>NC_136876.1:4503998-5103998 GCF_949152265.1 Phoxinus phoxinus
ATCAAATAAGTCTAAATAAGTGGTTCAGATGACCAAAGCACAAGGTTTTCTTTTACACACAACACCACAACGGACACAAAAGTAAACATAATATACAAAACGCTTTTACCGCATTCGCCTGGAAACCAACAGTAGATCAAGTCAGGAGCAGTAACGTGTGTATCTGAATTCACATCTCACCATTCAGTTGACGCTAACACGTCCAGGTGAAATAAATCGGCACGGGTCACACGACACTCAACTTAAACTGATTAATAATAAAATACAAATGGCAAACAAATTACGAAATTATCACAATACACAAAAGATACACATTTTAAACTATAAAATCAAAAAATAAACCACTGAAATCCCCAAGATGTCATAACCCACAGCTGACCTTCCAGCGTCAGCTACATGTTATATTTTAAACCCTAATGTGACCCACAGTTTTATCCTTATAACTATATCATTTTTTATTAAGAAACGGAAACCCCAAAATCGTCATCTCTTGAATATGTTGTTCATTTCTTTATTTTATACCCAAAAAGTTTCTCCTTGAAGTTTTCCTCTTTTTCTTGATGAATTTACCTCTTGTTTCATCCCCAAAAAAAACACATTTTTTTGTGTATTATGAAGAACTATTTTAAGATATTTAGCCTTGTTATTGTTGTTTTTTCCTGTGTATAAATATCATATTACGATGTACACAAAGCAATGATCTTTCTGTTTTCTGTTTTGTCATTATGATTGTTCATTGTTAGATACAACTATGGTATCTTTCCATGATCTTGTATGTAATAAGTTGAAATGATATGAGCGACAGGTGCACTAACACTTCATAACATCAGTAACTGGACAGCCCAACCTAGATCAGTTTTCCTCTGCGTTTGTAATGTCTGCACAGAGGAGACGGGCAGCTGCTGGAAGATCTCTCCTTTGGAGAAAATGTCATTTGTTTTCGTTTGTGGGGTCTGAGTCAAAGTACCCAAATATAATGTTTCTCATATGTATTGAGAAGCCTGGCCAAATCTTGCACTTGACAAATGCATCAATATCATTCCAAAGCTTCTGAGTGAAGTGACACGACCAAAATAAGTGAACATCAGAATTCAAACCAAAAGAGCATGTTAGCTCAATGTCAGACTCAAATCTTTGTAGAAGTTTCTTAACAGGACAGAACCTGTGTATGAGCTTAAATGAGATTTCTTTCACTTTATTTGTAAGAAAGAATTTCTGCTGTAAAGACCAGATTTTTTTCCAATTAAGGTTAACAAACAAAGTTTAAAGTTTGTTGAACATCTACATTCATCTTTAGTAATTTGTATACCTAAATATGTTACCCTATTTTTAACAGTAATACCCTCAATTGAGGTACGAGAGCAATTTTTAATAGGTAGCAATTCACATTTATTAGAATTTAGATTTAATCCAGAGGCTTTAGAGAAGGATTGAAGAATATCCAAAGCCACTGGAATTTGTGAAGAATCACTCAAGAATAAAGCTGGATCGTCCGCTAAATGACTCATGTTTATTTTAGTGTTGCCAATTGTGATACCCTTTAAAGAACTGTTATTGATATGTCCACTAAGGAATTGTGTTGCAATTAGGAATAGGGGAAACTGGACATCCCTGTCTAACTCCTCTTTTTAAGAAGACTCTAGGTGAAGTACCATATAGCTTAATTGAGCCGTTTCCCTTTATGTATAGCATTTGGACCATTGTGCAGAAAAAGTCGCCGAAGCCGATTTTTCGAAGAGCCTGAAATAAAAATGTGTGTTCCAATGTGTCGAAGGCTTTGTAATAATCTAAAAAGAAAATGAAGCCATCAATGTGAATTAATTCTGAATAGTCTAACATGTCTAACACTAGCCGTATATTATTAGAAATGTGTCTTTTCTGCATAAATCCTGACTGTGTTTCGTCAATTATAGAGTTCAAAACATATTTTAATCTTTTTGCTAGGACTGAAGCTATTATTTTATAATCATTATTTAATAGTGTAATTGGGCGCCAATGGTCAATTAAGAGGGGATCTTTATTTAATTTTGGTATAAGAGTTATTAATCCTTGACTTAATGTGGCTGGAAGTAATACTTTTTCTATACTTATCTCATATACCTTTAACAAGAATGGTGCTATACTGCGATTAAAAAGCTTGTAAAACTCTGAGCTGAGTCCATTTGTTGGTTTTTAAACAGTTAATAGCTTCCTCTATCTCCTTCAATGTGATAGAGGTGTCACAAAAGTATTTATCTAAAACCTCAACTGGTTTATATTAGGTAAGGATTTAAAGAAATCATATGTTGTTGGTGTGGCGGTATGGGTGATTTGTTTTCGTCATCATTTGTATTCCAGCCTATTATCTGCGCCCTCTGGGCTATAAAAGAAGTAGCGCATGTGCCGTCTGTTATGCGTCACTTTTTGGGAACTGCGTTGTTAACGCGCTTCTGTCGTCACTTCCTGAGAACCGTATGCGATCACCCGAGCCGGTAAGGAGAATGCTAGTTGTTTGTATGTTTTGAAGCATATTCGTTATGCGTTATGCATATGCGTTCTGTCTAATGTATGTTTTAGAGACACTGATCTGTGTTGGAGAACGTGTTTCTGTCCTCCGCTGTACAAGACTGGTACAGTGTTATCACTGTTTGCACGCACTGGACGTGGACCCTGGAGTCGGTAGGGAGAAGTTGTTGATCTCTCGTAATTGTTCTCAATAGTATGAAGTGCGTGTTCTCAAAGCGCTGGTTTGTATTTGAGGTCGTGGTCTAATCTATTTTCTCTCTCAGCTGTAGAGAGCCTGACGCAGTAGTTGGATTACTGTTGTCTCTCTGCTCTGTCCCTTGCCAGAGAAAGCTACGGTTTCACTGTCTCTTGATAAAGCATTGACTAATTTTCTCGACGATCGGTAAGTATTAGTTTTATGTTTACGTGTGTTAGGTTGAGAATTAATCTGGCAGAGTGATAACCTCATTTTGCTTATAGGTTTGTGAAGGCCCATACCTGCATTTCAGTCCGGGTGTTTCGCCTTCATTCACGGCTCCAGTGCTGTTCTGTTTCCAAAATAATTTGGGTTTTCATTTTGTTTTTGTTTCCAATTTATTGTTTTGTGGCGAACTCTTTGACTTTTAGGATCGTTCCTAAATATTTGACTTTTTTTCTAATCATTTTCCTTTGTGGTTTTCTTTAGTTTTATTTTATTTGTTTTTTTCCATTGCATTAGATTTGTTTATTTGATATGTCATTTTGTATAAGTTGTTTTCTTTATTGATTTCTTTTTGAAACATAATTGTTGGTATTTTGTTGCCATCTGTTTTGCTTTAAAAACTTGGTTATTTACTTTATTTTTTATTTAGTGGCAACATTTATTTTCTTTATTTTGCTTTGACTAAAGTGGATTGAGTATATGCAACCCGGCCTTAAAGTGATTGCATTTTATGTACATTATTCTGTGTTGGCAGGACTTGAGCACCGGCGGCAAAGGACTTTGCTTAGTACTGACACGTGTGTGTGTGTGTGTGTGTGTGTGTGAATTTGGTTGGTTTTAGCTTGCTGTCTTTCCAATCTGAAAAAATACGCAGTTTTGTTCACCCTCTTCAATCTATTTTCTGCACGAATAAATGCCCCTTCAGCTTTATTTTTATATATATCGTTTAATTTGCACTGCAAATCAACCAATTCTGCTTTTTCACAATCAAGTAAATCATCCACATTTTTAGATAAAAGATTGGTGATTTTGCACATCACAATATTTTCATCAGTTTTTTTCTTTTTGGCCAAATCAGTACTAAATTTCCTAAGATATTTGCCAATTTCATATTTAGTAAATTCCCAATTGCTGCTGTAACTATTCTCCTCTATTGCTTTATTCCAATTTTTGTGAATTATCTTGGTAATTTCATCTTCTACTTCCCTGTAAGAGAGAGTTGTTAAGTTTCCAGTAAGAAGAGAATCCGTGCACATTGTCAGAGGCAGAAAAATAGGTACGAATAAACATACTCTTGTGGTCAGAAAATGGTGATGGCAAAATATCAGAGGAGGCATTGCATAATTCTTTAGAGATAAGCCACATGTCAATTCGGGATTGTGAGGAGAGAGATTTATTACTCCATGTGAACATCTTTTGAGAGGGATGTAACACTCTCCAACTATCGATCAATGAGAATCTTTGCATAAACATTTTCAAGTATAAACTAGTATTGTCATGGAGTTTTGGAGGCCATCTGTCTATGCTGCCATCTAAGGCAACATTAAAATCTCCAGCAAAAATAAGCATGGAATTTGGGTATTTAGTTAATAATTCTAACACCTGATCCTCTAAACGACTAATAACGGCTTCATTTTCTTTCTGCTGGTTATAGCCATAAACAAAAACAAGAATACACGTCAAATTTGAGATTTCAGTAACGAGACAGATATAATGTCCCTCTAAATCACTTACATTATGTAACACCTTCCCTTTAAACTGATTTTTTTAAGATGCATACACCAGCTGAATGTGTCGTACCATGAGACATCCATATGTCCAGTCCCCATTGTGACCTCCAAAAATTAAGATCCTCTATAGTTGAGTGACATTCTTGGAGGAAACAAAAATCTGTTTTGAATTGTTTAAGATATAAGAAAACAGCCTTTCGCTTAGTATGATTTCTTACCAATCTAGCATTTAAAGAAACAACAGATAAAGACATGAACTAAAGAAAAGAAATTGAAAAAAAAAAATATTTGAATAGACCTAGATAAGCAAAACAAGTAACTTGTTGTAAAGAACTTTAACCGGTCAAGGAATGAGCATGAAGAGAACCGCAACTCAAAAAATATGAATAAGATATTGAAATACAGTAGGAAATTCCAATTAAGTAATAGTTTCAATGAAATTTGAAAAAATAGGTATACCAGATTGATATGAGAGACTGTATTGTATTATACAAGCCAGACAACACAGATGTCTCAGACATACTAGAACGTCTCAATATAAGAAATAAAAATAAAAACTGTAACACATTCTAAAATAGAACTATTTAAACCATGTGAAAAGGCAGCATTTTAAATGTCTTACATAACCAAGAGTGTAGTACCGCCAGATGAGTGTCTCCACGTCCTGGAAAAAAACTGTAGACTGATGACAGGCCAGAACATCGAAGAGCGCCAACCAGCCAAGAGGATGGAAGCAATATTAAAGTCAAAAGACGATCAGAATAAACGAGAAAACCCATTAGTCAGGAGGGAATACTTCAGATCCCTCTACAAAAGCTCTTCCACCCACAAAGTGAGCTCGCTTGTTCTCTTTTCTCGCCTTTTCCACGATGGGCCATAGCTTGTTTCTTCATTCTCTATCCGCTGGAGACAGATCCTCGGAAATTTTCAGGTAGTTGTTTTTTAGAAAATGTTCATCTTTAGCAGCGCGCCAGACCGCGTCGCGTGGAAAACGGGAGGTAAACTGGACGATGATTCCTCTGGGCTTGCTGTCGTTCAGTCGTTTGCGACCCAGGCAATGAACGGTGTCCACGGCATCCGGGAGTTTGTCTTTCGCGTCTGGCAGAAGGTGCTGGCAAACATCGATGATCTTATTTCGGACATCTTCTCCTTTACTTTCAGGTACCCCATGAACTCTGAGACTCCATCGACGCGAGTAAGCCTCGAGGTGCAGAAGCCGTTTCTCCTGTTCATGCGAGTTGAACTCGACTCTTTTGCTAGTGACTCAGTCGCGCCTATTTTGACTTTCAAATCTTTAACTTCGGCACTCATAAAGTCAATGCCATCTTTCATTTCAGAAATCTGCCTGGTATTTTAGCTAATCACTTCTTTCATACTAGCGATCACACGTGAGTTTTCCCCTACCATCTTTTCCAAAGCCATCTTTTCCTTTACCGATTATTAATCAGCCTCGAAAGCTCTCCGAGTTGTGAGATGATGGCAGTTGTGTCAGCACTCACGTCTTGCGTTGTTTGATGGCAGGGGGTTTACATGGGGTTTCTGGAAGACAGGGGAATTCTTCCTCACACAGCATGAATTCTGAGGAGTCAGTGTCCTGATTCAAGTAGTCATGCATGTTGTCCATCAGAGGTTCTTGGCGGGCTTGATATGCCTCGTTAACAGTTTTGTTAGCATTAGCAGCAGCTTGAGGTCCATTGCTACTTTTTCTTTTCTCGGATTTTCCCATTTTGACAACCAACAACCTGTTAAAATTGATCTGGTACAAATTAGAGTCCAAAAACTTTTCCTACTGCATTATACGCCAAAATAAACAATCGAGGTTGCGGAGCTCCTCAAAATGTGACTGATCAGAGCGCCATCTTGGACCCCATAAATAAACATTTAATTGCATTTTATTTATTTATGTCATGATGACATCGTCACAATACATGCATAACAACATAGTTGTTCTGACTTCATGAAGGCTCATGGCGTGAATGAAACATCAAACTGACTAGAACAAACTCTTTGAAATGTATATGATACTGGATATCAAGGGTGAAACTGTTAACAATGTAGACAGACAGCAATCTCATTCAATGTCAGTCATGTGTGCAGTAAAATATAATGTATTAGTGTAGTGATTTATGGTCTTAAACATTAATATTAATATTGAGTTTTTGGTCACATCCTTCCTATACTACGGGGCACCAGCCAAGGAATTTCACCTTGACAATAAAGAACAATCATGGAAGATTGTTGAAATAATTAGAATTATATAAATTATAGGAAGTTTGTCATCTGATCAATCTGAAGGATTTAGTGAGATTCTGGCGAGCTTGTAAAGCCTCTTATGATCAACACAAGAATGACACAGTTTGCAATAAAGATGCATTTATTAAAGCGGCACTTGGTAACTTTTTCAACTAAATAAATCCGTTTAGAAATCATTTGGATGGTTAAATAATCTGTTCTGGTGAGAATGGTTACTTTCCCCGCTCCCCCCAGCGTTCCCAGGCGGAAAACCAGCCTTGCAACATTGGGACTAACGTCCCGGTAAGTTGAAAATAGGAAGTCTCGTGAGAAGCGAGAACGAGCGAGAAAGAGCGAGAAACACGAACTGCTTTACGGAATACAAAATGTACATGTCAATGTTAAATGATACTGTGTATTATGTATTACCCACCTCGGTAGACATGCTCCACACGATAAAGTTGGTGCGTCTGGGACTCATTTGTTCACCACACCGGCTCCGACCATAACAAAAGCACATGAGCAGCGGTAGAAAGGGGGAGGAGTGCGCCGGCGCGCCGCAAGTGACTTTACGACAGTGAGGTGAAAAATATTCGTTGAGAAAATCAGCAAAGCGGTGGCTAGAGTTACCGAGTGCCGCTTTAACAAATAGACATATACAAGAGTAAAATATCACACTTACTAAATACTACTAAGGAAAGTGACTAAACTACTAATGAAAATGTAATCAATAATCAAACAGATACTACAAACAACTACACAAATGGATGTTCACAATGAATGTTAAGTAGATGAGCAATGGATTGGATGAAGCTATTAGAAGTCAATTGTGGTCTTTCTGGATGCTGGTAAGAAACAGTAAATAAGCATTTATGAATACAGATAATGTGTCTGATGTATCTCTCTGTATATGCAGACCCTAGATACAGTCTCTAAAAAAATATTTTAATATAGCAACAAGCTATCCTGTAGCTCAAACAGTACAGCGTTGGCGCTTGCAACGCCAAGGTCATGGGTTTGATTTCCCATGTATGTAAATGTAATGCCTTGAATGTATGGATAAAAGCGTCTGCCAAATACGTAAATGTAAATGTAGCAACAACCTAATGCCCAGGCCTTTGGGAAGAGGTTTGGTTAGCTTATATTTATGTTCCACGTGGGGGAATGGGCTACGTCTTCCACTGGTATCTTTCTATTCGCAGTGGGGGTAAACTGGATCCCTTTCCACCAGTTGCAGAGCCTCACTGAGTGCTGGAGGTTCGCTGCTGGTCCTTGTGTAATCCGGCAAACTGCAGGTCAGGCGGTGGTCGATCCGCAGGATCCTTTGCAGGCTAGAGGTTACAAAGGCAAGAGTCGTGCAGCTCAGGTGTTGAATGCTGAAGTCCTCAACAGAAGCGGTTGAGCTGCTTGAAGGTTCATGCGGGTGAAGGTTTACTTGCAAGAGTATAACCTTGGTTATGCTGTTGTTCCTTCCCTCTGTAGGTCAGAAACTCTACTACTGTAGTGGTGTGATTGGGTCGTTCCGTTCCAAGTGTCCGCCCATCACGTCCCACCTTTCCACCCTGTGGAGCTTGTGGATTTGTCCCAAAATACACAGTTAAATTAAACATTGTCTTTAGAACCTTGGAAATGCTTTATTTCCTTTCCAAACCTTTCTCAAAGTCCCTTCGGCAGCGTTCTGAACTTGTAGAGTCCAAACTTGATGTAAATTGGTTGAGGTATCACCCAGATGTCCATTACTGTGTTAGTGGATGAGATTACATTGGCTGTTATTCCAGGTGCCGTTTCCACTGTGAGCGCACAGTTCCCTGGATGAATAAGGAAATATGTAGGACATGTTCCTTACAGTTTCCTGTCCCTTTTTGTGGTCCTAAACCAATGTGTAAAAAGATTTGTCTTTTTCTTAGGGTTCTTTGTTCCAACCATGTTCTAGCCAGTTTGGGGGCCCTGGGCAGTCCATGGTCATTCACACCAAAGGAGTTGAGGTGAAAATCGGTGATTAGATTAGTGATCAACGGGTTTTTGATGTCGTCACCTCTGGCAGTCCTGATTACTATAGTCCTTTAGTTGTCTTTGAGGGTCCTATCACATCCTTCTGTCTTCTTAATCACAATATGACAGAGACTCCTGTTGTGAAGTATGGACCTCTGCTGCCATCATGTCTGCTGTTCACTACATTAGGCATTTAAAAGCTCTATTTACAAAATTAAAACATGGAAAACTCAAAAAGCAAACAATATTTCATGTCTTTTAGAACTAACATTTATCCTGATTCAAGCTGAATTAGCATAAAATGAAAACGGTTGATAAAATGAGTAATGAGTTTAATCGATCATTACTTGAAGCAAAGCCAAAAATTAAGTAAAAGTGAAGGAGACAGATCTCTCTCTTTACTGACTTATAAGAGCCAAATCCTCTCAAGAGAAGAAGAGAAGAAAAGAGTCCAGTTTCAGAGCTACATACAATTTTATGTTGTATTTGCATGGAAGAGTAGAAGTGGAAGATAAACTAGATGTTCTGATGAAAAACAACGAATATCAGATTAATTTCTCTCTCAGAGGTGTTATGGCCTCTTCTTTAGCTCCCTGAACTTCAAAGGTATTTTCCAGTGTGAATTTTCGGGTGCTCTTTCAGTTCATCTTCTGTAGTAACGGACTTCCAGCACTGAAACACACACCGCCGTGTCTTTTCTGCTGTAATATTACGAATGAATCTTCTTCTTTGTGTGAATAGTCATGTTTGTGTTTCTTCAGGACTGATGCCCAATGAATCTGTTTACCGCACTGATCACAGTTAAATGGTCTTTCTTCAGAATGAGAAGAAGTGATTTCAGAGAGAAATGCTGAGCCGCTTCTTCCCAGTGTGAACTCTCATGTGAAACTTCAGCCTTGATTTACATGTGAAGCGTTTTTTACACTGAGGGCAGGAGACAGATTTATTGCCTTCTGTTTTTCCTTCCTTGTTCACGTCCATCAGGTCTAAAAGAAACATTAAATCATGTGAGATTTCAAATGAGAGACAAATATGAAATGAAAAGTGAAGCTCAAAGTCAAGATCACTGAGTATAATAGTAATTTTAATCCCATCAAATCTGGTCAACAACTGCTGAGCTCGATTATGATCTATTTTAATGTCATGAAGATGATGTGTGTTATAAATCACTAGTTTGGTCATGAAACTCTAGATGCAGGCTTGACATATGATCTGTGAGAAATCACATAGTTTACAACACGACACAAGCTGATTGGCCTCTAAGCTTATTTGTTTAACGTTTGTTGTGAAAGGGCCGCCTGTCAACAAATTTGTTGGACTGAAGGAAAAGCAAATTCACGCCATTCACGGCGAAAAGCAAATTCACGCCATTCACGCCAAATTCACTTAGCCCTATCGCCTAACGATTACAGCCCCATTGACTCCCTGTTCCAATGCATTGATGAAGTCAACAGTTGGATGTGCCAAAACTTTCTTCAGTTAAACAAAGACAAAACTGAAGTCATTGCGTTTGGAAACAAAGATGAAGTTCTCAAGGTGAATGCATACCTTCACTCTAGAGGTCAAACAACTAAAAATCAAGTCAGGAATCTTGGTGTGTCTCTAGAGTCAGACCTTAGCTTCAGTAGTCATGTCAAAGCAATAACTAAATCAGCATACTATCATCTGAAAAATATTGCAAGAATTAGATGCTTTGTTTCCAGTCATGACTTAGAGAAACTTGTGCATGCTTTCATCACCAGCAGGGTGGATTATTGTAATGGACTCCTCACTGGCCTTCCCAAAAAGACCATAAGACAGTTGCAGCTCGTACAGAACGCTGCCGCCATGATCCTGAGCAGAACCAGAAAATATGAACACATCACACCAGTCCTCAGGTCTTTACACTGGCTCCCAGTCACATTTAGGATTGATTTTAAAGTATTATTACTAGTATATAAATAATTTAATGGCCTAGGACCTCAATACATTGCAGATATGCTCACTGAATATAAACTCAACAGATCACTCAGATCATTAGGATCACATCAACTAGAAATACCAAGGGTTCACTCAAAACACGGCGAGTCCGCTTTTAGCTATTATGCCAGCCGTAGCTGGAACCAGCTTCCAGAAGAGATCAGGTGTGCTCCTACAGTAGCCACATTCAAATCCAGACTCAAAACACATCTGTTTAGCTTTGCATTTACTGAATGAGCACTGTGCCACTGTTCATAGAACAGTATTTGAATGACGATATTAAAGTTTTCGTCTGAGAAAGAACTAAGAATGTGAATGCAGGGCTAAGGAAAGTGAAAAGAATGTGCAAGTAAATGAAAGAGAAAAGAAAGTTGATACATGGAAGTCGTAAGAAGATTGAAAGAGAAAAGAAAGTTGATAGATGGTAAGAAGATTGAAAGAGAAAAGAAAGTTGATACATGGAAGTCGTAAGAAGATCCTTTTAAAAGAAAGATCTATAATAGCTACCGGTTGATGTCAAATACGTCCGACTGTTTGCACTGTATTTTATTATTTTATTTTCCAAACTGTGATCAGGAAGATTTTATTCATTTTTAGGGCTGTCTGATTGGAAGAGCTTTGAAGGGGAACGGGAGAGCTTCACTCCGACGAGGCGAGTGAAGATTAGCTATACTATGGAGAGTATAGAGGTTCGCTGTTTGTTTAAAACAGCAAAAGTGAAACGTGCTCTGTGGGGGACACCACTGGGCAATACTGGTGAAAGACACCACCCCAGCAGAGGACGTCCCTGGATTGTAGGTCCAGTGGCACCGCAAACCTGCTCAATCACTTCCATCTCAGATAGGGTTTTAATTATTCTTATTTCTTTTGATTATTTTAATTTCTTCTATGTAAAGCACTTTGAATTACCACTGTTTAGCTTTGCATTTACTGAATGAGCACTGTGCCACTGTTCGTCCGACTGTTTGCACTGTATTTTATTTTCTAAACTGTTTAAATTACCCGTCTGACTGTTTGCACTGTATTTTATTTTCTAAACTGTTTTAATTACCGGTATTCTTATTTCTTTTATTATTTATGTAATTATTTTAATTTCTTCTATGTAAAGCACTTTGAATTACCACTGTGTATGAAATGTGCTATATAAATAAACTTGCCTTGCCACTTTCAATAGACAGCGTAAAAGCTTATTATCATGTTGCACATGATACTGCACGGCCCCATGTCGCACATGATAATGCACGGCCCCATGTCGCACATGATACTGCACGGCCCCATGTCGCACATGATAATGCACGGCCCCATGTTGCACATGATAATGCACGGCCCCATGTCGCACATGATACTGCACGGCCCCATGTCGCACATGATACTGCACGGCCCCATGTCGCACATGATAATGCACGGCCCCATGTCGCACATGATAATGCACGGCCCCATGTCGCACATGATAATGCACGGCCCCATGTCGCACATGTTAATGCACGGCCCCATGTTGCACATGATACTGCACGGCCCCATGTCGCACATGATACTGCACGGCCCCATGTCGCACATGATACTGCACGGCCCCATGTCGCACATGATACTGCACGGCCCCATGTTGCACATGATAATGCACGGCCCCATGTTGCACATGATAATGCACGGCCCCATGTTGCACATGATACTGCACGGCCCCATGTTGCACATGATAATGCACGGCCCCATGTTGCACATGATACTGCACGGCCCCATGTCGCACATGATAATGCACGGCCCCATGTTGCACATGATACTGCACGGCCCCATGTTGCACATGATACTGCACGGCCCCATGTTGCACATGATACTGCACGGCCCCATGTTGCAAGGATCTGTACACAATTCCTGGAAGCTGAAAACATCCCAGTTCTTGCATGGCCAGTATATCCGTTCCCTATATAATAGGAGTTTTCAACAGCAATAAAGTAATTTGAAAAAACAAGAATTACATGATATAACTAGCCTACTTAAAGAAAAAAACTGGCACTATATAGAGTTGCTTCAAAGAATCTGCTGAGTAAGTGCTAATTTATTATTTCACACAGAGTACTATTGCTGACCTTGCAAAATATCTCTTATTGCAGGAAAAAATATGACTTGATCACTGGCTTTTCTTTACCAAGAATAATTGAAATAAAAAAGAAACTAAGCATATTTGTCTTTTCTTTTATTAAACATTTAATGAATTTCAAAAATGGTGTTCATCAGGCTGCACCTCCATCACAGGCTCCTCTCCTTTCTGATGTGGCAATGATGTGTACTAGGGCACAGGTAACAATAATGTCACAGTCCCTGTCAGGTGCAACCCTCAGACTTTTCAGACACTGAAATATTCCCTTTCGTTGCCCATGGTCAATTTAAATGTGTGCCCTTGTCCTGGCTAGAGCTGCGTTGTCTGGGTTGTGGGTCAGGGAATCTCTTGTAAATCACCCACATAATGGAACACATTTAGTTCTGTTAGGCTCAGCATACGTGTAGCCTATGTAATACAGTGTGCTTGATACTTATATTTTCCATTTCCATGTTCAAATAGTGTGCTACATGTGAGACTGAAAATGATTGAGTGCACAGATCCTTTTGTTTCCACATTTGTGATATGGTATAGCGTCACACACCAAGACATTTTAGTCAGTCAACTGCATACTTTTTGATTCCATTCCTTTTTTTTATTTGATATAAGAGCAATAAATTAGCAGTGACACTACCAATATCACTACTAATTTAGGACTGAAATCCTGGATAGAACCCGTATCCTTTCAGTGATGTGGGTGTATCACTGAAATAGGCGAGACCACGCATGCAATGCTAGCGGGCTAAGGCTAGTAGCAGAAGTTCGGAAAGTTGGATATAAGTAGCGAATTCAAAGCAATCCGATTGTTTTTATAAAGAATAGTATCAGAGATATGTTCACACGTTTTAAAATAGAAAAATGCTCCTTTATAAAATGTGTAAAGAAGAAAATCAAGGATTTATGAATCAATTCGACGGAGCTCCAAACACAAACAACTCGCTCAGTCTCTACACATGCGCAGTGATCAATATTGTATTCCTGATGCAAGTACATGCGGTATTTCAGGTTAACAGGATTAGATTGCGGCTTTATAAATGGAGGTGATCCAGGAAGTCCTTTAGCGCAGTGCGATAGTGTAGTTTTTGAGAGATATATTTTTTTCTCGTGAGAGTGTCATTTGCATCATTAATTTATTGGAACACAGAAGTGTTACCTGTAGTGGAAGAGCCTCTTCTCAATATTATTAACTCGTCTTTATCTTTAGGTCATGATCCAAGAATATTTAAGCTGGCAGTTATAAAGCCACTCATTAAGAAACCACAATTAGATCCAAATAACCTAGCAAATTACAGACCCATTTCAAATCTCCCATTTATGTCTAAAATACTAGAAAAAGTTGTGTCTGCTCAAATGTGCTCTTTCTTGCAAGAAAACGATATCTATGAAAAAATTCTAAACTACAGTAAAATACCTGGGTGTTATACTAAACTGTACCTTGTCTTACAAAAATCATATTTATATATGCTATCTGTTTCTGATGTAGAAAAGTTAGTTCATGCATTCATTACTTCGAGACTGGATTACTGTAATCGTGTTTTCATTTAGTCCATAGAAATTGTATTTACTGCTATAAATTGTCACGATTGGTAGATGTTTTCACACAGTGCATCGACGCCCAGTGAAGGGACGCCCCGTGAAGGGACGACTCAACAAATGCCAATTTTTTGCATGGAAACAACCGTGCGCCCAATTTTCTGTTTTGCGCTCGTTTTGTAAATGAGGGCCACTGTGTGAAAACATCTACCAATCGTGAATATAGCAGTAAATACAATTTCTATGGACTAAATGCATGTGAAAAATAAAGGTCACATGGTGAGCTGCTGCAGGAAAAGCACACAAAGCCAAACTAACTTCAAGATTCCAGATTTTGTTTCTCAGCAGATAAAGATGAACTACTCACCGTGATCTCAGACTGCAGTGATGTGGTTTCTCCACTGTATGGATCTTCATGTGCAGCTTCAGGGCACTTTTAATAGTGAAACTCTTTCCGCACTGATCACACGTGTGCGGCTTCTCTCCGCTGTGGATCCTCTCATGTGTTTTCAGAGATGATGACTCACTGAATCTCTTGTCACAATGTGAACACTTGTAAGGTTTTTCTCCAGTGTGGATCCTCTCATGTCTTTTCAGATGTTGTGATCGACTGAATCTATTGTCACAGTGTGAACACTTGAAGGCTTTTTCTCCAGTGTGGATCCTCTCATGTGTTTTCCGAGATGACGACTCACTGAATCTCTCGTCACAGTGTGAACACTTGTAAGGTTTTTCTCCAGTGTGAATTCTCTGGTGCTGCTTTAAACTGCCCGCTGTAATAAAAGTCTTCCCACACTCAAAGCACATGTACTCTCTCACACCAGTGTGAGTTTTCTGATGTACTTTTAAAGCTTGCAGCTGTGAAAAACTCTTTCCACACACAGAACATGAATACGGCTTCTCCTTCGTATGAACTCTCAGGTGTTTCTTCAGGTCTGATGAACTAAGAAATGTTTTGCCGCAATGATCACATGAGAACGGCTTCTCTCCGGTGTGGATCCTCATGTGACGATTAAGGTGTTCTGATCGCTTGAAGCTCTTTCCGCACTGATCACATGTGAACGGCTTTTCTCCTGTGTGGATTTTTATGTGTTCTTTAAGGTTTGCTGATCGCTTGAAACTTGTCCCGCACTGATCACATGAGAACGGCTTCTCTCCGGTGTGGATCATCATGTGACGCTCAAGACATTGTTTGGTTGTGAAACTGTTTCCACACTGAGTGCAGGTGAAAGATTTCTTGGCTCTTCTTTTCTTTAAAAATGTCTGTTTAGTCTTTGAGCGACTCAAGGGTTTTCCTCCAGGTTGGACATGATGTTCCTCCTCCACTTCTCTCAGTTCTTCACTCTCCTCCTTCACTTCTCTCAGTTCTTCACTCTCCTCCTTCACTTCTCTCAGTTCTTCACTCTCCTCCTCCACTTCTCTCAGTTCTTCACTCTCCTCCTTCACTTCTCTCAGTTCTTCACTCTCCTCGCTCTCTTCCATCGGGTCTAAAATCAAAGAGAAAAAAATACTGAATTTTCAGTACATCAAAACAATTCCAAGAGATATGAAGTGAAAGGACATAACAGTAAACCATGATGTAAACAACTTATATAAATATTACAATCATTTATTTTTAATTTAACCTTTTTATAAATTATACATCCCTGAAAATGTACATGAATGAGGTGCATTGCTCTTCAATTATTAAAACATTATATATAAATACCATATTTCAGTAGTGAGAAATATTAAATATATTTGATCAACGACAATTATCTAATGTAATATTAATACATTAAAAAATATACAATAGTCTCATAATTTTGACACCAACATTTAGATAGATGATATTTAGTTCATTAAACTAAAAACTTAATTATTAAGGGCCAGTTACAATAAACTTTTCCTTCCACTGACGTCCATTCATACGCATGTGAATGTGGGACACCGGAAACACAAGATCAAGTGAATTTCGCGATGAGAAAAAACACAGTTTTGCAGTAAAGTGCAGTAGATTGTATATTTTTGGAATGATTATTTTTTGTCATATTTGTTTGTAATAAAAGACTGCAGAGTGTGAACTCATTTCAGTGTTTGCAACATGCTCAAAGTGTAGACTGACCGCGGGCTTTAACTGGTTTTAAACTAACAGTTTTATTAGCATTATCTGTGTCCAACATGTTTCACTCAACCCTGTTAACTTCTGGACTGATTTTCCTCGAAACAATTTATTAATTGTGACACCCAGGAAGTGACATCACTGGGCCAGTATTGCCAGATTGGGCCGTTTTGGACAAAAATTGGACGGGTGGACAAAATTTGGACAAAATTCACATTCAATTATCCAGCAAGTTAAACTCTATTGAAAAAAATAAAATAAAAAAACTATTAAAATAATATTATATACATAAATTAGAGTGAAATATAGACATAGCAGCAACAATTAAAATTAAGATTATCTGTGTGGTTATTTTTTTTTTTTTCATTTCATCCCATTTAAGTTTTATTTTTGCATCTGGGCCTAAATGTGGAAATGAGAGCACATGTGATTAAAAACATGTAAAAGCATGCTGTACCAAACAACATCAAACATCAATTATCAATATACAAAAATACATTCAACTCAGTGATAATGACAAAACCAGAAAACTCACAAAGAATGCCCCATCCACAACTCCAAACTAAGATGTCCTTGAATTAAGAAAGCCCACAACATGTGCAACCTCATGGTGTCTCCGACTCTGCGATGGATTATCACGATTAATACCGTTCCAAATGATCCTATCCAGGACATATAGATAATCCCGCGGTAACTAAAGAGCCTATCCTTTGGTCGTGTCCTCAAGAGTTAGGCGATCAGTCTATACAAATTCGTATTCTATTATAAAGATAATAGATTTCCCCTCTGTGTTATAAGTCTACCTGGTTTGGTCCTCTTCAACCGTGTTCGCTGTACAACAATAACCCTGTCGTAAGCTGCCTCTTTGGCTAGGCTTTATTAATCAATCAAAGCTCACAGTGATTATTCTTATATCAGAACAGAAGCATTCTTTATGAATAATCACTGTGAGCTTTGTCTTGTCGTTTCCTCCAGTTAGGATCTTCCTGATCCAGACAGAAGAATGTGACGCGTACTCAAGAATCCAAGGTCCAGTCAGATGATTATAATAAATGTTTAACAATATTTATTAAAAGAATCAAATGAAAAGAATAACTAACAGAGAGATACTAGCTAGGCTTACAGCTTCTTGCATCTGATAACTGCTGGCTGTATCCGAGTCCTGTCCAGTTCTCTTCTTTTATAGTCTGAATCCAGCCGTCTTCAGCATAGATAATATCAAGCGCATGACTGTAAGCATAGCCAGCGTCTTGTTCTCTAGCAAGCAACTGAAGATACAACAGTTCCTTTGCACTTGTGGTTAATGACTCATATCACTGCTCTCTCATGAGGTTTGAGGAATGCTCCGGAAGTGATCTCTCTCTCGCGCGTGTACGTCACTCATTGTTTACACCAGAGCCTATGCACAGAACAGAGATTGTAGGTAGGACGGCTAATAGAAATGGTACTAGTTTGCGCTTATCCGGGATGTTTAAACCGATGTAAAAAAATACATTTACGTAAGCTCACGCGAACTCATCCGGGAGAGATGAGAGAGAGATCACTTCCGGCGCTTGCGCAGACTAAGTAAACAGATCACTTGGACGTGGTTGTGTAAAAGAGATAAAAACGATATAAATACTGTTCGTTTTATCACACAAACCGCTTGTTTCGTGTCTTAGGCCATCAATGTGCACTTACGATGGGGAATTTTTTAATTTGGACTTTTCTCTGCATGCTATTAGAGACAGTGCCTATATACGTGCATTATATGACTGACAGACAAGAACGGTTTGACCTAAAAATATCAAAATTTAAACTACTGCCGAGACAAGGACACCTACATCTTGGATGCACTTCAGGTAAGCTAAAACATACCAACATTTAATTTCAAAGTGAACTATCCCTTTAACCTCCCAAACAAAGTCTGTCTATTTATTTATCGTACAGTAACTGATGCCAATTCATTCATTGTTTTTAATTATTTGTATTACTTATTATAACATTGCTTCTTCATTAAAATACAGGCATCTAAAAATACAGAAAATAATATAAATCATTTAAATTCTTCAAAATATAAATAATGGTAAGAAAAATCATAAACACAGAAATAAACGTACATATAGGCCTAGTAGCCAATTACCCTCAGTTTGCTGACACATGCGGGGTGCCCCAAGGTTCGATCCTGGGGCCCCTGTTATTTTTAGTATATATAAACGACATATCAGCTGCGGTACGGTGCAAGTTGCTATTATATGCTGATGATTCTGTTTTACTTGTCCCAGGGTGTAATGTTAAAGACTGAAAATACTCTTGGCATAGAGCTCGAGTCTGTCAATAAGCTCTCTATGCATCTGGGCAAGACTGAATCAATTTTGTTTGGTACAAAAAGGAAATTGGCAAAATTAAATACTTTGAAGGTGATGTGTAATGGGTTTGAAATTGTATCCAAATCAAGTGTTACATACTTGGGTTTAACATTGGATCAATCACTTAAAGGTGAAGCCATTGCAGCCAAGGTTTTAGCCAAATTTGCCTGTAAGTTAAAGTTTTTATATTGCAAGTAGTGTTGTCACGGTACCAAAATTTCAGTATTCGGTACCGATACCTGTGAAAATCCACGGTTCTCGGTACCAATTTCGGTACCAAAGCTAATTTAGATTAAATTTGCATATATTAAAGTGTATATCCATTTGTTAGATACAATTAGATAAAATTACCTAACAATAGTTATATACACTGAAGCAATTATTCTCCTTGGGGTAATTAAAAAAATGTAGCCTACTAATACATTTTTAAAATCAAAGTTTTATCTGTTCATGAACAATCAAGTGTTTGTATTAAATAACATTCACAAACATACATTAATGTTGTAAAAATATAATGTTCACTCAATGTGTTGATGTTAGATAAGGCATTAAGTAATGTTAATGAATGGTATCTTATTGTAGTGTTACCAACTAAACAGGAGATAAAACGTGTTTTATTTGACTTGACTGTCCTTTTATTTAATCCAAAACTGCGTTCATATTTAAAAGGCCTTTTAAACTATATACAACCGCACACGATACCACTTTAGGGGCCGTTCACATATCGCGTTTTATGCATATAACGTTATTGTCTATGGTTTTATGCGCGTGCAAATTCGTTACTTCAAATGTAGGTGCGCGGCTTTTAATAGAAGCATCTCAACAGGTCATGTGACAAAAACCTATGCGCTATGTGAACGGCTCTTTCCTCCTTTCTTGTCAACAAGTGGATTCAGAGCCACCGCATTAGCAGCGCCGCCGGTCGCCATGTCTCAGTGTGTTTATGAAGAGGACGCAACTGTGCACCGTTCGGACAGCGCATCAAGAACCGGATTAACCCGATACCTCGGTACTTAAGAAAAGCTGGTACCGTAACCATTTAATTTTTTTAGTACCGAAATGGTACCGAAGTACCGGGTCTTTTGACAACACTAATCGCAAGACAAAGCTTTTTGATTTCTCTGTAAAGAAATGATTGGTATTAACTCTGATTCAATGCCATGTAGATTTTGCTTGCTCTGCATGGTTTTCTGAGTTGACTGTGAAATTTAAAAACAAATTCCAAGTGCTGCAAAACAATGTTATTCGGTTCCTATTAAAAGTACCCTCCCGTACTCATATAGGTATAGGGAGGAGTTTACAAGAGCTGGTCTACTACCTATACATCTAAGAGTGGAACAACTTAAGTTGAATCAAATGTTTAACATTGTTAATGGTCATGCCCCCAAAATATTTATGCTCTAACGTAAACATGGTCCATACGCAGCATGGCTATAATACTAGGGCCAGCATCCGCTCTTGCATAGTTCCTAGAGCTACAAACGCAATTACATTTTCTTTCTTTTATACTGGTATTATGGCATGGAATAGTTTGCCCACTGCTACAAAACTCCTATCATCACGAGGGATTTTTAAAGCACAGGTCCAAAAACATTTATGGGACAGGGTGAATAGTTATTGATAAATTGGAAAGTCTTTATAGTTTTATTTTATGTTTTAGTTTGTTTTCATGTGATGTTTTTTAACCCTTCTCCTCATATTGTATGACTTTCCTGTTGTTTTTTTGTCTATTGTTTTTCCTGTGTGCAACACCAAGGACCATGCTGGAAATAAGTATTTTTACTTTAGCATGTTATCCTCTTGGATTACTGTCTTGTTAATTTGTGTCGGTTTGATCCAGAAATAAAAATCAATCAATCAATCAATCAATGAAATAAGCTTTAAGTGTCAATTTACAGGAGATCTGGGGACATCAGCATAATAAATGAGGTGAAAACAGGAACTATTGTCATGAAATAAAGAGTGTTTTCAGCAGATCTGTTAATATTGATGAGCCTCAGACTATCAACACTCATTCAACAAGCCATTCAGGATCATCAGCAGATCATCTCACTTTATTCTGAGTGTTTGCTGTTAGAAACACATTATTTGAGTCAGAGAGATGACTAAAGACTATTAAACTGCTACACTGAAAGACAATACTGTTATTTATCACAATATAACATGGATAAATCACCAATAATAAAACAAAATAATAAATAACCTCTCTTTATGAACCTCTTCAGGCAAATAACTACAACACCATAACATGTTAATCTAAATATAGTTTGACTTTATAATAACTATCAATTGCAATAAAGTAATTCCATTGTTAACATGTTACATATTTGTACAGAAACTGAAATGATCATAAAACTCTTAAATATAAAGAAGATGTAATGTTTCCAGTGTCAAACTTCATTCATATTTATCTATATTCCCATGTATAGATTTTAAATTTCCCACAATTCATTACTCGGGGGCAATATAAAGTCAATTTAAATAAGTAAATGTAATCGGATCATTTACTTGTATATTTGTCCCAATACTACGCTCAATGTGAGTAATAATCAAATTTAGATTGTGTTTCTTAGAAAATAATCATAAATATTGATTTTGAGTTAATTTAGATCTTTGATTATTCTGGGCATTTCATCATTTCAAATATATACTGTAGACTATTACATAACAAATATATTAAATCACATTGAAACTTAAAAAATAAAAACAATTATATAACCATTAAGAGTACAAACATACCTTTAAAGAAGAGTAGTAAGAGGCGAAATGAGCAAAACACACCGGAAGTCCTGCTCTCTCACTCCTGCATGGACAAACACACGCGCGAATGAAGCGATATCACGATTAAAAGCGCCAGTGTCAAAGAGAGTTCGCTAATTACACGGATACATGAAGTATTTATCAACGAAGTTTTAACACGATTTACACTGTGATGATGTTACAAAGAGACAGTAAATAGCACATGTGTGTATGAGAGAGTGAAAGACAGTGTGCTTCCCGTCTGCTTTCTAAGCGCGAATGAATGCTTAAAGGGGAAGTACTTCTTCTTCCTAACGGCAGATTCACACCGCAAGCTTGAGCTCCGCGTCAGCTTCACACTGGAAGCGTTTACAGCCTCACCGCAGCAATAAGCGAGCATGTCTTTACAAAGACACCTATCAATTTGTTTTTAGAAGTTGGTCATTTATAAACTTGATAATCTTGAAAGTTTGTTAAGATGGGGAGGTGTACAACATTCAACAAAAAATGCTTCGATTATAGAACAAAAATATATGGGAATGTACTGCAAAATATATTGCAATGTAACATAAATTTCCATAAATGGGAAACTAGTGCTTTTTTTTCAATATAACCTACTGCATTTATGAATGAAGTATTTAGCTAGATTATTAACCAAGTAGTGCTGTGAACAATCTTTTTTAAATACACCAAACTTAATTTGTGTGTATTCAAGGAGATTTACACATGTAATAATACAGGACAGTTTACTGTACAACTGAGACCAAAACAACTGTGAGTAATTACAAAAATACAAAATGTGTTCAGTGGTTTCAATATCAGTTTCACAAAATTGACAAGAGTTTTCTCCGATATCAAATTTAGATTTCAGGAATTCTTTAGATGGGTATATGTCATTTATAATTTTAAAATTAATTTCTTTCACTTTAGGGAGACTTGGAAAGGTAAGATTTCATTCTCAATTCCTTCACCTCTTTCGGGTTAAACTCTTTTTAAAATCTCAATTACAAAAAATCATAGTAATTGAGAACATTACCATAGTTGTCCATCATGTCCAACAGGGAACATTTTTTATATTGAATCCAGTTTTCATAAAATAAAGATTTGTTATGGTGTAAAATAAAGCGATTGTTCCAAACACAAGTTGATGGAATGCAGACAATTTAAGAGGTAATTTGTGCAACTCAAAATCACATCTAATCAAAAACTCCAAGCCACCTACTCTCTCAAATATTGCAGAAGAAACGGTAAACCATAAGCCATTTGTATTACAAAGAAAAGATTTTAACATGCACTGAGTTTTTAAAACACTATTCATTATTTCTAAGTCAATGACATTTAATTCTCCTTCTTCGTAACTGTGAACTAAATCATTTTTGTTAATATAGTGACGCTTATTTTTCCAAATAAAGTGAAATATTGCAATGTTACATTCTTTCAGTAAGTGAGGAGGGATAGCTAGCGAGGAGGCTGGGTAAACAAACCTAGAGAGCAGTTCCATTTAGTTAACAAAACTCTTCCAAAAATTGAGATATCTCTTTGTATCCAGTTATTGAGAATCATTTTAGCTTTTGAGAGATTTAAAAAAAAAAAATGATTGGACGCTTTGATTGCTATCTCTAGTAATAGTTATCCCCAAGTATTTTACAGATTTTTTTATCGGTATGTTACATAAAGAGTCTAGTTCGCTGCCATGAGTTGAAAATAACTCACATTTATTTAAGTTCAAGTGTAAGCCTGATGCTTTGGAGAACAGATTAATAAATTGGATGGCTTTATCAATTTGATATCGGTCCTTTAAAAAGATCGCTGTATCATCAGCTTATTGACTAATACCAATTTGTCTTCCAAATACATTCAATTTGTCAAAGTTGCTGTTTTTATTCATCAAGATAGCAAGCATTTCTACCGCTAAGATAAATGAGAAAGGGGAAATGTGACACCCTTGTCTTATTCCTCGTGAAATGTTAAATCTTTGGGATGTTCGAAATGATAGTGAGATAGAACTACTGATGTCTTTATATAACATTTTTATAAAAGAAATACATTTATTGCCAAAACCAAACTTTTCGAGGGAGTTAAATATGAAATTATGTTCAATCGTATCAAATGCTTTCCTGAAGTCTAAAAAAAGTATATATCCGTCGTCCTCAACCCATTCGCTATAATCCAAAATGTCTAAGATTAATCTGATGTTGTTATGTATTGATCTGCCTTTTATAAAACCAGACTGTGATTCACTAATTATTTGATTTAAGATTATCTATATGTCGTGCGTCTTTACCTGGTTTGGGGATGAGAGTAAATAAACCCTGTTTCATAGTCGAAGATAGGGAATTATTTTGGATACACTCGAGAAAGGCTTGATACAATAGTTCTCTCAAATCCTCCCTAAAGAATTGATAAAACTCTGAAGAGAGGCCATCCGGGCCTGGAGATTTCCCTGCAGATAGTTTATCTATTGCTTTATCTAGTTCCTCTATTATAATGTCAGCCTCACATAAGTCTCTAAATTCCTGGTCTAACTGCGGTATGCTAGTATGTATATTGTCAAAGAGAGTATTACAGTCTGATGCAGAGAATGATGAGCTATATAAGGAACTATAGAATTGAAAAATCTCTGAGGAAATCATTTTAGGACAGATATTTTCAACTCCATTCACATAAAGACAATTTATGGCGGTTTTCTCCTGTCGCCTTTTTTCAAGTCTACAAAATAATTATTACTTTTTTCCCCTTTCTCTTTCCATCTTGCTCTAGATCTTACATATGCTCCTTTAGCTTTATGAATATATAAATGATCAATTTTAGATTGCAAGGACAGAATTTGTAATTTGGTTTCATTGTCCATTTCACTTTTATTACATAAATTGTTTAATTCTAGTCAATTCTAACTCCAATTGTGTTCTGGCCTTACTTAAATTTTTACTGAATTGCATAGAAAATTCCAGAATCTTGTGTTTTAAATATTCCCATTTACTTATGAATGAGGTAAGGTCCTTAAGTGATGCTGCATCATTTATTATAGATTTAATTTGCGAGCAAAAGTTTTTGTTTTAATAAATCGGTATTAAATTTCCAGTAACCCTTGTTGCGTGATTCTCTTTTGCCTGAGTAGTAGGATATAAAGATGCAACAGTGATCTGTTAAAGGTGCCGCAGATATTGAGATATCTTTGATGAAGTCAGATAGGTTAGATGAGGTTAACCAATAATCAATTCTCGATTTGGAAGTCCCATTAGCTTTGAACCAGGAAAATTGCTTAAGGTTTGGATTCCCATTCCTCCAAGCATCCACTACATTATTATTCAAACAAAAATTAAGAAGGTAAGGATTTGGGTGAGAGGTGTTAAATTTGGGCGGAAAGCGATCTAACGCTTCATCCATAACCATGTTGAAATCTCCTCCTATAATAATATTATCAGTTAGATACACACGTTTAAATTCAAACAAAGAGTCAGAAATTTCAGATAGTAATTTGTTGTTTAGGGGAACACTATTGTAACCACATAGGTTGTTGAACAGTATTGCCACTCCTGCAGAATGAGTAGAAGCATGGCTGAAGATGATTGTGTCCCCCCATTGACTTGTCCAGAACTTCACGTCATCAGGGTTGGAGTGCGTTTCTTGCAAAAATATACAGTGTGAGTTTTTGCTTTTGTAACGTGAACACAAAACGACTCTCTCAAACAGAGCACTGTAACGAGATCTCGCTCACCAGAACAACTAAATTCACACCATCCCACTTAACACTCTTGCACTTGCAAGAGAAGATGAATTGGAAAGTTATTGAAATCAACCGTCCTTAACAATCCGGCTACCTTCTATGTAACCATAGGGACCACGGTAGTATGCTTTCTTCCCAGCAGCTCTTGCCTCGCTAATCCTCGGCCATAGTGCAGCGCGGGCTTCCCGATCTCCCTTGGACAAATCTTCGGTGAACTTTATTCCCCTGAACTTACAGACATCCGAGACTTTAGTGGAGCGCCAGAACTCGTCTCTGTATTTTCGCATGCAGAAATGAATGATCACCTGCCTGGATTTATCCTTCGTTTTGGGACCAACGCGGTGGACTGTATCCACGATGTCTTCAAGTTTGTGGTGCAGGTGTGGAGCAATTTCGGCTAACAATGAGACGACTTCTTTTCGGGTATCTTCACCCGCTATTTCTTTCATTCCGATAACTCTGAGGTTCCATCTTCTTTTATAGTGTTCGAGCTCCGACGTGCGGCTTATCAGATCTGTGTGTGATGTGATAACAGAGGTGAGTTGCTTGTCGGACAAGTTAATTCTAGTTTTACAGTCCTTTATTTCCGCCGCGTTGAATTCCACAGCTTTTGTCAGGTTTAGGATCATTAGACTGTTCTCAGTAATCTTCTGCTCAATGCTGTGACGTCAACGAGTGACATACAATAATGACTCCGTGACATGAACTAACACAGACAGGGTATTTATGCACAGACACTAACAACATAAATGGGAACAGCTGGGTGCAATCACAAGTGATGGGAACAAACAAGGATTATGGGAAATGTGGTTCCAGGATGAATGGAGACAGGAAGGAAGGGACCTCTAGTGGACACCCAGTGGAAACACAACAGACACTGTGACATTTGTATTGTTCATTTTATACTTCAGTTGTTGTTGTTATTCTCTGGTTTACACATTTTGAGCTGCATTTACAATGCCTTGTTTTCATCTTGTTTTTTTATTTATTGCATTATACTTGAAATGTCTGTACTTGAACTTAAAGGAACACTCCGACTTTTTGGGACTTTAGCCTATTCACCTTATTCCCCAGAGTTAGATAAGTCCATACATACCTTTTTCATCTCCGTGCGTGCTATAAGTCTGTTTGACGCACCCACCGCTAGCCTAGCTTAGCACAAAGACTGGATGTGAATGGTTGCAGCTAGCATACTAATCCAAATAAGTGACAAAATAAAACAAACATTTTCCTATTTACATGTTGTGATTTGTATAGTCACAGAGTGTACAAAAAACAAAGTCACATGAGACACAGACATATTTTAACCGTATAAATACTGGGAACTATATTCTCTGAAGGCGAAGCACTGCTACTTGGGCGGATTGATAACCGCAGCACCTGAGACGCGCCGTGGTGAGGAGCAGAGAGTTCGTTCAGAGTTTGGGTAACATAGTCAGCAATTTATAAATAGTAAAAGCGTAGTTTACAATCATAGGTTTTCGCTGTATTGTAAAGAGCTGTGACATTAAACAGGGGAGACCAGGTGATACCATGATGTTTCATAGAATTCCAACTAAAAACGCTGACCGGATGAAGAAATGGCTGCTTGCTCTGGATATTGATCAAAACACACCTAATGAGATTATCAAGGGACATTATGTTTGCTCGGTACATTTCACTGAGGACGACTATTTTCAAAAAATGGAATACAGCCATCCCATCGATATCACATACAGGACAAAGTGGAGCGGCTGCGGTAAGTGTTCCGTTATATTTTTAAATGTTTAGCCTAACGTTACTGTAACAGTGCTTAGATCTAATGTAACGTTAGTGACACTATTATATGAATAGGGTGGTAACTACTATTGCAGTTGTTTACGGGCTCCATGTATCCCCTGTAATGTTAGTATTGTTGCCTCGAACGCGCTCTGTCGTCCCAGTAACACTTGAGCGGAGCTAGAGGTCACGTTGGTTTTGTTGACAGAAGAAACAACGGCGCGTCTCAGGTGCTGCGGTTATCACTCCGCCCAAGTAGCAGTGCTTCGCCTTAAGAGAATATAGTTCCCAGTATTTATACGGTTAAAATATGTCTGTGTCTCATGTGACTTTGTTTTTTGTACACTCTGTGACTATACAAATCACAACATGTAAATAGGAAAATGTTTGTTTTATTTTGTCACTTATTTGGATTAGTATGCTAGCTGCAACCATTCACATCCAGTCTTTGTGCTAAGCTAGGCTAGCGGTGGGTGCATCAAACAGACTTATAGCACGCACGGAGATGAAAAAGGTGTGTATGGACTTATCTAACTCTGGGGGATAAGGTGAATAGGCTAAAGTCCCAAAAAGTCGGAGTGTTCCTTTAAAAATCAAATAAAAAAAAAATATTATTTTAAAGATAAAAATGTCTCCTGACACTATTAAAGTCATAGTTTTGTACTTTCATTTAAAGTACATACAAACTAAAAGTAATGTTATTTGTATAATAATGGTACAGCAAATGTTTTTGCTGTATAAAGGCATATATATATATACACACACACATGTTTGATCAAACACTCACCATATAATTATAAAATGAAGTAAAAACGGTTTAATAAACTTCTTTTAAGTGACATTAATCAATTAAGCAAAACAAACACTGTTTTATCCAAAAAACATTTATTCAGTTGTCATTTTTACAATACATTTTTTGAAATTTCAATTGAATTTGTCATCAAAGGCTTGTGTTCTAAGTCAAAACTCATTCCTTCACAGATCGCAAACATGAATTACCTCCGCCATCTTCTTTCCGTCTAAAGTAAATGATGTATAGCTATGGTTCCTGCTGATTGGCCAACGCAGTTGCCAGGAGGAAACTCCTTTGACCAATGAGAAACCTCTTGCCACGCCCATTCCTCCAAGCTGCAGCTGCCCCGTCTCGGTTCAACACGTCACACAGTGGGCGGTGGTAAATGTTGTTTTCTAGTTTACGAAACGTCCTCCTTTTATAATTTATTATAGTGAATTTTGTTGTCTAAATATCAGTAAATTATTTGTGATATAACTATCAATTTATAGATGGAGTCGTTTTAATGAATGTCCCGAGGCTGCGTTGTTCCCTTTACGATATTAAACCCTTTACGATATTTTATTATTTTCAAATGTATTTTCTGTCATAGCAGCGAATATTATTAATAATTATTCTTATGAATCAGAAGAATTTCAGTGGTTACCACGGCAACGATACACTTTACACCCCGTAACGCACACTTCTTACCCATAATCACTTTTACCACTCATTTCACCCGCCAATTAGTGAATTAAAGAATTTGATTCTTTTCAGAGACTCGCTCATTTTTTGATTCGTTCAGTGATAATTTCTTCAAATTACATGAATATACGGCAGCAGGTGGTGAAAAAGAGTGTATTTTGTGCTATGTCTCAACGAACGTATTTACTTGTTACAAAATAATTACATTTAATTAATCAAATAAGTCTAAATAAGTGGTTCAGATGACCAACGCACAAGGTTTCCTTGCATAACATTTTAATTGTTAGGTCAGACATTTACACATTCACAAATCTGGGATTATATTAAACGTTGAGTTATATTCTGTGTGTTAAATATAAAGAATCGTATGTGCGCACCAATAACTGCGCTTTGCATCCGCTCTCTGCTGAACTGAATGAGATTGAATCACATGCTAAATGACCAATCTACCCGTAACTCTCATTCACGAATGAAATGTAGCCTACCAGTTCGTTCACGAACGCGATCGCTCTCTCGTTCAGACTCAAAACAGAGGGATCTCGTGAGTGATGGGCGTATTCAGTAGATCCAACCAATCACACGCCCCTTCAGCCGAACTGAAATGCTATTTGCTGACGTTATACAAATGTAATGACCTAACCAATACTGGCATGAATAAAACGTAGGCTAATTAATTCATTTTTGATAATACAAAATGAACACATAGCCTAACACCAGTGCTTACAGTAGCCTATACTGTAGGCCTACAGTAGTCAGGTAAATTGTTCAACATTTAGGGTTGATTTAAGTTGTTATGTAACTACTCGCTGGTTATTAAACAGTCCACGCTTCCGAAATACTGATGTCCATTTTGTTTATTGAAGAGACACCGTGAAAACTAGACACAAAAGGAAACAAACCAGAATTTTACACACAACACCACTACGGACACAAAAGGAAACATAATATACAAAACGCTTTTACCGTATTCGCCTGGAAACCAACAGTAGATCAAGTCAGGAGCAGTAACGTGTGTATCTGAATTCACATCTCACCACACAGTTCACGCTAACACGTGCAGGTGAAATAAATCAGCACGGGTCACATGACACTCAACTTAAACTGAATAATAATAAAATACAAATGGCAAACAAATTACGAAATTATCACAATACACAAAAGATACACTAAGTGACTCATGTTTATTTTAGTGTTGCCAATTGTGATACCCTTTAAAGAACTGTTATTGAGATGTCCGCTAAGGAATTGTGTTGCAATTAGGAATAGGGGAAACTGGACATCCCTGTCTAACTCCTCTTTTTAAGAAGACTCTAGGTGAAGTACCATATAGCTTAATTGAGCCGTTTCCCTTTATGTATAGCATTTGGACCATTCTGCAGAAAAAGTTGCCGAAGCCGATTTTTCGAAGAGCCTGAAATAAAAATTTGTGTTCCAATGTGTCGAAGGCTTTGTAATAATCTAAAAAGAAAATGAAGCCATCACTGTGAATTAATTCTGAGTAGTCTAACATGTCTAACACTAGCCGTATATTATTAGAAATGTGTCTTTTCTGCATAAATCCTGACTGTGTTTCGTCAATTATAGAGTTCAAAACATATTTTAATCTTTTTGCTAGGACTGCAGCTATTATTTTATAATCATTATTTAATAGTGTAATTGGGCGCCAATGGTCAATTAAGAGGGGATCTTTATTTAATTTTGGTATAAGAGTTATTAATCCTTGACTTAATGTGGCTGGAAGTAATACTTTTTCTATACTTATCTCATATACCTTTAACAAGAATGGTGCTATACTGCGATTAAAAAGCTTGTAAAACTCTGAGCTGAGTCCATTTGTTGGTTTTTAAACAGTTAATAGCTTCCTCTATCTCCTTCAATGTGATAGAGGTGTCACAAAAGTATTTATCTAAAACACTCAACAGGTTTATATTAGGTAAGGATTTAAAGAAATCATATGTTGTTGGTGTGGCGGTATGGGTGATTTGTTTTCGTCATCATTTGTATTCCAGCCTATTATCTGCGCCCTCTGGGCTTTAAAAGAAGTAGCGCATGTGCCGTCTGTTATGCGTCACTTTTTGGGAACTGCGTCGTTAACACGCTTCTGTCGTCACTTCCTGAGAACCGTATGCGATCACCCGAGTCGGTAAGGAGAATGCTAGTTGTTTGTATGTTTTGAAGCATATTCGTTATGCGTTATGCATATGCGTTCTGTCTAATGTATGTTTTAGAGACACTGATCTGTGTTGGAGAACGTGGTTCTGTCCTCCGCTGTACAAGACTGGTACAGTGTTATCACTGTTTGCACGCACTGGACGTGGACCCTGGAGTCGGTAGGGAGAAGTTGTTGATCTCTCGTAATTGTTCTCAGTAGTATGAAGTGCGTGTTCTCAAAGCGCTGGTTTGTATTTGAGAGCGTGGTCTAATCTATTTCCTCTCTCAGCTCTCAGGCCCATACCTGCATTTCATTCGGGTGCTTCGCCTTCATTCACGGCTCCAGTGCTGTTCTGTTTCCAAAATAATTTGGGTTTTCATTTTGTTTTTGTTTCCAATTTATTGTTTTGTGGTGAACTCTTTGACTTTTAGTATCGTTCCTAAATATTTGAATTGTCTATTGTCTTTTTTCTAATCATTTTCCTTTGTGGTTTTCTTTAGTTTTATTTTATTTGCTATTTTCCATTGCATTAGATTTGTTTATTTGATATGTCATTTTGTATAAGTTGTTTTCTTTATTGATTTCTTTTTGAAACATAATTGTTGGTATTTTGTTGCCATCTGTTTTGCTTTAAAAACTTGGTTATTTACTTTATTTTTTATTTAGTGGCAGCATTTATTTTCTTTATTTTGCTTTGACTAAAGTGGATTGAGTATATGCAACCCGGCCTTAAAGTGATTGCATTTTATGTACATTCTTCTGTGTTGGCAGGACTTGAGCACCGGCGGCAAATGACCATAAGCCAGATAAAGGTTACTAGGGGCTGGACCAAAGACGTCACCATCTTCGTCGCTATCTTATGACGACTGTAGATTCATATAATATATACATTGTTTTGATATTTATGGGTAATGATCTCAGATTATTTTACAGATGAATGATGACTGATAAATCCAGTACAAATAAACATTTAATTGCATTTTATTTATTTATGTCATGATGACATCGTCACAATACATGCATAACAACATAGTTGTTCTGACTTCATGAAGGCCCATGGCGTGAATGAAACATCAAACTGACTAGAACAAACTCTTTGAAATGTATATGATACTGGATATCAAGGGTGAAACTGTTAACAATGTAGACAGACAGCAATCTCATTCAATGTCAGTCATGTGTGTGCAGTAAAATATAATGTATTAGTGTAGTGATTTATGGTCTTAAACATTAATATTCATATTGAGTTTTTGGTCACATCCTTCCTATACTACGGGGCACCAGCCAAGGAATTTCACCTTGACAATAAAGAACAATCATGGAAGATTGTTGAAAGAATTAGAATTATATAAATTATAGGAAGTTTGTCATCTGATCAATCTGAAGGATTTAGTGAGATTCTGGCGAGCTTGTAGAGCCTCTGATTATCAACACAAGAATGACACAGTTTGCAATAAAGATGAATTTATTAACAAATAGACATATACAAGAGTAAAATATCAAGGCAAGGCAAGGCAAGTTTATTTATATAGCACATTTCATACACAGTGGTAATTCAAAGTGCTTTACATAGAAGAAATAAAAATAAAAATAATTACATAGATAATAAAAGAAATAAGAATAATTAAAACAGTTTAGAAAATAAAATACAGTGCAAACAGTCGGACGAACAGTGGCACAGTGCTCATTCAGTAAATGCAAAGCTAAACAGTGGTAATTCAAAGTGCTTTACATAGAAGAAATTAAAATAATCAAAAGAAATAAGAATAATTAAAACCGTGTCTGAGATGGAAGTGATTGAGCAGGTTTGCGGTGCCACTGGACCTACAATCCAGGGACGTCCTCTGCTGGGGTGGTGTACCACACCAGTATTGCCCCACTGGGCCCCCACAGAGCACGTTTCACTTTTGCTGTTTTAAACAAACAGCGAACCTCTATACTCTCCATAGTATAGATAATCTTCACTCGCCTCGTCGGAGTGAAGCTCTCCCGTTCCCCTTCAAAATCTCTTCCAATCAGACAGCCCTAAAAATTAATAAAATCTTCCTGAATCACAGTTTGGAAAATAAAATAAAAAAATAAAATACAGTGCAAACAGTCGGACGTATTTTATATCGACCGGTAGCTATTATAGATCTTTCTTTTAAAAGGATCTTCTTACAACTTACATGCATCAACTTTCTTTTCTCTTTCAATCTTCTTACCATCTATCAACTTTCTATTCTCTTTCAATCTTCTTACGACTTGCCATCTATCAACTTTCTATTCTCTTTCAATCTTCTTACGACTTGCCATCTATCAACTTCCTTTTCTCTTTCAATCTTCTTACGACTTGCCATCTATCAACTTCCTTTTCTCTTTCAATCTTCTTACGACTTGCCATGTATCAACTTTCTTTTCTCTTTCAATCTTCTTACCATCTATCAACTTTCTATTCTCTTTCAATCTTCTTACGACTTGCCATCTATCAACTTTCTATTCTCTTTCAATCTTCTTACGACTTGCCATCTATCAACTTCCTTTTCTCTTTCAATCTTCTTACGACTTGCCATCTATCAACTTCCTTTTCTCTTTCAATCTTCTTACTTCCTTTTCTCTTTCAATCTTCTTACTTACCATCTATCAACTTTCTATTCTCTTTCAATCTTCTTACGACTTCCCTGTATCAACTTTCTTTTCTCTTTCATTTACTTGCACATTCTTTTCACTTTCCTTAGCCCAGCATTCACATTCTTAGCTCTTTCTCAGACTAAAACTTTAATATCGAACAGTGGCACAATGCTCATTCAGTAAATGCAAAGCTAAACAGATGTGTTTTGAGTCTGGATTTGAATGTGGCTACTGTAGGAGCACACCTGATCTCTTCTGGAAGCTGGTTCCAGCTGCGGCTGGCATAATAGCTAAAAGCGGACTCTCCTTGCTTTGAGTGAACCCTTGGTATTTCTAGTTGATGTGATCCTAATGATCTGAGTGATCTGTTGGGTTTATATTCAGTGAGCATATCTGCAATGTATTTAGGACCTAGGCCATTAAATGATTTATATACCAGTAATAATACTTTAAAATCAATCCTAAATGTGACTGGAAGCCAGTGTAAAGACCTGAGGACTGGTGTGATGTGTTCAAATTTTCTGGTTCTGCTTAGGATCCTGGCGGCAGCGTTCTGTACGAGCTGCAACTGTCTTATGGTCTTTTTGGGAAGGCCAGTAAGGAGTCCATTACAATAATCCACCCTGCTGGTGATGAAAGCATGCACAAGTTTTTCTAAGTCCTGACTGGAAACAAAGCATCTAATTCTTGCAATATTTTTCAGATGATAATATGCTGATTTGGTTATTGCTTTGACATGACTACTGAAGCTAAGGTCTGACTCTAGAGACACACCAAGATTCCTGACTTGATTTTTAGTTGTTTGACCTCTAGAGTGGAGGTATGCGTTCACCTTGAGAACTTCATCTTTGTTTCCAAACGCAATGACTTCAGTTTTGTCTTTGTTTAACTGAAGAAAGTTTTGGCACATCCAGCTGTTTACTTCATCAATGCATTGGAACAGGGAGTCAATGGGGCTGTAATCGTTAGGCGATAGGGCTAAGTAGATCTGTGTGTCGTCTGCATAGCTGTGGTAAGAGATTTGGTTCTTTCTCATTATTTGGCTCATTGGAAGCATGTACAGGTTGAATAGGAGTGGCGCAAGAATTGAGCCTTGAGGAACTCCGCATGTCATGGATGTCCACTCAGACTTATGGTCTCCTATACTCACATAGTAACCTCTCTCTTCTAAGTATGACCTGAACCATTTTAGGACTATCCCAGAAAGACCCACCCAGTTTTCCAGCCTGTCAAGAAGTATGTTGTGATCGACAGTGTCAAAAGCAGCACTGAGGTCGAGTAGCACCAACACTGATAATTTGCCTGTATCAGTATTTAAGCGAATATCGTTAATTATCTTTATGAGCGCTGTCTCTGTGCTGTGATGCGATCGGAAACCAGATTGAAAATTGTCAAAGTATCCATTCGAGCTTAAGAATTTGTTCAGCTGATTGAAAACAACTTTTTCAATGATCTTGCCAATGAAAGGAAGATTTGAGATCGGTCTATAATTGCTTAATATAGTCTTATCCATATTACTCTTTTTCAGGACGGGTTTGACCACTGCAGTTTTCAGGGAGTTTGGAAAACTTCCAGAGAGAAGTGAGGCATTTACCACTTCTAGCAGATCTGCTTCTAAGCTGTTTAACACACTTTTGAAGAAAGATGTGGGAAGAGCGTCAAGGGCGCAGGTTGATGTTTTAAGGTGCTGTACGGTTTCTTCTAAAATTTTGCCATCAATTTCTTTGAAATCAGACATAGTAACTACTTTCTCAGGTTGTGGTCTGATCTGTCTGACCCCAGTGCAACTCAAGGATGTGCTGATCACCTTTCTGATATTATTGATTTTCTCAGAGAAGAAAGAAGCGAACTCACTGCACTTGCTGTCTGAGAGCATTTCACTGGGAATCTGGCTCGGGGGGTTTGTCAGTCTCTCTACAGTAGCAAAAAGAGTGCGTGTGTTGTTTAAGTTGCTGTTAATAATATTTGAGAAGAAAGTCTGTCTAGCTTTGCCTAATTCCATATTGAAAGCATGGATGGTGTCTTTGTAGATGTTATAGTGGACTACAAGTTTTGTCTTCCGCCACATGCGCTCTGCTTTTCTGCATTGTCTTTTCATATTTTGCACTGCTGTTGAGTTTCTCCAAGGTGCTTTTTGTCTACCACTCTTCCTGACTTTCACAGGAGCAATATCATCAATTACACTTTTAACTTTTGAGTTAAAAGAATCAAGGAGAAAATCAACAGAGTCAGCAGATATGCTTGGTGTTGAAGATATAGCCTTCATAAATAGTACACTAGTGTTCTCATTTAAGCATCTCTTCTTGACAGACACAGATCTAGCTTCAATGGCAGGAGAGATCAATATATCAAAGAAAATACAGAAATGATCAGACAGTGCTACATCCTTAATAACAATCGATGAAATGTTTAGACCCTTACTGATAAGTAAATCTAGAGTGTGTCCACGATTGTGTGTCGGTCCATGTACATGCTGAGTCAGATCAAAAGTTTTTAAAACAGTTTTGATTTCTTTTGCCATATTGTTTTCTGCATTGTCTATGTGAATGTTAAAATCTCCAGAAATAGCAAAACAGTCAAACTCTGAGGAAATGGTTGATAACAGTTCTGTAAAGTCCTCAGAAAAGGCTGAAGAGTATTTTGGAGGCCTGTAAACAATTATAAGTAAAATGCGTGGAGCACCTTTTAACACAATACCCAGATATTCAAAAGACGGGTAATTACCAAATGATATTTGCTTACATTGATAGACATCTTTAAAAAGAGCAGCTACTCCCCCACCTCTCCTACCCGCTCTGCAGACACTCATAAAAGTAAAGTTAGGAGGGGATGTTTCATTGAGGACAGTTGCACTGCAGTTGTCTTCTAGCCAAGTTTCATTTAGAAACATAAAATCCAGGTTGTATGTGGTTATTAAGTCATTGACTAGAAGTGATTTGTTTTTAAGTGAGCAGATGTTTAAAAGTGCTAACTTGACAGTCTTACTTTTTGTACACACAGCAGTCTTAGTTTGGCGTGTAATAGGCACCAGATTAGATGGGTTTGCTGTACGGCTTTTGAAGGCCTTAGACTTTCTATCATGTAATCGAACAGCAATAGAGAAAGATACAGGCACACAGGGTTCCCGCTTGTTCTGTAAACATTTGAGAAAGTTACTGTTATCATAGCGGGGACCCGGCACATATCAATGAGAGCTGGTATATCACACTTACTAAATACTACTAAGAAAAGTGACTAAACTACTAATGAAAATGTAATCCATAATCAAACAGATACTACAAACAACTACACAAATGGATGTTCACAATGAATGTTAAGTAGATAAACAACGGATTGGATGAAGCAATTAGAAGTCAATTGTGGTCTTTCTGGATGCTGGGAAGAAACAGTAAATAATCATTTATGAATACAGATAATGTGTCTAATGTATCTATCTGTATATGCAGACCCTAGATACAGGCTCTAAAAAATATATATATATAATATAGCAACAAGCTATCCTGTAGCTCAAACAGTAGAGCGTTGGCGCTTGCAACGCCAAGGTCATGGGTTTGATTTCCCATGTATGTAAATGTAAATGTGTGCCTTGAATGTATGGATAAAAGCGTCTGCCAAATGCGTAAATGTAAATGTAGCAACAACCTAATGCCCAGGCCTTTGGGAAGAGGTTTGGTTAGCTTATATTTATGTTCCACGTGGTCGGGTGATCAGTCCGGCAATGGGCTACGTCTTCCACTGGTATCTTTCTATTCGCAGTGGGGGTAAACTGGATCCCTTTCCACCAGTTGCAGAGCCGCACTGAGTGCTGGAGGTTCGCTGCCGGTCCTTGTGTAATCCGGCAAACTGCAGGTCAGGTGGTGGTTGATCCGCAGGATCCTTTGCAGGCTAGAGGTTACAAAGGCAAGAGTCGTGCAGCTCAGGTGTTGAATGCTGAAGTCCTCAACAGAAGCGGTTGAGCTGCTTGAAGCTCCATGCGGGTGAAGGTTTACTTGCAAGAGTATAACCTTGGTTGTGCTGTTGTTCCTTCCCTCTTTAGGTCAGAAACTCTACTACTGTAGTGGTGTGATTGGGTCGTTGCGCGCCCATCACGTCCCACCTTTCCACCCTGTGGAGCTTGTGGATTTGTCCCAAAATACACAGTTAAATTAAACATTGTCTTTAGAACCTTGGAAATGCTTTATTTCCTTTCCAAACCTTTCTCAAAGTCCCTTCGGCAGCGTTCTGAACTTGTAGAGTCCAAACTTGATGTAAATTGGTTGAGGTATCACCCAGATGTCCATTACTGTGTTAGTGGGTGAGATTACATTGGCTGTTATTCCAGGTGCAGTTTCCACTGTGAGTGCACAGTTCCCTGGATGAATAAGGAGATATGTAGGACATGTTCCTTACAGTTTCCTGTCCCTTTTTGTGGTCCTAAACCAATGTGTAAAAAGATTAGTCTTTTTCTTAGGGTTCTTTGTTCCAACCAATGTTGTTTTTGGCAGCCCTTTTAGTTTTAGTCTTAGTCTCAGTCTTTTTGACGAAAATGCTTTTTAGTTTTAGTCACATTTTAGTCACTTATAAACTTGATAGTTTTAGTCAAGTTTTAGTCGACGAAAACGCAAAAAGGTTTTAGTCAAGTTTTAGTCGACGAAAACATAAAAAGGTTTTAGTCAATTTTAGTAAAAAAAAAAGAAAGAAAAAAAGTAGTCTTTAATAAATTAATTTAGGTTAAAAAGTATTGGAAATGGGCTTAGGTTTGACAGGTTGCAGCAAGTTGCAATTCATAAAACAACAGTTAACCTTAAAACCTTTGCATAATAAACTAGACTTTCTGAATAATTAGATTGGTTGGGTCCTTACATGCGCTTCGTGAGGCACACACGCACACTAGCACACACACGCAAGGTCTCTCGCTCCCTTTCTCTGCTGTGCGCGCGCTACACATGCGCGCTCTTGCTCGCTCTATCTAGATTCCGAGAGATTCAGATTTGCGGGCAATTCTGAAATTATCGTACATTATGGGATTTTTTTCATTATTGATCGTACATCGTACAACAACGATTAGAATGCGGCATTGCTGATACTTTTTTTTTTAGCTCAAAACAGACCGATTTCACGCAAAATAGGCAGAAATGACATTGTGAACGTCAGACTTATAATCATTTTCGTTCCATCTCGTCTCGTCAACGAAAACTCGAAAACGTCTCATCATGTTTTAGTCACCTTAGAGCCATTTTTAGCTAGTCATCGTAACGTTATCGTCATAAAAAAAAGGTGCGTCAACGAAATAATTGCGTTATCGTCATCGTTGACGAAAACAACATTGGTTCCAACCATGTCCTAGCCAGTTTGGGTCATTCCAGTCCATGGTCATTCACAACAAAGGAGTTGAGGTGAAAATCGGTGATTAGATTAGTGATCAACGGGTTTTTGATGTCCTCACCTCTGGCAGTCCTGATTACTATAGTCTTTTAGTTGTCTTTGAGGGTCCTATCACATCCTTCTGTCTTCTTAATCACAGTATGACAAAGAGACTCCTGTTGTGAAGTATGGACCTCTGGTGCCATCATGTCTGCTGTTCACTACATTAGGCATTTAAAAGCTCTATTGACAAAATTAAAACATGGAAAACTCAAAAAGCAAACAATATTTCATGTCTTTTAGAACTAACATTTATCCTGATTCAAGCTGAATTAGCATAAAATGAAAACGGTTGATAAAATGAGTAATGAGTTTAATCGATCATTACTTGAAGCAAAGCCAAAAATTAAGTAAAAGTGAATTAGACAGATCTCTCTCTTTACTGACTTATAAGAGCCAAATCCTCTCAAGAGAAGAAGAGAAGAAAAGAGTCCAGTTTCAGAGCTACATACAATTTTATGTTGTATTTGCATGGAAGAGTAGAAGTGGAAGATAAACTAGATGTTCTGATGAAAAACAACGAATATCAGATTAATTTCTCTCTCAGAGGTGTTATGGCCTCTTCTTCAGCTCCCTGAACTTCAAAGGTATTTTCCAGTGTGAATTTTCGGGTGCTCTTTCAGTTCATCTTCTGTAGTAATGGACTTCCAGCTCTGAAACACACACCGCCGTGTCTTTTCTGCTGTAATATTACGAATGAATCTTCTTCTTTGTGTGAATAGTCATGTTTGTGTTTCTTCAGGACTGATGCCCAATGAATCTGTTTACCGCACTGATCACAGTTAAATGGTCTTTCTTCAGAATGAGAAGTGATTTCAGAGAGAAATCCAGAGCCGCTTCTTCCCAGTGTGAACTCATGTGAATCTTCAGCCTTGATTTACATGTGAAGCGTTTTTTACACTGAGGGCTGGAGACAGATTTATTGCCTTCTGTTTTTCCTTCCTTGTTCACGTCCATCAGGTCTAAAAGAAACATTAAATCATGTGAGATTTCAAATGAGAGACAAATATGAAATGAAAAGTGAAGCTCAAAGTCAAGATCACTGAGTATAATAGTCATTTTAATCCCATCAAATCTGGTCAACAACTGCTGAGCTCGATTATGATCTATTTTAATGTCATGAAGATGATGTGTGTTATAAATCACTAGTTTGGTCATGAAACTCTAGATGCAGGCTTGACATATGATCTGTGAGAAATCACATAGTTTCCAACACGACACAAGCTGATTGGCCTTTTATTTGTTTAACGTTTGTTGTGAAAGGGCCGCCTGTCAACAAATTTGTTGGACTGAAGGAAAAGCAAATTCACGCCATTCACGACGAAAAGCAAATTCACGCCATTCACGCCAAATTCACTTAGCCCTATCGCCTAACGATTACAGCCCCATTGACTCCCTGTTCCAATGCATTGATGAAGTAAACAGTTGGATGTGCCAAAACTTTCTTCAGTTAAACAAAGACAAAACTGAAGTCATTGTGTTTGGAAACAAAGATGAAGTTCTCAAGGTGAATGCATAACTCTAGAGGTCAAACAACTAAAAATCAAGTCAGGAATCTTGGTGTGTCTCTAGAGTCAGACCTTAGCTTCAGTAGTCATGTCAAAGCAATAACTAAATCAGCATACTATCATCTGAAAAATATTGCAAGAATTAGATGCTTTGTTTCCAGTCATGACTTAGAGAAACTTGTGCATGCTTTCATCACCAGCAGGGTGGATTATTGTAATGGACTCCTTACTGGCCTTCCCAAAAAGACCATAAGACAGTTGCAGCTCGTACAGAACGCTGCCGCCATGATCCTGAGCAGAACCAGAAAATTTGAACACATCACACCAGTCCTCAGGTCTTTACACTGGCTCCCAGTCACATTTAGGATTGATTTTAAAGTATTATTACTAGTATATAAATAATTTAATGGCCTAGGACCTCAATACATTGCAGATATGCTCACTGAATATAAACCCAACAGAACACTCAGATCATTAGGATCACATCAGCTAGAAATACCAAGGGTTCACTCAAAGCAAGGAGAGTCCGCTTTTAGCTATTATGCCAGCCGCAGCTGAACCAGCTTCCAGAAGAGATCAGGTGTGCTCCTACAGTAGCCACATTCAAATCCAGACTCAAAACACATCTGTTTAGCTTTGCATTTACTGAATGAGCATTGTGCCACTGTTCGTAGAACAGTATTTGAATGACGATATTAAAGTTTTCGTCTGAGAAAGAACTAAGAATGTGAATGCAGGGCTAAGGAAAGTGAAAAGAATGTGCAAGTAAATGAAAGAGAAAAGAAAGTTGATACATGGAAGTCGTAAGAAGATTGAAAGAGAAAAGAAAGTTGATACATGGAAGTCGTAAGAAGATTGAAAGAGAAAAGAAAGTTGATACATGTAAGTCGTAAGAAGATCCTTTTAAAAGAAAGATCTATAATAGCTACCGGTTGATGTAAAATACGTCCGACTGTTTGCACTGTATTTTATTATTTTATTTTCCAAACTGTGATCAGGAAGATTTTATTCATTTTTAGGGCTGTCTGATTGGAAGAGATTTTGAAGGGGAACGGGAGAGCTTCACTCCGACGAGGCGAGTGAAGATTAGCTATACTATGGAGAGTATAGAGGTTCGCTGTTTGTTTAAAACAGCAAAAGTGAAACGTGCTCTGTGGGGGACACCACTGGGCAATACTGGTGTGAGACACCACCCCAGCAGAGGACGTCCCTGGATTGTAGGTCCAGTGGCACCGCAAACCTGCTCAATCACTTCCATCTCAGACACGGTTTTAATTATTCTTATTTCTTTTGATTATTTTAACTTCTTCTATGTAAAGCACTTTGAATTACCACTGTTTAGCTTTGCATTTATCCACTGTTCGTCTGACTGTTTGCACTGTATTTTATTTTCTAAACTGTTTAAATTACCCGTCTGACTGTTTGCACTGTATTTTATTTTCTAAACTGTTTTAATTACCGGTATTCTTATTTCTTTTATTATTTATGTAATTATTTTAATTTCTTCTATGTAAAGCACTTTGAATTACCACTGTGTATGAAATGTGCTATATAAATAAACTTGCCTTGCCACTTTCAATAGACAGCGTAAAAGCTTATTATCATGTTGCACATGATACTGCACGGCCCCATGTTGCACATGATACTGCACGGCCCCATGTTGCACATGATACTGCACGGCCCCATGTCGCACATGATACTGCACGGCCCCATGTTGCACATGATAATGCACGGCCCCATGTCGCACATGATACTGCACGGCCCCATGTCGCACATGATAATGCACGGCCCCATGTAGCACATGATAATGCACGGCCCCATGTCGCACATGATAATGCACGGCCCCATGTCGCACATGATAATGCACGGCCCCATGTCGCACATGATACTGCACGGCCCCATGTCGCACATGATAATGCACGGCCCCATGTCGCACATGATAATGCACGGCCCCATGTCGCACATGATACTGCACGGCCCCATGTCGCACATGATAATGCACGGCCCCATGTCGCACATGATAATGCACGGCCCCATGTCGCACATGATAATGCACGGCCCCATGTCGCACATGATACTGCACGGCCCCATGTCGCACATGATAATGCACGGCCCCATGTAGCACATGATAATGCACGGCCCCATGTAGCACATGATAATGCACGGCCCCATGTCGCACATGATAATGCACGGCCCCATGTCGCACATGATAATGCACGGCCCCATGTCGCACATGATACTGCACGGCCCCATGTCGCACATGATAATGCACGGCCCCATGTAGCACATGATAATGCACGGCCCCATGTCGCACATGATAATGCACGGCCCCATGTAGCACATGATAATGCACGGCCCCATGTCGCACATGATAATGCACGGCCCCATGTCGCACATGATAATGCACGGCCCCATGTCGCACATGATACTGCACGGCCCCATGTCGCACATGATAATGCACGGCCCCATGTAGCACATGATAATGCACGGCCCCATGTCGCACATGATAATGCACGGCCCCATGTCGCACATGATAATGCACGGCCCCATGTCGCACATGATACTGCACGGCCCCATGTCGCACATGATACTGCACGGCCCCATGTCGCACATGATAATGCACGGCCCCATGTCGCACATGATAATGCACAGCCCCATGTTGCACATGATAATGCACGGCCCCATGTCGCACATGATAATGCACGGCCCCATGTCGCACATGATACTGCACGGCCCCATGTCGCACATGATACTGCACGGCCCCATGTTGCACATGATAATGCACGGCCCCATGTCGCACATGATACTGCACGGCCCCATGTCGCACATGATACTGCACGGCCCCATGTTGCACATGATAATGCACGGCCCCATGTTGCACATGATAATGCACGGCCCCATGTCGCACATGATACTGCACGGCCCCATGTAGCACATGATAATGCACGGCCCCATGTCGCACATGATAATGCACGGCCCCATGTCGCACATGATAATGCACGGCCCCATGTCGCACATGATACTGCACGGCCCCATGTCGCACATGATACTGCACGGCCCCATGTTGCACATGATACTGCACGGCCCCATGTTGCACATGATAATGCACGGCCCCATGAGGGGACGCCCCGACCGACGCCCGTGAGGGGACGCCCCGACCGACGCCCGTGAGGGGACGCCCCGACCGACGCCCGTGAGGGGACGCCCCGACCGACGCCCGTGAGGGGACGCCTCGACCGACGCCCGTGAGGGGACGCCTCGACCGACGCCCGTGAGGGGAAAAATATAGTTCTGTTAGGCTCAGCATACGTGTAGCCTATGTAATACAGTGTGCTTGATACTTATATTTTCCGTTTCCATGTTCAAATAATGTGCTACATGTGAGACTGAAAATGATTGAGTGCACAGATCCTGGCCATTTTGTTTCCACATTTGTGATATGGTATAGCGTCACACACCAAGACATTTTAGTCAGTCAACTGCATACTTTTTGATTCCATTCCTTTTTTTTTATTTGATATAAGAGCAATAAATTTGCAGTGACACTACCAATATCACTACTAATTTAGGACTGAAATCCTGGATAGAACCCGTATCCTTTCAGTGATGTGGGTGTATCACTGAAATAGGCGAGACCACGCATGCAATGCTAGCGGGCTAAGGCTAGTAGCAGAAGTTCGGAAAGTTGGATATAAGTAACGAATTCAAAGCAATCCGATTGTTTTTAAAAAGAATAGTATCGGAGATATGTTCAAACGTTTTAAAATAGAAAAATGCTCCTTTATAAAATGTGTAAAGAAGAAAATCAAGGATTTATGAATCAATTCGACGGAGCTCCAAACACAAACAACTCGCTCAGTCGCTACACATGCGCAGTGATCAACATTGTTTTCCTGATGCAAGTACATGTGGTATTTCAGGTTAACAGGATTAGATCGCGGCTTTATAAACGGAGGTGATCCGGGAAGTCCTTTAGAGCAGTTTTTGAGAGATATCGTCTTTTCTCGTGAGAGAAATTTGCGTCATTAATTTGTTGGAACAAACGCCCGTGAGGGGACGCCTCGACGCCCGTGAGTGGACGCCCCGACGCCCGTGAGGGGACGCCTCGACCGACGCCCGTGAGGGGACGCCTCGACCGACGCCCGTGAGGGGACGCCCCGACCGACGCCCGTGAGGGGACGCCCCGACCGACGCCCGTGAGGGGACGCCCCGACCGACGCCCGTGAGGGGACGCCCCGACCGACGCCCGTGAGGGGACGCCCCGACCGACGCCCGTGAGGGGACGCCCCGACCGACGCCCGTGAGGGGACGCCTCGACCGACGCCCGTGAGGGGACGCCTCGACCGACGCCCGTGAGGGGACGCCTCGACCGACGCCCGTGAGGGGACGCCTCGACCGACGCCCGTGAGGGGACGCCTCGACCGACGCCCGTGAGGGGACGCCTCGACCGACGCCCGTGAGGGGACGCCTCGACCGACGCCCGTGAGGGGACGCCTCGACGCCCGTGAGGGGACGACTCGACGCCCGTGAGGGGACGACTCGACGCCGACGATAATGTTATGCCTTGAAATTAATACATGATTAACTAACTGTATTTTTTATTAACTATTTTTATTGTATTTCTATGTACATTTCTGAAATGCACTTTCTGTAAAGCTACTTTTAAACAATATGTATTGTGAAAAGCGCTATACACATAAATTAGAAATGAATTGAAAATAAGCCTACTCGCGAGCAGGTTCAAGCTTACGCACCTGTTGCTATGACAGCAAGTCCAGGATGAGCGTCGAAGAACCAAACAATCCAAGATCATGCTAAATCGCCAACAATCAAATCCAGCTAACTGAGTTAGAGACGTACAAAGAACGGGCACCTGATGTGAGATTTAAACATAGCCACTGCTCTTGTCCATATTGATAAATAAATGCCAATTTTTTGCATGGAAACAACCGTGCGCCCAATTTTCTGTTGTACGCTCGTTTTGTAAATGAGGGCCACTGTGTGAAAACATCTACCAATCGTAAATATAGCAGTAAATACAATTTCTATGGACTAAATGCATGTGAAAAATAAAGGTCACATGGTGAGCTGCTGCAGGAAAAGCACACAAAGCCAAACTAACTTCAAGATTCCAGATTTTGTTTCTCAGCAGATAAAGATGAACTACTCACCGTGATCTCAGACTGCAGTGATGTGGTTTCTCCACTGTATGGATCTTCATGTGCAGCTTCAGGGCACTTTTAATAGAGAAACTCTTTCCACAATGATCACACGTGTGCGGCTTTTCTTTAGTGTGGATCCTCTCATGTGTTTTCAGAGTTGATGAGTCACTGAATCTCTTGTCACAGTGTGAACACTTGTAAGGTTTTTCTCCAGTGTGAATTCTCTGGTGCAGTTTTAAATGTTCCGCTTTAGTAAAAGTCTTCTCACACTCAAAGCACATGTACTCTCTCACACCAGTATGTATTTTCTGATGTACTTTTAAAGTTTGCAGCAGTGAAAAACTCTTTGCACACACAGAACATGAATGCGGCTTCTCCTTCGTATGAACTGTCAGGTGTCTCTTCAGGGCTGATGAACTAAGAAATGTTTTGCCGCACTGATCACATGAGAACGGCTTCTCTCCGGTGTGGATCCTCTCATGTGTTTTCAGAGATGATGACACACTGAATTTCTTGTCACAGTGTGAACACTTGAAGGCATTTTCTCCAGTGTGGATCATCTCATGTGTTTTCAGAGATGATGATCGACTGAATCTCTTGTCACAGTGTGAACACTTGTAAGGTTTTTCTCCAGTGTGAATTCTCTGGTGCCTTTTTAACTTGTCCGCTGTAGTAAAAGTCTTCTCACACTCAAAGCACATGTACTCTCTCACACCAGTGTGAATTTTCTCATGTGTATGTAAATATTGCAGCCGTGAAAAACTCTTTCCACACACAGAACATGAATGCGGCTTCCCCTTCGTATGAACTGTCAGGTGTTTCTTCAGGGCTGATGAACTAAGAAATGTTTTGCCGCATTGATCACATGAGAACGGCTTCTCTCCGGTGTGGATCCTCATGTGAAGATTAAGAGTGTTTTTTTGTGGGAAACTCTTTCCGCACTGATCACATGTGAACGGCTTTTCTCCTGTGTGGATTTTTATGTGTTCTTTAAGGTGTGCTGATTGCTTGAAACTCTTTCCACACTGATCACATGAGAACGGCTTCTCTTTGGTGTGGATCCTCATGTGAATCTCAAGATTATGTTTGGCTGTGTAACTGTTTCCACACTGAGTGCAGGAGAACGGTTTCTCTCCGGTGTGGATCCTCATGTGACGCTCAAGATGTTGTTTGCTTGTGAAACTGTTTCCACACTGAGTGCAGGAGAAAGATTTCTTGGCTCTTCTTTTCTTAAAAAATGTCTGTTTAGTCTTTGAGCGACTCAAATGTTTTTCTCCAGGTTGGACATGATGTTCCTCCTTCACTTCTCTCAGTTCTTCACTCTCCTCCTCCACTTCTCTCAGTTCTTCACTCTCCTCCTTCACTTCTCTCAGTTCTTCACTCTCCTCCTTCACTTCTCTCAGTTCTTCACTCTCCTCCTTCACTTCTCTCAGTTCTTCACTCTCCTCCTTCACTTCTCTCAGTTCTTCACTCTCCTCCTTCACTTCTCTCAGTTCTTCACTCTCCTCGCTCTCTTCCATCGGGTCTAAAATCACAGAGAAAATACTTAATTTTCAGTACATCAAAACAATTCCAAGAGATATGAAGTGAAAGGACATAAACCATGATGTAAACAACTTATATAAATATTACAATCATTTATTTTTAATTTAACCTTTTTATAAATTATACATCCCTGAAAATTTACAAGCATTGACCTTCAATTATTAAAACATGATATATAAATACCATATTTCAGTAGTGAGAAATATTAAATATATTTGATCAATGACAATTATCTAATGTAATATTAATACATTAAAAAATATACAATAGTTTCATAATTTTGACACCAACATTTAGATAGATGATATTTAGTTCATTAAACTAAAAACTTAATTATTAAGGGCCAGTTACAATAAACTTTTCCTTCCACTGACGTCCATTCATACGCATGTGAATGTGGGACACCGGAAACACAAGATCAAGTGAATTTCGCGGTGAGAAAAAACACAGTTTTGCAGTAAAGTGCAGTAGATTGTATATTTTTGGAATGATCATTTTTTGTCATATTTGTTTGTAATAAAGACTGCAGAGTGTGAACTCATTTCAGTGTTTGCAACATGCTCAAAGTGTAGACTGACCGCGGGCTTTAACTGGTTTTAAACTAACAGTTTTATTAGCATTATCTGTGTCCAACATGTTTCACTCAACCCTGTTAACTTCTGGACTGATTTTCCTCGAAACTATTTATTAATTGTGACACCCAGGAAGTGACATCACTGGGCCAGTGTTGCCAGATTCTGCCGGCGGGTGGACAAAATTTGGGGTCAGTTCGGCAGTTTTCAAACATCTAAATGTTATAGTCTAATTGTTTAATAAACAAAACTCTAGTGTGCATGTATTCCATAAAATCAGTAAACATGACACTGTTGTTGGGGATTGCCACACTGAATGCCGGTTCTTTAATGGGCTTAACCACTTCAGTACTCTGATCAGGGAGTAGGAGTCATCATATCTTTTCCACATTTATTTTGTGCATGGTTTCACCATATAACATATCAATTATGCATTTGAGGTAGTTTCTGCAATAAACAAATAAACAGAAGTAAATAACCAAATGTTAAACATACATGCTCACATACTGTTGTGATAAACAGTAGCCTACATGACAGATTAGACTATTTTAACAGCTCTCTCAAAGTGTGTTTAGCAGAATAAGAAAGCAAACAGAATATAACAGAATATATAAACAACCTAAGGTACATTATAGTGCTGAGTATCGATTCAAATTTCAAGAATCGATTCGATTCCGATTCTTAAGATCTTGAATCGATTATCATTATTCGATTCGATCCGATCTGATCCGATCTTATATTTTTAAAATCAAAAGTTTTAACTGTTCATGAACAATCAAGTGTTTGTATTAAATAACATTCACAAACATACAAAATGTATTGTTCACTCAATGTATTGATGTTAGATAAGGCATTAATGTTAATGAATGGTGTCTTAATGTAGTGTTACCAACTAAACAGGAGATAAAACGTGTTTTATTTGACTTAATTGACTGTCCTTTTATTTAATCCAAAACTGCGTTCATATTTAAAAGGCCTTTTAAACTAGATACAACGAAACGCACACGATACCACTTTAGGGGCCGTTCACATATCGCGTTTTATGCGCGTGCAAATTCAGTGAGAAGCACTTCAATGCATCTCAACAGGTCATGTGACAAAAACAAGCCTGTTACCATAGACATGTATAAAGGCTAGATGGCTCAAGGCGGAGTCAGCTGTGTCGTCAACTTGGCGGCCATCTTAGGTCAGGAGACTGCGCTGCTGCTCCCTGCTGCTGTGGACGGAAGGTGAGTGACAAGTGCTCGTAACTTGCTGAATTCTTGACGGATTTACAAACGGCTTTGGTTTATTACAAACCATATTAACGTGGCTATGATTTGTGCTGATGCCGATGTTTAAATTGTAGCTTCACGTTTTGAGAAACGCTTAACATTGCAGCGTAGCTGTGTGTTTCATGGCATCCCTGACGTTTATGACACACCAAGCCGTTTGAAAATCGGTTGAAAATTGAGCAAAATATAGTTATTTCAGCACTACATGCACAATAGACTTTAATGTTATAACTGGACGAGCGGTGCTGTCCTAAGATGGCCGCCATGTGACGTCGTCGGGTCCCATTGGCTCTCAGCGCCGGTAAGCCATCTAGCCTTTATACATGTCTATGCCTGTTACGGCCTTTCCGTAACAACATGGAAAGCTCGGCCGAACAGCTGATCATAGCTGTACAGGGCGGCTTTTTATTTCTCATCTCAATGAATATATCTAGTAGTAAAGCTAATGCAAGGGCTAGAAATCAATTAATTATTTGATGATACTTCCTCGTCAGTTTGCACAGTTTCCTCGCGCAGTTTGCACGAGTTTGCACCGCTTTCTCCTCTCAACAAGCGCGTGCTTTCCCTTTGCGTCTGCCGTTGCTATGCAACCATGAACAGAGGCGCGCCTGGAAAACGAATTTGCACGCCCAAAAAACGCGCTGTGTGAACGATTCATTCCTCCTTTCTTGTCAACAAGTGGATTCAGAGAAACCACATTAGCAGCGCCGCCGGTCGCCGTGTCTCAGTGTGTTTATGGGGAAAATGTAGGCCTGTTATTAAATCGATCCTCTGAGTTACGGATCGATCTTTAGAAATTAATATGAAAATCGATTTAGAATTGGTGAATCGATTTTTTCAACACAGCACTAGTACATTATACAGCGACCTCATTATTGTATTACAGAATAATACATCTAGAATATCTTAGATGCATAACCCTAGTTGAACGAGGTATTACCAATATTAGCAAGATAAGCCACGATGCTAGCGGCACTTTCACGTGCGTTTCACATGCCAAACTAATGTACATAAAGATTGCGAAACACCCGCGATTCAAGATTGCTAAATACCCGCGACTTACAGGCTTAGTGTTAAAGATAATCTTAACAGTATAAACATCCAGTATTACAAATATAAAGTCAGGAAATAAACTCAATTCTTCAATAACTTTTATCCTGCACTCAGCGATGCTGCACGGGTGGAAAATATGCATCATATTCTGACAGCTCAGTATGCGTAACGGAGAACACGTCACTTACGCCAAAACCGCATCCAATAAAATTGCGTACTACATACTCTCCGTATGTATTAAGTATTCTACATAATAAACCCTTATAGAATACAGCAGTAGATAATACTTAAAGACAATGTAATGTAAAGAATTCACAACAGCCGCCCCCACATTTGAGCAGCAAATGTGCAATTTAAGAGAATTCTTTAAGGGTCTTTGTTGTCCTCTAAGGCTGGCAACAGAATAAGGCGCGCAACTGGCCTGGTGTACACCTTACCCTTGACAAGAACATCTGCTGTTCTCACACATCCATCCTTACTGACAACAGTCTTAACCACTTTACCAACAGGCCACTGAGCTCTGGGAAGTTGTGGATCAACTATCAAGACTACTGAGCCTACTGTCAGAGTGTCTGATGGTTTGTGCCACTTCTGGCGCGTCTGGAGCGTTGGTAAGTAGTTCCTTGTAAATTGAGTCCAGAATTGGTCCACGAGATTTTGACAATGGCGCCATCTGCGCCGCCCCATTTCTCCTGAGGCATACGCCACCTGTGGAAGAGACGCATCCCGCCGCCCCATGAGGAGGTTTGGTGTAATGGTGTCGAGGTCTGCAACGTCTGCTGAGACGTATCCGAGGGGTTTTGAATTTAGAATTCCCTCTACCTCTACTAAAACGGTAGACAGGACATCTTCAGAGATAGACTGACTTCCAACTGCCACTTGGAGAGCAGCTTTAATGGAGCGGATCTCTCGCTCCCAGACACCACCAAAATGAGGAGCATTAGGCGGATTGAACTTGAAGAGGATCTGATACTCGGCTAACTGCTCTTTTAATTGGGAGTCCATAGCTGCAAAGGCTTCTCGCAGTTCTCGATCGGCACCACGAAAGTTTGTGCCACAATCTGACCTGATCTCCTTTGGTCTGCCACGTCTGGCTATGAATCGCCGAAGAGCAAGCAAGAAAGCATCCACATCCATTGAGTTGAGAAGCTCTATGTGGACAGCTCTCGTGGTGAGACATTTGAAAATGACACCCCAACGTTTCTCAATCCTTCTGCCTATTTTGACATGATACGGGCCAAAACAGTCCACTCCTGTAGAATAAAATGGGGGACAGAGAAGCCTGAGCCGCTCTGGTGGCAAATCTGCCATTTGTGGTACTTTAGGCTGAGCTCGCCATCGTTGACAGGATGAACAGTTAAGCTGGTGGTGTTTAATCGCTTGACGTCCCCGCAAGATCCAGTATTGCCTCCGTATTTCTGCATACACTCTTTCCGTACCTGGGTGCAACAAGCGCTCGTCAAAGTTTTTAATGAGATGCTTTGTTGCTGGATGCTGCGGATCTAACACTATCGGGTGAATTTGCTCAACATTCGGGCTTTCCAGTCTCCGTAATCATCCTCCGACTCTTAGTACATTAGTCACTGGATCCCATTCTGGAGCAAGACACATTAGTCGACTGTGGTTTGGTATGAGTTTTTGTGCTTTGAGGGCTGTTATTTCCTCAGGAAAGCTCTGAACTTGACACTCTCTCAATAGGATCAATTCTGCTTCACGATGATCAATGAGCTGGGTGTTTGTTGAATCATCTGTCGCTCTTTGTCGAGTTGCCTCCACTAACTCTTTCCATGTGCTGAACTGAATGGCATGTGGAAGGGTTTGATCTGGTTGTGTAGTGGTTAGGCAGCAGATAGTGAGACTCTTCAGTTTAGGTAACTCATCTGACCTTGTCTGTTCAGGTCTCTATGGCCAGTGTTCGGAACTCAGTTTTAGAAATGGTGGTCCATGACTCCAGCGACCAGGCACAGTAAAACTTAAGAGTGGTTTACCTCTAGTGATATCGTCCGCTGGGTTCTGCTGCGTGTCCACGTACCGCCAAGCACTGCGCTATGTCAACTCTTGTATTTCTGAGACTCGTGTTCCGACAAAGACTTTGAATCTACAAGAGTCTGACTGAAGCCACTCCAGCACAGTTGTAGAATCTGTCCAGAGAATTGTCTGCTGGATAGTAAGAGTGATCTCATCTTTCAAAAGCTTTGCTAGCTGTGCTCCCGCTAATGCTGCACATAGTTCCAAGCGAGGCATGGACTGTTGCCTCTTGGGAGCAACTTGCGATCTAGCAATAACAAAGGAAGTATGGATGACATCTTCTGTGTACTCTACTAAGTAAGCTACTGCCCCATACGCCCTCTCAGATGCATCGCAAAACACATGGAGGTCATACTTCCGTTGTACATCATTAGGAACTGATGAGTAACGGCGAGGAATGGTTATGGCACTAAGATGCTGTAACTCACTTTCCCATGTGTTCCAGGCAGCTTGAAGATCTGGGGGTAAGTTTGGGTCATCCCATTCTCTTTTTTTGGACCATAGCTGTTGAATGAGCACTTTTGCTCGTGTGGTGAAAGGCACAATGAACCCCAATGGATCATACTGAGTTGCTAGTACTTGATAGGCTGTTCTCATGGTTTGTGCGGCATGTTCAATGGGACGATAGTGGTATCCTAATGTTTCAGCAGCACAATTCCACCTGAGACCCAAAGTTGGCTCCATTGGATCAGTCCTGTTCTGCCCAAGCCATTGTTCTGCAGCCAAAGACCTTGCTTCTGTGGGTAGATGTGATATCATTGATGGCTGGTTGCTGGCCCATTGTCTGAGGTCAAATCCACCCTCTGACAGGAGATTGCGCAGTTGATTGCTTGTTAGCTTGGCCTCAGATGCGGTTGGAAAGCTTGCCAGATAGTTGTCCACATAAAAACTCTGTTGCACTGTTTGTAGAGCACCTGGGTAACTCTCTTGGTTATTCCGAGCATGCTGTTGCACAGCAAAAATGGCACAACATTGGCTGCTGGTTGTACCAAATGGCAAAACCTGCCATTCATAAACGTCTGGGCAGTTCTCACAGTGTAAATCTCACCAGATGAAGCGGAGTAGAGGTCTGTCCTCAGGCAACAGGCGAACCTGATGGAACATTCGGCGAATGTCCGCACTTACAGCCACGTGGTGTTGCCTGAATCTCAAAAGGACCCCCAACAATGATGGGCCGATTGTAGGCCGCACTGGCGTCTTTAAGTCTGCCGAAGTCTGTCAGTGTTTCCTCTAGGATTTTTTCCAGCTGTGGTGGCAGGCCCATTTCCCCAGGGGGAGGGGGCGTCGCCCATGAGTGATATTCCCATGGGCCACGCCCCCTTGCCCCAGGTGTTTAAACCTCCCCTAAGTATTATAATTAGGGCTGGGTATCGATTCAGATGTTCCAATTCGATTTCGATTCGACTCACACAAATCTTGTATTTGTAAAAAAGAACAGTGAACATAAGTTTACAAGTGGTTAATTAATCAAAAGAAATTAAGAGCTGCAAACCTGTATATTAAACTATTTTTATTTTAGGTACACTTGGGTACATTAAAACAGAACCCAACTCTATATTTTAAAAGCATACAGTGAATAGACGGGATTTTGATGCAAGATGAAAAATCGATTATTGAAAAAGTCAGAACAGTCTCATGCCTTGATCAAACAGGATCAGGGCCCGTATGTATAAAACTTCTAAGAAATGCTCTTAAGAATAGTCTCAAGCTTTGACTTAAGTGTCAAAAAATACTTAGTAAAGAGTAGGACTTTTCTAAGAGTAGGAGACTTTTATAAAGCAGCTAAAAGCAACTTTCAGTAAAGTATAAGACTGATTCTTAAAGTGGGACTTAAGTGCTGTGAACTAAGGACTACAATGATGTGAACCCAAAATGGCCGTCCTCAACCTCTGAATCAGCCAATAGTGAGCCTCCAAGGGTGAGGTCACAACAGCATGACACCAATTAAGTAATGTAATTATAATAAAATAATTTAATTAAGACACTGAAACTTTAATATTTAAATATTATTTTTTTTAATTGCTTTGCATTGTGCAAAATGATCACAAATTAGTATTGAAGGAAAATTGTCAGATTCACCCTTTATTCAAATAGTATTAAAAATGTGTTAAATATTTTGTAAGCGTATTGTGTAGTTGTGCCTGGAGTCAATTGTTTATTTGTGATAACACAATGAAACATCCCAAATTGTACAGACATAATTGTTAGCCAGGCTGTCAAACAAAGAAATTATGAACACGTGAATAAACAAGAGAGGACAATGAAATATGAATAAATGACTATATTGCAGACAATGTATGATTTTTTTTTCTCCTGTGAGCTTTTTAGTTTTTCTAAAACCTGTAGCTGTAGTTTGCCCTTTTTTGTCACTTAATATTAAACAATAATATTGATCTGCCTGCTGGCTGTATAGATAAATCAACTAAATAGCTAGATAACTAATGATTTTTTACATTGGAAATTAAAGCTTTAGCTTAAGTTCTGCCAGGAAGAAATTGTCACGTCACTTATTAGGATGGTCCCTCCCCACCACCACCACCAGGATGGTCCCTGCCCATACCACCCGGGGGTCCTTCATCTGTCCATACCTCATCCCTCGGGGGGTCGGCTGCGCCCCTGCCTTCGTCTTCAGGCAGGAAATGCAGATTATGTTACCCTCGGATTGCGAGCTCTGGGCAGGGCCTATGCCAAAGAATCTTATAAGACAATACTTGCTTGATGGGCTGTTAATAAATGTATACTTTGTCACGTCATTTTTCCGAGTCTTTCTGGTAGAAATGAATCAACACTGAACTTACTTAAGCAGGACAATGACACTATTTTCTTCTAGAGTTCCTGTACAGCCAAGACTAACTTTGTTACATTATTTTCCTGTAATCTATGTAAAGCTTTGAAACAATCTGTATTGTAAAAAGCACTGTAGAAATAAAGGTAACTTGAAATAATTTTGTAAGATAAATACCTTCACTAAGTTTAGTGTTTTGTTCTTCTTAACAAAATATAAATATAAAAATATTTTCCTCATAATTTGATGGTTTAAGCAAACTTGTAGGGTCATTAAAAAAAAAACTTTGCACATCACTTTTGGCCACTTCTGTATATTTGGTGTGGTCAGTGTCACAATAGTGCTATTCAAGAGCCTGCTAACTGTGGACTGAAGGACTCAAGTCATCACAGGTGCACTGCTGCATTTTTCCAGTTGCCAAAAATATAATTATTACTTTCATTTCATTGCCATACAATTTCTTAAAGGTAAGTTACTAAAGAAGATTAAACTTTGTTATCGTTTGATCAACTCATTTAACTACAATACATCATATTTTCATTGAAAAGTGCATGGCCGCGTCCTCTCTGCTACCATCTTGTTACTCCTAACTAGTTTAGGAGACCTCTCCAGCTCTTTTAAATAATTTAGGAGCTGAGACCAAGTTTTAACACTTAGGAACCTTTATGAATCACACTTATTCTTAAGTTTAGGAATAAGAGTAAAATTATGTCATTCTTAGAATTTTGACAAACTTGAGACTAAAATTTTACTCTGAGTGGCTTTATACATACGGGCCCAGGGCCCGTATGTATAAAACTTCTAAGAAATGCTCTTAAGAATAGTCTCAAGCTTTGACTTAAGTATAAAAAAATACTTAGTAAAGAGTAGGACTTTTCTAAGAGTAGGAGACTTTTATAAAGCAGCTAAAAGCAACTTTCAGTAAAGTATAAGACTGATTCTTAAGTGCTGACTGAAGTGGGACTTAAGTGCTGCAAACTAAGGACTTCAATGATGTGAACCCAAAATGGCCGCCCTCAACCTCGAAATCAGCCAATAGTGAGCCTGCAAGGGTGAGGTCACAGCAGCATGACACAATTCATTCATTATTTAAATAAGCCATTGCAATTATTTCAATATTTAAATTGATTAAAAATATGTAGTTTTGCATTGTGCAAAAAGATTACAAATAAGTACATGCATTTATTTCACACAATTTTAATTGAGTTTCAACACATTAATTAAATGGAAAAATGTGATGCTACTTAAGTAATTAAGCTGATGAATCACATCATTCTAAATTGCACTCACAGCTGTAGGCTATATAAAGGAAAGACCAAAGTTGAAAACTGTTAAAAAAATGGAAGCAAAAAGAAAACCAAACTGGTCCAAGGAAGAAAATCTTCTTCTAGTGCAGTCAGTCCTTAAATGGAAGGACGTGATAAGAGGAAAATTCAGTCCGACTTTAACAAGCACAGACAAAAAAAATGCATGGCAAAAGATTGTATTGACAGTAAATGCTGCATTTCCTCGGACAAGACGTTCAGCAGAGGATTGTGAGAAAAGGTGGTTCAATGTGTTGTCAACAACACGCAAGGAAATTGCAGCATATAAAGAAAGCATGCGAGCCACTGGTACATTTTATTTTAGCCTATTAAACCCTTTTATATTAAATGATTGTCTCCATGTGGTCAGCATGAGTTCTTGTCAAACAGGTGGGGGCCCTCCATGTAAACCTCTGTCTGAGATTGCCGAAATAGTAGAGGAGATACTTGGAACGGCCAATCCTTCTATTTGTGGCATTCCAGATGCCCCAGACCCTGCACTTCTCAAATTGAAGGAGTTACAAAGATGGTAAGAAGTAAATTATGCATGTAATAATGTGTTTGCCTTTTATTAAAATACAAACACCACATCGTATTGAACATGTTTGCTCTGTTTAATATTTTCTGCATGTAAATGTAGTGTGGATGATGCTGGAGCCGGTCCATCAGATGCATCTTCTCCTGTATCATCTCAGGACATATCCCTGTGTCCTCCAGATGAGCCTTCTGCCTCACAAGACACTGGGTTTGCACAGGGCGCAGCCCCTGAGGACGATATTGAGTCCCTTAAAAGAAAAAAGCTCAAATTACAAATTAAGTTTCTGGAAATTCAAAATGAATATTACGCACTAAAACTGAAAAGAATTAAGAATACTCAATGATTGTACATATAATTTGTGTAAATAAAATTGTGTAAGGACAAATTTGTTTGTTGTTACTTATTGTCTACAAGTTTGCTTACCCAAAATGTAAGTTAGCAAAGCAGTCCCTTATTGCTCTCCCTGAAATGCTTTGTAATGTGTGGCCGGTGGTATTGTCATCATTCTCATCATAATCATGATCACTGTCATCGTCATCAGGATCGTCATTGTCATCATCATCATCAAGCAGTGGGAGGTTACGAGCTTTGCAAATATTGTGTAAAATGCCACAAGCCATAATAATGCGACTAGCACGCTCAGGTGAGTGTCGAATCTCTCCATGAAGGACATGGAATCTTCTTTTCAGCTGTCCAATTCCTCTCTCCACCACAGCTCTTGTTACTTTGTGTGCTCTTCATGACGCTAAAACATTAAAAGAACATGGCTCAGATAAGTCAAGAATTATTGAACAAAATTTGTATCTTGTCTACAGTTCAGTCCAGTACCTGTTATAATTGAGCTGCTGTTCTCCTTGATGTCTTCTGTAAGGGGTAAGAAGCCAGTGTTTCAAAGGGTAACCCGAGTCTCCCAGCAGATGACATCCAGGGCGAACATAATTTTGTTCGAATAACCCAGTGAGGCCACTCTGGGAAAGAACCCGAGCAACATGTGTTGACCCTGGCCATTTTGGCACAAGATCAAGGATCTTGTAATTGGCATCAAATACAACTTGAACATTGATGCTGTGGAATCCTTTTCGATTTATGTATGTCTCCTCATTTACAGTTGGAGCAATGATGCGTACATGGGTGCCATCGATGGCTCCAACAACTCCAGGGAAACCCGCAATCCTCATAAAATCTGCTTGCTTTTGCCGTATAGTTTGAAGGTCAGTTGGGAAGTCAATGAACTGCCTTACTATGTCTGATGTGGTCAGTGCTTCAACAGTGGTATTTAAGACCCTGCTAACTGTGGACTGTGATGGCCCCAAGTCATCACTGGTGCATTGCTGCATTTTTCCAGTCGCCAAGAAACGCAGAGTCATTATAACTTTCATTTCTGCAGTTAAAGCATTGTTTCGTAGAGTGGGAGAAGTTATAGAATTTCTTACTAAGTCAGTAACAAAAATAATACATTGACGATCAAGCCTGTATCGTTTGATCAACTCTCTGTCATCATATAATTCCAACACATTCTTTCGTTGTTGGAAACTGCGCGGCCTCCTCCTCTCTGCTGCCATCTTGTTACTCCTAACTGGTTAGGAGACCTCTCCAGCTCTCTTAAATAATTTAGGAGCTGAGACCAAGTCTTAACACTTAGGAACCTTTATGAATCACACTTATTCTTAAGTTTAGGAATAAGAGTAAAATTATGTAATTCTTAGAATTTTGACAGACTTGAGACTAAAATTTTACTCTGAGTGGCTTTATACATACGGGCCCAGGTTATTTTATGTTAAGATAAAACTAACATAAAATCTCACAGCATTAGCTGTAACAGAGGCTGCAAGCCTATATGAAGTGCAAACTAATACTGGCTTTTGGGTGATAGATAAATAAATATGGGGAAAAAAATAATAGACCAATAGAATTTTTAATAGACCACATTTTAAAAAACGATTAATCGAAAAAAAAAAAAAAAGTTTTTGCCCAGCCCTAATTATAATATGAAAGGCTCCAATTTAGAGCGGCAAAGCGATTATGCGCATCCCATGCACAGAATGATGCACTTGAAGCAACGGTGCATTCAAAGTCAAATTCAAAGCGTGCAGCGCTACATTGAAAAGTTCAAAGCGAAGAGATATTTGATGCTTAGTGTATTATATCTAATCTATGCAACAGTTTGAGCAGTTTTAAATTTCAGTTACAGTGCGCATGAAGAACAATTCATAGTGCTCTCTACTCCAGTGCTGTAATCTTACAGACACCCGGGAGAAAGGAATATGATTTAGACTGCGCAATAAACTCCAGCAAGAAAAAAAGTCATTTAATGCAAACCATAGACATTTATCTACAAATAAAGTATAACAATGGGAACATTGATCTTGGAGAGAGTGTCATCGTATTACTGACGTAGCGGTCGTAACCGAATGTGATGCGCTGTTTGAATGCTGAATGGAGAATGACTGAGGAGAGACGAGTTTCCATTAACTTTAACTTAACGACTTAAATATTAATTTTTACCTCACATTATGCTATCGAATGACTTTACAAGTCTTGGAATATAGTGCACAAAAACGTTGTGGTACTTTACATGTTTTTTATGCCTTTAGTGGGGCTTAACAATAACGCAATAGTAGACTATGCACAATATCGGAGCTCACTGAGAAGCTGCAGCCGTGGCGGGAGGATTTTTGGTGCGGCGGCCCACCACGGCAGAATAAATGTAGCGGAAACACTGCATTTTTGTAACTCCCCAGAGGGACCCTTGTCCATTCAGTGCCAAAAACAGAAGGTAACCCTGTTTTACGTCATGTGACCCACAAAAGTCGTTGTCACGGGGGTCCGAACTTTGAATGACTCAACATCCTCAAACTCCCATTCCAAGATCACGTGATGCCTTAAAGACATTCCACTATTACACACACACACACACACACTCATGGACTCTGAAACTGAAAATGTCCACATATGATCCAATAGCAATGTTTTTGATATATATTTTTATGTGTATAATTGGTCAAGATAATGTATGAGGTGGATATGCAACGTTATTATGTGAATCAAAATCACTATGCTAGTGATTATGAGGAAATTATGTACCAGGCCAGTTAGGAGGTAAATACCGAAAATTGATAAAGTAAATGTATAAGCGATTTATGAATTATGACCATGAGTTATGATTATTAATATGAGGAAATTATGTAACCCTGTATTCCTTTCATGCAGACACGTCATTCGAGGTGTCATTGTAATGGGAAAAACATGCCGGAGTCGAATCTTGACTGCAAAGTACAATAATATGCATTTATTCTAGGAAATACCATATTTCTAATTATGAATGTTAAATTCGATCTCTCAATTGACATAGTCAAAGTAGGCGTTTCTTCACAAACAAAGAAACATCTTTCCCGCTCCAGATCAGAAGATCCGATTTGCTGTTGTCCCAAAAAGAAGGTGTAAGCAGGGTCTTTAAAAAGTAGAGCCCCCCTCTCTTCCCTAACCAGAACTAACCAGAGCTCTCTTGAAAAAAAACCCCTCTCCAGCGAGCTTCTCGCTCTCTGACCTCACCTCCTGCCTCTTCTCCCCCGCGCAACGCTTCTCCAAGGAACATCTGAGAAGGGCACCGGCCTGCTCCTTCGGACAACACATGTTCGAGTCGTAGCTGCCGTTCTTTGCAACTAAGTTATTTGCCTCTTCCTTCACGGGAGATGAATCTTATTTTCTGGTAAACGTTACATTCGGTGAGCCTTTTAAGCTTCCCGCGACACCAGAAGACGCAGCACCAACAGGACACCGTCCGCGCTCCCTGCCTCTCAGCATCACCCGAACAGAGAACAAACTCGCAAGTATTGACCGCTCTGAAGCTGAGTCCAGGTGCCTCTTGAAATTAGGTTTCTGTCTGTAATCATTACCAGCTATTTTCTCTCTCTTCTTATTTTCTCCCTTTCATTTCATTCACTCTGATCACGCTATTTCTTATGTCCTAGCTCATGTAAAATCTCTAGTTTTGACATTTATTAAAACCCATTCATACTTTGACTGTGTCTGTGTTTGAAAACGCCATTTTATGAAATCACTGAAATGCCAAAGATCTAATTAAGCTACACGCTCGATATTATAGACTACTTTGAGTAGTTTTAATTCATAAACTCAGAAAGTTTTATGTTCATGGCCAGAAGATAAACTTTCGTGGAGTTTGTAAACACGGTAATACCCTTTGCTGATCTGTGATAAGCTATCTTACATAGGTACACTTGGTGGACAAGTGACTGATTTGATAAACGAGACCAGGCCAGTTAGGAGGTAAATACCGAAAATTGATAAAGTAAATGTATAAGCGATTTATGAATTATGACCATGAGTTATGATTATTAATATTTCCAAAATTCCCTATATTATTGAGCTAATTCGCATGAACCCAGAGTCCGAGTCATTTACGTTACAAGCTAAACCCGCCAAGTGGATCATTTTATTGTGAGATTACAACCCCTTCACACACAGGTAATAAAAAATGGATTCATTTTAGTAGAAAAACTCCATACAGCACCTTTAAGGTTTTTTTTTTTTGCATCTGGGCCTAAATGTGGAAATGAGAGCACATGTGATTAAAAACATGTAAAAGCATGCTGTACCAAACAACATCAAACATCAATTATCAATATACAAAAATACATTCAACTCAGTGTTAATGACAAAAATGGTCGTGATCTCTCTCGCGTGTACGTCACTCATTGTTTACACCAGAACCTATGCACAGAACAGAGATTGTAGGGAGGACGGCTAATAGAAATGGTACTAGTTTGAACTTATCCGGGATGTTTAAACCGATGTAAAAAAATATATTTACGCAAGCTCGCGCGAACTCATCCGGGAGAGATGAGAGAGAGATCACTTCCGGAGCCTTCCGGCGCTTGCGCAGACTAAGTAACTATATAAATACTGTTCGTTTTAATACACAAACCGTTTGTTTCGTGTCTTAGGCCATCAATGTGCACTTACGATGGGGAATTTTTAATTTGGACTTTTCTCTGCATGCTTTTGGAGACATTACCTATATACCTGCATTATATGACTGACAGACAAGAACGGTTTGACCTAAAAATATCAAAATTGAAACTACTGCGGAGTAGGGCTGGGCGATAAAACGATAACGATAATTATCGCGATATAATTTTTCTCGATAAAACGATACCAAGAGTTCGATAAATGTTCGATTATGTTTTTGCGCCAAAAGCGGAACGAATCTCATTTGAACCGCGCACGCCACACGGACCGTTTATCCGCTCGGCTCAAAGTCCAAACGGCAGCGCAGCGCGAGTTCACTCGAACAGACGCGTTTACTCTGATCGGTCTCTGCCACGAGATCCAGTGAGAAGCACTTGAATTCAGCGAGGAACACAAATGTCTCAGTGATTTAAACCAGTTTAAAGGCAGAGACCGCGCTGACGAACATGAGAAACACTGTGCGCAACAATACAGTCAGAAGCTTTTCCGTCTACACATTCCCATCATTTACCACGGATTTACTGTAACGTTAGCCTAGAAATATTAACTGCACCATGAAATCTGGGATATATATATATATTGAATTGTATAATATTATTAATGTAGACAATGTATTAAAGGACTAATGGAATATAATTAGTTTTTAATGTATTTAGGCTACTGGTTTTCATAAATACCATAGAAACCATAAAGTTACATTTTATCTGTGGTTATCATGATCTAAATGCATGATGCTGGATGACCAATGGTTAATTTAAATAAAACTAAAGAATATTACATTTGACCAAATAAAAATAATGTTGTTACTTTTTTTTTACAGATGTTAGGCTACTGTTTTTGTTAATAAACATAAATTGTATATAGTTAAATCTGCATCCTAACTCAAGCTAATTCTACTGAAATAAAGATATTTATTTTAAGGAAAAATGTCAAATGTTTGAATGTTCTACCTCGGATTTGTGAATGTTCACCTGTTTGGCAAGTGTTTGTCATGATATGTTCTGACAATAAAGAGTAGTTTAAAAACACAACGCTCTGGTTTCTACAGCTTTCACTTAGGAGTAAAAATCTGTCTTTAAACTTGAAATAAATAAAGATTTGACATTTATCGATATCGACTGATATAAAAAAAAATATCGTGATATTTTTTTTTGCCCATATCGCCCAGCCCTACTGCGGAGACAAAGACACCGACATCTTGGATGCACTTCAGGTAAGCTAAAACATACCAACATTTAATTTCAAAGTGAACTATCCCTTTAACCTCCCAAACAAAGTCTGTCTATTTATTTATCGTACAGTAACTGATGCCAATTCATTCATTGTTTTTAATTATTTGTACTTATCATAACATTGCTTCTTCATTAAAATAAAGGTATCTAAAAATACAGAAAATAATATAAATCATTTAAATTCTTCAAAATATAAATAATGGTAAGAAAAATCATAAACACAGAAATAAACTTACATACAGTAGCCAAATCCCCTCAGTCTGCTGACACCAATGAAATAAGCTTTAAGTGTCAATTTACAGGAGATCTGAAGACATCAGCATAATAAATGAGGTGAAAACAGGAACTATTGTCATGAAATAAAGAGTGTTTTCAGCAGATCTGTTAATATTGATGAGCCTCAGACTATCAACTAGGGCTGGGCGATAAAACGATAACGATAATTATCGCGATATAATTTTTTTCGATAAAACGATATCAAGAGTTCGATAAATGTTCGATAATGTTTTTGCGCCAAAAGCGGAACGAATCTCATTTGAACCGCGCACGCCACACGGACCGTTTATCCGCTCGGCTCAAAGTCCAAACGGCAGCGCGAGCGCGAGCTCACTAGAGCAGACACGTTTACTCTGATCGGTCTCAGACACGAGATCCAGTGAGAAGCGCTTGAATTCAGCGAGGAACACAAATGTCTCAGTGATTTAAACCAGTTTAACCCTTTCACACGTAAGTTTAAAATATTCTAACTGACCCCCCAGCGTGAGTTTTTCAAGGCGACCGTTATTTAGAACCTGTCACTTTATCGTTTCCATGGTGACACGTCATTGCTTGTCACTTGACACAGCGCAAACACAACACAGCGCTGAATGAATGATGATCTGCTTTTATGCAATTTTCTCTTTTTGATTCAAAATATTCAAAAATATGTTAGATATAGCATGAAACACAGATATTCCGATTGTCAAATGTGTGCATGTGGATGTGTTTGGTTGTTTAAACACTTTTATAACGATCGCGTTAGTTGAGCTGTATGCGCGATGGGCGGCGCCATGTTAGTTTGTGCTGGATTTACAACACGTCAATTCCTCCACTTCTCACGAAATACATGAAAGTAAGTGGCAGGTTAACTGGGAGAAGAATAGGGTAAAATGTAAAGCTACTTACACATTGTGTATCTGATATGAATAAAACATGTCGTCTTATTATGATGGAAAGGATTATTATTGGCGCTTCCATAGACATCTGTGTGTATTTTACAAACTCAAATTCATTGGTTTGCTAGTACTTATGTGATTTTAAATGCCTGAAACCTAAAATAAACATTATGTGGTTGAAAACACTGAATAGTTGTGATATATGACAAGCGCGAGCACGTCCATCTCTGGCTCAGCGCCAGCCAACGCGCGAAAGCACATGCGCTGACCGTTCTAATCACACCGGTGTGATCGTACGCTCCAGGGACCAGCCAAGACTGATCACACGGGTGTGATCATACGTGCGAAAGGGTTAAAGGCAGATGAGACCGCGCTGACGAACATGAGAAACACTGTGCGCAACGATACAGTCAGAAGCTTTTCCGTCTACACATTCCCATCATTTACCACGGATTTACTGTAACGTTAGCCTAGAAATATTAACTGCACCATGAAATCTGGGATATATATATATATTGAATTGTATAATATTATTAATGTAGACAATATATTAAAGGACTAATGGAATATAATTACAGTTTTTAATAATGTATTTAGGCTACTGGTTTTCATAAATACCATAGAAACCATAAAGTTACATTTTATCTGTGGTTATCATGATCTAAATGCATGATGCTGGATGACCAATGGTTAATTTTAATAAAACTAAAGAATATTACATTTTACCAAATAAAAATAATGTTGTTACTTTTTTTTAACAGATGTTACTGTTTTTGTTAATGAACATAAAAGTAAATCTGCATCCTAACTCGAGCTAATTCTACTGAAATAAAGATATTTATTTTGTTAAGGAAAAATGACAAATGTTTGATTGTTCTACCTCGGATTTGTGAATGTTCACCTGTTTGGCAAGTGTTTGTCATGATATGTTCTGACAATAAAGAGTAGTTTAAAAACACAACGCTCTGGTTTCTACAGCTTTCACGTTGGAGTAAAAATCTGTCTTTAAACTTGAAATAAATAAAGATTTGACATTTATCGATAATTATCGATATCGACTGATATAAAAAAAAATATCGTGATATTTTTTTTTGGCCATATCGCCCAGCCCTACTATCAACACTCATTCAACAAGCCATTCAGGATCATCAGCAGATCATCTCACTTTATTCTGAGTGTTTGCTGTTAGAAACACATTATTTGAGTCAGAGAGATGACTAAAGACTGTAAAACTGCTACACTGAAAGACAATACTTATCACAATATAACATGGATAAATCACCAATAATAAAACAAAATAATAAATAACCTCTCTTTATGAACCTCTTCAGGCAAATAACTACAACACCATAACATGTTAATCTAAATATAGTTTGACTTTATAATAATTATCAATTGCAATAAAGTAATTCCATTATTAACATGTTACATATTTGTACAGAAACTGAAATGATCATAAAACTCTTAAAAATAAAGAAGATGTAATGTTTCCTGTGTCAAACTTCATTCATATTTATCTATATTCCCATGTATAGATTTGAAATTTCCCACATTCATTACTCGGGGGGCAATATAAAGTCAATTTTAATAAGTATGTAATCTAATCATTTACTTATATTTGTCACGATACTACGCATTCATTTCAACATTGAAACTTAAAGTAAAAACAATTATATAACCATTAAGAGTACAAACATACCTTTAAAGAAGAGTAGTAAGAGGCGAAATGAGCAAAACACACCGGAAGTCCTGCTCTCTCACTCCTGCATGGACAAACACACGCGCGAATGAAGCGATATCACGATTAAAAGCGCCAGTGTCAAAGAGAGTTCGCTAATTACACGGATACATGAAGTATTGATCAACGAAGTTTTAACACGATTTACACTGTGATGATGTTACAAAGAGACAGTAAACAGCACATGTGTGTATGAGAGAGTGAAAGACAGTGTGCTTCCCGTCTGCTTTCTAAGCGCGAATGAATGCTTAAAGGGGAAGTACTTCTTCTTCCTAACGGCAGATTCACACCGCAAGCTTGAGCTCCGCGTCAGCTTCACACTGGAAGCGTTTACAGCCTCACCGCTGCAATAAGCGAGCATGTCTTTACAAAGACACCTATCAATTTGTTTTTAGAAGTTGGTCATTTATAAACTTGATAATCTTGAACGTTTGTTAAGATGGGGAGGTGTACAACATTCAACAAAAAAAAGCTTCGATTATATAACAAAAATATATGGGAATGTACTGCAAAATATATTGCAATGTATTACATAATACATTTCCATATAGGCTATGGGAAACTAGTGCTTTTTTTTCAATTTAACCTACTGCATTTATGAATGATGAAGTATTGAATGAAGTATTTAGCAAGTTCAAAAATATTATTAACCAAGTAGTGCTGTGAACACTCTTTAAGTACAAAACTTAGTTTGTGTGTATTCAAGGGGATTTATTTACACATGTAATAATACATGACTTACTGTACAACTGAGACCAAAACAACTGTGAGTAATCACAACAATACAAAATATGTTCAGTGGTTTCAATATCAGTTTCACAAAATTGACAAGAGTTTTCTCCGATATCAAATTTAGATTTCAGGAATTCTTTAGATGGGTATATGTCATTTATAATTTTAAAATGAATTTCTTTAACTTTAGGGAGACTTGGAAAGGTAAGATAATTCATTCTCAATTCCTTCACCTCTTTCGGGTTAAACTCTTTGAAAATATAGTAACGTTGTATTCTATTTGGATGAAGTCTATCAATAAAAACACTTCTAATATGTTGTTGCATTTATGATCTCTAATAGATAATTCCCCCAGAGAAGGAGATGGGAGAGAGAATGCCACAGAGTAGTGTGAAAGAATCCCCTTTACCAGTAACACCATGTTTTCTGGTATGGCATTTACAATTGTGTAAAACTCTTTAGGATGACACACAAATCCATGTTTCAAACAAAAATCATTGTAATTGAGAACATTACCATAGTTGTCCATCATGTCCAACAGGGAACATTTTTTATATTAAATCCAGTTTTCATAAAATGAAGATTTGTTATGGTGTAAAATAAAGCGATTGTTCCAAACACAAGTTTTGTGTGGACTAAAATTGTGGGAAAATGCTAACTCCCAATAAAGGAGAACTTGTTGAAGGAATGCAGACAATTTAAGAGGTAATTTGTGCAACTCAAAATCACATCTAATCAAAAACTTCAAGCCACCTACTCTCTCAAATATTGCAGAAGAAACGGTAAACCATAAGCCATTTGTATTACAAAGAAAAGATTTTAACCACTGAGTTTTTAAAACACTATTCATTATTTCTAAGTCAAGGACATTTAATCCTCCTTCTTCGTAACTGTGAATTAAATAATTTTTGTTAATATATGATGCTTATTTTTCCAAATAAAGTTAAATATTGCAATGTTACATTCTTTTAGTAAGTGAGGAGGGATAGCTAGCGAGGAGGCTTGGTAAACAAACCTAGAGAGCAGTTCCATTTTAGTTAACAAAACTCTTCCAAAAATTGAGATATCTCTTTGTATCCAGTTATTGAGAATCATTTTAGCTTTTGAGAAATAAAAAAAATAAAAAAATGATTGGACGCTTTGATTGCTATCTCTAGTAATAGTTATCCCCAAGTATTTTACAGATTTTTTTATCGGTATGTTACATAAAGAGTCTAGTTCGCTGCCATGAATTGAAAATAACTCACATTTATTTAAGTTCAAGTGTAAGCCTGATGCTTTGGAGAACAGATTAATAAATTGGATGGCTTTATCAATTTGATATTGGTCCTTTAAAAAGATCACTGTATCATCAGCTAATTGACTAATACCAATTTGTCTTCCAAATACATTCAATTTGTCAAAGTTGCTGTTTTTATTCATCAAGATAGCAAGCATTTCTACCGCTAAGATAAATAAGAAAGGGGAAATGGGACACCCTTGTCTTATTCCTCGTGAAATGTTAAATCTTTGGGATGTTCCAAATGATAGTGAGATAGAACTACTGATGTCTTTATATAACATTTTTATAAAAGAAATACATTTATTGCCAAAACCAAACTTTTCGAGAGAGTTAAATATGAAATTATGTTCAATCGTATCAAATGCTTTCCTGAAGTCTAAAAAAAGTATATATCCGTCGTCCTCAACCCATAATCCAAAATGTCTAAGATTAATCTGATGTTGTTATGTATTGATCTGCCTTTTATAAAACCAGACTGTGATTCACTAATTATTTGATTTAAGATTATCTATATGTCGTGCGTCTTTACCTGGTTTGGGGATGAGAGTAAATAAACCCTGTTTCATAGTCGAAGATAGGGAATTATTTTGGATACACTCGAGAAAGGCTTGAAACAATAGTTCTCTCAAATCCTCCCTAAAGAATTGATAAAACTCTGAAGAGAGGCCATCCGGGCCTGGAGATTTCCCTGCAGATAGTTTATCTATTGCTTTATCTAGTTCCTCTATTATAATGTCAGCCTCACATAAGTCTCTAAATTCCTGGTCTAACTGCGGTATGCTAGTATGTATATTGTCAAAGAGAGTATTACAGTCTGATGCAGAGAATGATGAGCTATATAAGGAACTATAGAATTGAAAAATCTCTGAGGAAATCATTTTAGGAAAGATATTTTCAACTCCATTCACATAAAGACAATTTATGGCGGTTTTCTCCTGTCACCTTTTTTCAAGTCTACAAAATAATTATTACTTTTTTCCCCTTTCTCTATCCATCTTGCTCTAGATCTTACATATGCTCCTTTAGCTTTTTGAATATATAAATGATCAATTTTAGATTGCAAGGACAGAATTTGTAATTTGGTTTCATTGTCCATTTCACTTTTATTACATAAATTGTTTAATTCTAGTCAATTCTAACTCCAATTGTGTTCTGGCCTTACTTAAATTTTTACTGAATTGCATAGAAAATTCCCGAATCTTGTGTTTTAAATATTCCCATTTACTTATGAATGAGGTAAGGTCCTTAAGTGATGCTGCATCATTAATTATAGATTTAATTTGCTAGCAAAAGTTTTTGTGTTTTAATAAATCGGTATTAAATTTCCAGTAACCCTTGTTACGTGATTCTCTTTTGCCTGAGTAGTAGGATATAAAGATGCAACAGTGATCTGTTAAAGGTGCCGCAGATATTGAGATATCTTTGATGAAGTCAGATAGGTTAGATGAGGTTAACCAATAATCAATTCTCGATTTGGAAGTCCCATTAGCTTTGAACCAGGAAAATTGCTTAAGGTTTGGATTCCCATCCCTCCAAGCATCCACTACATTATTATTCAAACAAAAATTAAGAAGGTAAGGATTTGGGTGAGAGGTGTTAAATTTGGGCAGAAAGCGATCTAACGCTTCATCCATAACCATGTTGAAATCTCCTCCTATAATAATATTATCAGTTAGATACACACGTTTAAATTCAAACAAAGAGTCAGAAATTTCAGATAGTAATTTGTTGTTCAGGGGAACACTATTGTAACCACATACATTGAATAAAATAAACAAAACATCGTTAATGTTTAAAACAAGTGGCCATTTGAATCTGTCTTTACCTTTATAATTTTGCCTGGTAGGTTGTTAAACAGTATTGCCACTCCTGCAGAATGAGGTCCAGAACTTCACGTCATCAGGGTTGGAGTGCGTTTCTTGCAAAAATATACAGTGTGAGTTTTTGCAAAAAAGAAAGAAAGCTTTTCTTTTGATAGAGTTACGGAGACCCCTTGCGTTTAGAGAAATACAGGAAAAATGTGATTTCTCTGAGAACATTTAACGAATCAAGAAAATAAATAAATAAATAAATGAAATAAGAAAAGACAAACAGTCAAATGAGTAATGTAACGTGAACACAAAACGACTCTCTCAAACAGAGCACTGTAACGAGATCTCGCTCACCAGAACAACTAAATTCAAACCATCCCACTTAACACTCTTGCACGTGCAAGAGAAGATGAATTGGAAAGTTATTGAAATCAACCGTCCTTAACAATCCGGCTACCTTCTATGTAACCATAGGGACCACGGTAGTATGCTTTCTTCCCAGCAGCTCTTGCCTCGCTAATCCTCGGCCATAGTGCAGCGCGGGCTTCCCGATCTCCCTTGGACCACGGTAGTATGCTTTTGTTAGGGGGGTAACAGTTATAAGACCCGAGACCAGATATGAAGAAAGAAGACCAGGAGTCGTGAGGTTCAATCAAAAAGATAAAAATTTACTGAAGAATAGTTTGCAGTTTCATCGGTAGAGCGAGCGTCAAAGTCTCACGAGGAGGTCGCAAGCCAACTCTACCTTACACAAAATAATACACCAATTATACCATTTTGCAAGGGCAAGCATCGCATCATCATACATCTGATTGGCTAAGAGAATATAAGACCATAAACAATTTCACACATGTGAGCAGATAAAAGGTGCCTATCGCCATTAGTCAGGATAGCTGTCGCCAATCCTTAGATTTAGATCAGAGTTGACCTAACTGTTAGAGGATAGCGCCGATGAGGATGAGCGTTGTGTCCCAAATGCCTACGTAGAAAGTCAAACACACACACACAGACCACCACATAATAACATCGCCAAGGCCGAAGAGTGCTTGAGCTTCGTATTATCAGTTAGCCAAAACATAGCTCCTCAGGAAGAAAGGCAGAGAAATGGCATTGCTCTCTAGAGAAAATATATAATTTCACAAGCACAAAAGAATATAGAAATGATTATGTGATAATGCATATATATATTTGATTATTGATTTGTATAAAAGTAATGTAAGCATTCAAAAGGATATAGAATTAAATATATATATATATAAATGACTGAAGAGACAAGGGATTTTGACCAACCCTTCACTTTCTTCCCAGCAGCTCTTGCCTCGCTAATCCTCGGCCATAGTGCAGCGCGGGCTTCCCGATCTCCCTTGGACAAATCTTCGGTGAACTTTATTCCCCTGAACTTACAGACATCCGAGACTTTGGTGGAGCGCCAGAACTCGTCTCTGTATTTTCGCATGCAGAACTGAATGATCACCTGCCTGGATTTATCCTTCGTTTTGGGACCAACGCGGTGGACTGTATCCACGATGTCTTCAAGTTTGTGGTGCAGGTGTGGAGCAATTTCGGCTAACAATGAGACGACTTCTTTTCGGGAATCTTCACCCGCTATTTCTTTCATTCCGATAACTCTGAGGTTCCATCATCTTTTATAGCGTTCGAGCTCCGACGTGCGGCTTATCAGATCTGTGTGTGATGTGATAACAGAGGTGAGTTGCTTGTCGGACAAGTTAATTCTAGTTCTACAGTCCTTTATTTCCGCCGCGTTGAATTCCACAGCTTTTGTCAGGTTTAGGATCATTAGACTGTTCTCAGTAATCTTCTGCTCAATGCTGTGACGTCAACGAGTGACATACAATAATGACTCCGTGACATGAACTAACACAGACAGGGTATTTATGCACAGACACTAACAACATAAATGGGAACAGCTGGGTGCAATCACAAGTGATGGGAACAAACAAGGATTATGGGAAATGTGGTTCCAGGATGAATGGAGACAGGAAGGAAGGGACCTCTAGTGGACACCCAGTGGAAACACAACAGACACTGTGACATTTGTATAAGCCTTTTTCACACGCAACCGGAAACTACGTCACGCCGGGTAAACGGATTTCCGCCAGAGCTGATACTACGTGTTTTGAAAATGGAGCGGTATTTCACAACTTCTCTCTCGACACTGCCTCGACTCAGATTTGAGGATGTAGACAGAATTGTTGGACGGCACTCAACAGTTAAAGAAGCAAGGCTGAGCAAGGGCTATAAATTCTTCGTTGAGGAATTTATTCACAATTATCAAGGTAAGTTGACAACTATCTGGCGTTAGCACTTGCAACATTACGAATGCTATGAATTGCTAACCATTTTTATGTGTTCAGTCTCTAATGTTGTTGATCGCATGGTGGTAGTGAGAGCTACTGTAGGTGTTATCGATCTATGAGGAAAAATGAGGAGCCCCACACACTTGAGGTTATAATATGCCTGTTGGCTTATATGAGTTAGTCAGATCGTTCTGATATCAAGTTACTGCGGTTGCAGTATTTCTATTTTTATTTTTATTTCCCTTTATTTTAGTTTCACCTGTCTTAAGGTTTTCTTTGTTGTTTTTTAGTTTGTCTATTTCATTGCTTCTGCGGTTGCAGACTACAGCTGTATTTCTTGCTTTTGCTGCTGTTTGCAGATTTCAATTAACAGCACTTAAAGGGATAACGTTAGTTCACTTTAAAATGAAAATTCTGTCATCATATAACGTTACTCACCCTCAAGTTGTTTCAAACATGTATGAATTTCTTTCTTCTGCTCAACACAAAGGAAGATATTTTGAAGAATGTCAGTAACTAAACAGTTTACTGGTCCCATTGACTTCCATAGTATTTTTTCTTTCCTACTATGGAAGTCAATGGGATTTAAGACATAATTGAAATGTCTTTCTCAGGGTAAATATCAAGACAGGAGCCCTTAGTGGGTGTTGACAAATATGGCAACAAATACTATGAGGGCAACAGAAACTTTTTCAGTATTAATTTACATTTTGAAGTGAATTATCCCTTTAATGTAACTCACAGCATAAAATTACAAATAATTAGCTAAACTATTGTCTTCTCAAACAGGTTTCATTGGAGACAGAAGAGGCTGTTTGTATTTCTGCCTATATGTGCAGCTGTGCAGCTGGTAAAGGGTTGTGCAACCATCTGACAGCACTTTTGTATCAGACGGCCCACTATGTGCAGCTGAATTTGCAGTCTGTCCCACCACCACTGGCCTGCACGAGTGAACCACAGAGATGGCATCGTCCAAGAACACAGGCATGTATTTTTCCTTTTCTGCAATTGGTAAGAACACTATAGTATCAACTCAAACAAACAAGTAAGTACATGTTAACATCAAAGCATTATGGACTAATAATGCACAAGAGTGCAAATTAAGTAACAAAGGTATAAATAAACATCACTCAAGATTAATACAATCTGTTAACTGTTATTACTCATTATTATTTCATAGTGACTAAATGCATAAACTGATGTCAATGTATTATATAACCTTATTATGAAGTGTTTCCAGAATACTTTAACACTGCATTTGTTTGTTTTATACTAAGGGAGTCCATCCAGAAACAGTGAGTGAACTTGTTGTCCTGAAGCCAAAGTCAGTTGGGAAGACTGGAATCAAGTCTACCCTATACAGGGCTTACACAGGTAAAACACAACACTGTATGAGTACACGTGTACTCAGCTACAACTTAATGTGTTCAAGACTAATAGTTTGTATTAATTTCTTTAGGTCCCCTTCCAGATCCAGATGTCTTGGCTTCTGGTACAAAACTGAGTCAGATCCATCCCCGGCCTTTGCTGGCACACATACTAGAGGGCATGTCAAAAATAGAGTTGGTCCCCTCACAATTCGGTCCTGTACCTCGTGGTAGTCCACTTTCATACCAATGTCCCCCTATAGCTGCAGATGTTCCTGTTGTTAATTTCCCCCCACTACCTGTGCTTGGCTATCAGTTTGGCTGTAATTTTAAATATGTGCCCACACACCATCAATCACTTCATCTGGAGTCTATAAAGGTTACCCATAGTTCCGCTTGTCAGATTGAAGAGGCCACAAGACTACAGTCAAAATGTACTGCTTGGGGACAAATGCGGCAATCAAGGGTTACTGCAAGCAGGTTCAGGGAGGTTTGTCATGTAGTGGGGGATTCAACTGGTCAGTCATTAGCGCTAAGAATCATCAAGGGCACGAGGCAGACAAGTGCTATGAAACGTGGCCTCGAACTTGAGCCAGATATTTTGAGAAAATATTCTGAGACAGCCAGTGTTAGTGTCCTACCATGTGGTTTTATTATCAATCCAGAAGCACCACATCTAGGAGCCAGTCCAGATGGACGAGTGTATGATCCATCTGAAACATTCCAATTTGGCCTAGTGGAGGTAAAAAGCACATCTGCTGATAACATTGCCCAGGTTCCATTTATGAAACTACAAAGAGGACAAGCCAAACTTAAAGAGACCCACAAGTACTACTGGCAGGTTCAAGGCCAGCTTGCAGTGACTGGTCTACAGTGGTGTGACTTTGTGACTGACACAAAATCAGATTTCACAATACAGAGGATCTGGCGAGATGATGCCTTCATAGCATCAATGAAAGACAAGCTAGACATGTACTATTATAGTGTTTATATGAATGTGTATCTTTCAGTGTTATGAACAGGACAGTTTCTGTTCATTTTCTGACCTCTGGATTTATTCTTATAATTGTATATACTGTATACCCACATTTATGTACAGAATGGTGAATACATGCTTATCTTTTTAATTTGATCTTGTGTAATATATGTGATTATATGTATGCATACACAATTACTAATTCTATATGTATTTATATTGTGTGAATAAAAATGAACAACAGAACTGAGTTGACATTTGTTTTTAATGAATTCTTATTAAAAAAAGCATTTTGTTGTCAACTATTTAATTGTGTCTGTCAAATTATTTTCAGGAAACTTAGTATAAACAATGAAAATATACATTTGATCAAATGTTACAGTACAAAGTAAAAAAATAAAAACAATTTATTTAATTATGTTACCATTAAACATTTAAAGTATCACTACTATTGTAAAAATTAATCTCAGTGTAAATATCTCATATTTATTATATTATACATGTATACTTGTATACATTTACTCCTCAAGAAACATTGGTCCCTGGTAATTAATCATAAAACAGCAATTATGCCAGATCTGATTGATGCTTCCTGACAAGGTGAGTGGCACAACAGAATCCCAAATGTGGTTTTCCTTGACCCTTCGAATGACCCTTTCCACCAGAATTCTGAGGCGTGCAATGGCCTGTGTTTTTTCACAGTCCTGTTTGCTGAACTGCTTAGCACATTTGAAAGGTGGAATGATCAGTCTAGCACCAACACTGGAGAGCATATCCTCGATTGTGAACCCCTTGTCTGCCATGACCTCATCTCCAGGTTCAAGCAGGTCCAAAATGCCGGACTTTTTTGTGATCTCTTTGTCGGAGATTGAACCTGTGTAAAGCTGGGAGATGAAAGTCATTGCACCACACGGAGCTACTCCAACCAGACCTTTAAATGTTGTAGTGCTCTTGTAGCTGGAGAAGATCTCTGAGTGGAGTGTCAGAGATGTGGGGCTCTCACAGCGGATTTCTGTGCAATCCAGGATGACTCGCAGGTTTGGACAGAACAAACTGTACTTATTTGGCATGGAGAAACATATTTGTTGCCTGGACATCCAAATAGGTACTGAACCCAACACAAAGAACAGGTAGTGATAATGGCCCTGCTCACTGTGGCCACGCTTACCCCGAAAATGTCGGCGATTACTTGTTCCTTCAGTCCAGCAGCTACCCGACAGGAATACATGAACAGTTCATCTATGAGCTGGATCTTCCGTGCAGGGCTAGGGCTTGGGAAGGCTTCCTGTGACATCCTCTGTGCCTTAGTCCAGTACACAAGATTGCTGGCAGATGGACAAACAGATTCCCAGAACACCTGGAAAACTTCCTGTGAGGGAAACTTTGTGTAATATTTCATTGTGTGATCAGAAACACAAAATCTGCTCATTGTTGTTTGTTTCTCTAATGACATTTTCTGCAGCCTAGCCTCCAGCTCTTCAATGTACTGCAGAGCCTCATCTAATGCACCTATAAAAATGTAAAATAGTATAGTTAGCAACTAATTACGTATATTTGTATATATATATATATATATACACACACATGTATGTATATATATATATATATATATACACACACACACACACTATATATATATATATAGACACACATGTATATATATATATATATATATATACACACACACACACACACACACATATATACACACACACACACTATATATACATATATATATATATAGTGTGTGTGTGTATATATACGTGTGTGTGTATATATATATATATATATATATATATATATATATATATACACACGTGTGTGTGTGTGTGTGTGTATATATATATATACACACACACACACACACGTATATATATATATATATATATATACACACACACACACACACACACATATATATATATATATATATACACACACACACACACACACACAGTCTACACTGTTATCACCGAAATACACAAGCAAAAGTCAACATTAGTGCTTACCAGCAGGTGGGCGTGCCGCGTAGTCATGTTCCTCAATATGACTGGATTCATTGGATGAATCTTCTGTGACCACCGGCTGCTCCTGAACACGTACATCCGCGCCAAGTCGAACGGCAGATCTCTCAAAAGCTGATAGTCTTTGAGGGAGTACATAGAAATTGTTCCAAGGGAAACGACTGGGAATGGCATCGACTTTTAGCCGCGAACTTCCTGGAATGTAGTCGTCAGCGGTAAAATGCTGACTGCAGACATACGTGCTGCCTCTCCGAATGACGAACGTAGACCCTTCATCCCGTCTAATAGCGATGACCCATTTCTTTTTTTGGTCTTCGTTCATTGGAAACCCGTGAAAACTCAAATAAGGTTGTTTTTGCTTAGAATTGCTGCACTGAGGGACGCTACAGCAACACTTATTCTTGGTCTCGGCCATTGTTGTTGTCACCGGAAGTAAGTTTACCCGCCGTTGGTGAGCACCGGAAACACAAAACCTGGAAGTGTGAAAAAGGCTTATTGTTCATTTTATACTTCAGTTGTAGTTGTTATTCTCTGGTTTACCTATTTTGAGCTGCATTTACAATGCCTTGTATTCATCTTGTTTTTTTATTGCATTATACTTGAAATGTCTGTACTTGAACTTAAAAATCAAATAAAAAAAATATTATTTTAAAGATAAAAATGTCTCCTGACACTATTAAAGTCATAGTTTTGTACTTTCATTTAAAGTACATACAAACTAAAAGTAATGTTATTTTTATAATAATGGCACAGCAAAAGTTTTTGCTGTATAAAGGCATATATATATATATATACACACACGTTTGATCAAACACTCACCATATAATTATAAAATGAAGTAAAAACGGTTTAATAAACTCCTTTTAAGTGACATCAATCAATTAAGCAAAACAAACACCGTTTTATCCAAAAAACATTTATTCAGTTGTCATTTTTACAATACATTTTTTGAAATTTCAATTGAATTTGTCATCAAAGGCTTGTGTTCCAAGTCAAAACTCATTCCTTCACAGATCGCAAACATGAATTACCTCCACCATCTTTTTTCCGTCTAAAGGAAATGACGTATAGCTATGGTTACTGCTGATTGGCCAACGCAGTTGCCAGGAGGAAACTCCTTTGACCAATGAGAAACCTCTTGCCACGCCCATTCCTCCAAGCTGCAGCTGCCCCCGTCTCGGTTCAACACGTCCCACAGTGGGCGGTGGTAAATGTTGTTTTCTAGTTTACGAAACGTCCTCCTTTCATAATTTATTATAGTGAATTTTGTTGTCTAAATATCAGTAAATTATTTGTGATATAACTATCAATTTATAGATGGAGTCGTTTTAATGAATGTCCCGAGGCTGCGTTGTTCCCTTTACGTTATTAAACCCTTTACGATATTTTATTATTTTCAAATGTATTTTCTGTCATAGCAGCGAATATTATTAATAATTATTCTTATGAATCAGAAGAATTTCAGTGGTTACCACGGCAACGATACACTTTACACCCCGTAACGCACACTTCTTACCCATAATCACTTTTACCACTCATTTAATTCGCCAATTATTGGAGGAAATGTGATTCTTTTCAGAGACTCGCTCAGTTTTTTTAGTTGTGATTCGTTCAGTGAAAATTTCTTCAAATTTACATGAATATACGGCAGCAGGTGGTGAAAAAGAGTGTATTTTGTGCTATGTCTCAACGAACGTAATTACTTGTTACAAAATAATTACATTTAATTAATCAAATAAGGCTAAATAAGTGGTTCAGATGACCAAAGCACAAGGTTTTCTTTTACACACAACACCACAACGGACACAAAAGTAAACATAATATACAAAACGCTTTTACCGTATTCGCCTGGAAACCAACAGTAGATCAAGTCAGGAGCAGTAACGTGTGTATCTGAATTCATATCTCACCATTCAGTTGACGCTAACACGTCCAGGTGAAATAAATCAGCACGGGTCACATGACACTCAACTTAAACTGAATAATAATAAAATACAAATGGCAAACAAATTACGAAATTATCACAATACACAAAAGATACACATTTTAAACTATAAAATCAAAAAATAAACCACTGAAATCACCAAGATGTCATAACCCACAGCTGACCTTCCAGCGTCAGCTACATGTTATATTTTAAACCCTAATGTGACCCACAGTTTTATCCTTATAACGATATCATTTTTTATTAAGAAACGGAAACCCCAAAATCGTCATCTCTTGAATATGTTGTTCATTTCTTTATTTTATACCCAAAAAGTTTCTCCTTGAAGTTTTCCTCTTTTTCTTGATGAATTTACCTCTTGTTTCATCCCCAAAAAAAACACATTTTTTTGTGTATTATGAAGAACTATTTTAAGATATTTAGCCTTGTTATTGTTGTTTTTTCCTGTGTATAAATATCATATTACGATGTACACAAAGCAATGATCTTTCTGTTTTCTGTTTTGTCATTATGATTGTTCATTGTTAGATACAACTATGGTATCTTTCCATGATCTTGTATGTAATAAGTTGAAATGATATGAGCGACAGGTGCACTAACACTTCATAACATCAGTAACTGGACAGCCCAACCTAGAACAGTTTTCCTCTGCGTTTGTAATGTCTGCACAGAGGAGACGGGCAGCTGCTGGAAGATCTCTCCTTTGGAGAAAATCTCATTTGTTTTCGTTTGTGGGGTCTGAGTCAAAGTACCCAAATATAATGTTTCTCATATGTATTGAGAAGCCTGGCCAAATCTTACACTTGACAAATGCATCAATATCATTCCAAAGCTTCTGAGTGAAGTGACACGACCAAAATAAGTGAACATCAGAATTCAAACCAAAAGAGCATGTTAGCTCAATGTCAGACTCAAATCTTTGTAGAAGTTTCTTAACAGGACAGAACCTGTGTATGAGCTTAAATGAGATTTCTTTCACTTTATTTGTAAGAAAGAATTTCTGCTGTAAAGACCAGATTTTTTTCCAATTAAGGTTAACAAACAAAGTTTAAAGTTTGTTGAACATCTACATTCATCTTTAGTAATTTGTATGCCTAAATATGTTACCCTATTTTTAACAGTAATACCCTCAATTGAGGTAAGAGAGCAATTTTTAATAGGTAGCAATTCACATTTATTAGAATTTAGATTTAATCCAGAGGCTTTAGAGAAGGACTGAAGAATATCCAAAGCCACTGGAATTTGTGAAGAATCACTCAAGAATAAAGCTGGATCGTCCGCTAAATGACTCATGTTTATTTTAGTGTTGCCAATTGTGATACCCTTTAAAGAACTGTTATTGATATGTCCACTAAGGAATTGTGTTGCAATTAGGAATATGGGAAACTGGACATCCCTGTCTAACTCCTCTTTTTAAGAAGACTCTAGGTGAAGTACCATATAGCTTAATTGAGCCGTTTCCCTTTATGTATAGCATTTGGACCATTCTGCAGAAAAAGTCGCCGAAGCCGATTTTTCGAAGAGCCTGAAATAAAAATGTGTGTTCCAATGTGTCGAAGGCTTTGTAATAATCTAAAAAGAAAATGAAGCCATCACTGTGAATTAATTCTGAGTAGTCTAACATGTCTAACACTAGCCGTATATTATTAGAAATGTGTCTTTTCTGCATAAATCCTGACTGTGTTTCATCAATTATAGAGTTCAAAACATATTTTAATCTTTTTGCTAGGACTGCAGCTATTATTTTATAATCATTATTTAATAGTGTAATTGGGCGCCAATTGTCAATTAAGAGGGATCTTTATTTAATTTTGGTATAAGAGTTATTAATCCTTGACTTAATGTGGCTGGAAGTAATACTTTTTCTATACTTATCTCATATACCTTTAACAAGAATGGTGCTATACTGCGATTAAAAAGCTTGTAAAACTCTGAGCTGAGTCCATTTGTTGGTTTTTAAACAGTTAATAGCGTCCTCTATCTCCTTCAATGTGATAGAGGTGTCACAAAAGTATTTATCTAAAACACTCAACAGGTTTATATTAGGTAAGGATTTAAAGAAATCATATGTTGTTGGTGTGGCGGTATGGGTGATTTGTTTTCGTCATCATTTGTATTCCAGCCTATTATCTGCGCCCTCTGGGCTATAAAAGAAGTAGCACATGTGCCGTCTGTTATGCGTCACTTTTTGGGGAACTGCGTTGTTAACGCGCTTCTGTCGTCACTTCCTGAGAACCGTATGCGATCACCCGAGCCGGTAAGGAGAATGCTAGTTGTTTGTATGTTTTGAAGCATATTCGTTATGCGTTATGCATATGCGTTCTGTCTAATGTATGTTTTAGAGACACTGATCTGTGTTGGAGAACGTGTTTTTGTCCTCCGCTGTACAAGACTGGTACAGTGTTATCACTGTTTGCACGTGTCACAGGTCGAGGTGGGCCAAGCCAGACTGCACCCACCCCTAGACCAGGATCACCCTGAGGAGCGTGTCAAAGGAGGAGGCCGGAGACAAGAATAAAAGAATAACAACTTTATTTAATGTTTAAAAGCAATTTGAAAATCCTAATCTAAAATCTTCTTCTTTCCTTTCCCAGGAATCCGAGGCAACACCGTGGTAAGTCTATGGACAGGTAGGTATCACAGGTGAGTAGGTAGGACAGGGCTCGCTTCCTTCTGGCGCTGGTGCCAGACTCACAACGGTAAGTGACGAACAGGTGAGTATCCCAGGTGAGTAGACGGTCGGAGCTCACTTCCTTCTGGCGCTGGTGCCAGACTCACAGTGGTGAGTGACGAACAGGTGGGTATCCCAGGTGAGTAGACGGTCGGGGCTCACTTCCTTCTGGCGCTGGTGCCAGACTCACAGTGGTGAGTGACGAACAGGTGGGTATCCCAGGTGAGTAGACGGTCGGGGCTCACTTCCTTCTGGCGCTGGTGCCAGACTCACAGTGGTGAGTGACGAACAGGTGGGTATCCCAGGTGAGTAGACGGTCGGGGCTCACTTCCTTCTGGCGCTGGTGCCAGACTCACAGCGGTGAGTGACGAACAGGTGGGTATCCCAGGTGAGTAGACGGTCGGGGCTCACTTCCTTCTGGCGCTGGTGCCAGACTCACAGTGGTGAGTGACGAACAGGTGGGTATCCCAGGTGAGTAGACGGTCGGGGCTCACTTCCTGCTGGCGCTGGTGCCAGACTCACAGCGGTGAGTGACGAACAGGTGGGTATCCCAGGTGAGTAGACGGTCGGGGCTCACTTCCTTCTGGCGCTGGTGCCAGACTCACAGTGGTGAGTGACGAACAGATTGGTTTCAGGGCTACAACAGACTTAAGTCACAAGCTGAGCGGGCCTTCACTGGAACAGCCGGAATCAACACTTCAAATAGAGGTGAACAGCTCTCACATGGGTGGCAGGAGACAGAGTCACAAGCGGAGCAGGGCTTTCACTGGAACAGACGGAATCAACACTTCAAATAGAGGTGAACAGCTCTCACATGGGTGGCAGGAGACAGAGTCACAAGCGGAGCAGGGCTTTCACTGGAACAGACGGAATCAACACTTCAAATAGAGGTGAACAGCTCTCACATGGGTGACAGGAGACAGGGTCACAAGCGGAGCAGGGCTTCCACTGGGACAGACAGCATAAAACTTCAAGCAGAGGTAAACAGTTCTCACGTGTGCTGCCGGGGGCAGAGTCACAAGCTGAGCGGGGCTTTCACTGGAACAGCCGGAATCAACACTTCAAATAGAGGTGAACAGCTCTCACATGGGTGGCAGGAGACAGAGTCACAAGCGGAGCAGGGCTTTCACTGGAACAGACGAAATCAACACTTCAAATAGAGGTGAACAGCTCTCACATGGGTGACAGGAGACAGGGTCACAAGCGGAGCAGGGCTTCCACTGGGACAGACAGCATAAAACTTCAAGCAGAGGTAAACAGTTCTCACGTGTGCTGCCGGGGGCAGAGTCACAAGCTGAGCGGGGCTTTCACTGGAACAGACGAAATCAACACTTCAAATAGAGGTGAACAGCTCTCACATGGGTGGCAGGAGACAGTCACAAGCGGAGCAGGGCTTTCACTGGAACAGACGAAATCAACACTTCAAATAGAGGTGAACAGCTCTCACATGGGTGACAGGAGACAGAGTCACAAGCGGAGCAGGGCTTCCACTGGGACAGACAGCATAAAACTTCAAGCAGAGGTAAACAGTTCTCACGTGTGCTGCCGGGGGCAGAGTCACAAGCTGAGCGGGGCTTTCACTGGAACAGACAGCATACAACTTCAAGCAGGGGCAAACAGTTCTCATGCGTGGTGTGCACACGGGGGGCTTTTCCTTCTGACATCCAACAGGTGACTACAATCGATCTCACTAGGCTCTTATGATGAACGGTAGACCAGCATGACACATGGGGAGTGCACGGCGATAAAATATAAATCTTCCACACACACACGACAGTCCAACTCCAAACATGCAACGTGATGGGAAACGTCAATTCCAGCACTACAAATCCACTCTTCAAAGTGCAAAATAAGGCCAACACTCACCCAGAGGTCTCGATCTGAAGAGCCGATGATAGTCAGAGTTGGGACAGATGTGGTGAATAATTTCCTCACCACTACAAGCGGGCTTCACTTCGCTGTTTTCAAATGGTCAAGGGAGAGGCTAGAGATCGACAAGGAATCAGTATATTTCACTCAGTGCGATGTATACAACGTGATCCAAGCACTCCAAATCAGTATCCAATTTAGTGTAGAAAACATGCGTTTATGAGATTCAATTTGTCAATCACTCATCTCACTCTTTTCCAATCCAGGCGAACGAATTCCACTCTTCAAAACCGCCCTCGGATCCCACAAGCGACACTCCTCTTCTTTCACGATGATCCTTCAGCTGCAACACTCTACAAACGTCTCCCAATGGGAGAGAACCACACCAGATCGACGGGGGAAGACAAAGAAAACAACCAGCCCACACGGAGAGAGAACACTCCCGATCAACGGAGGAGAAAAACAACACCCAGCCTTCTCTTCCACTTGTGTTTTATTCTCTCAAAATGCTGGCGTGGCTTCAATCAGGCACTCAGAGTGAAGTCCCCACACCTGTTGCCAATCTGCCGTTTAGTTGTCATGACAACAGACACACACACCGGCCCGGGGACAGTGTTACACTGAAAGTGCCCCGGCGGGAACACTTCTCTTGTGAAATCAGTTCCGGGGATTATTTGTCACCCCGTGACATACCCCCCTGCCAAACCGTTCTAGTCCCGAGAACGGTCTCCAGTCACCCAGTCTCCGTACCTGGCTGGAGGCTGACCCCGATTCTCTCGCTGAGAACGTCGTGGTGGGGAGATGGGTGCTTCAGGTCGTGGTCCTAGGCCTAGGCCCCTCGGGATCACTGCCCATCCTACCAGCGGGGGCGTCCAAGTCGTCTCGGCCGGTGGGTTCTCTACCACTGGCTTTGGGTAATTCGGGCAAGGGCGGATCAGGTTACGGTGTAACACCCGTTCGGGGCCCGTCTTCCCTTCGGGCCGTAAGGCATACACAGGTTGGTCCGGATGGGGTTGTCGCTGAACGACGTATGGCTGGGCCTCCCATCGGTTGCTCAATTTTCCCTTCCCTTGTCGGCGATTGTCCCGTAGCAGCACCCTCTCCCCGGGCAGTAGCGGGGCTTCTCGGGCCGTCCTATCGTACAGTCTCTTGTTCTTTAACGCTGCCTGATTAATCCGGCCAGCGACCTGTTCGTATGCGGACTGGAGGCGTCGGTGGTGGTTCGCTACCCAGTCGGACAGACTACTTCCCTCTTCTCCCCCAGTGGTTCCCATAAGCATATCCATTGGGAGCCTCACATGTCGGCCGAACATCAGGTAGGTAGGGGCATAACCGGTGGTACTGTGTATGCTATTGTTGTACGCCTGCATCACTGCTGGGAGCCGATCAGCCCAGTGGCCCTGCTGCTCTTCCTCCAAGGTTCCCAACAAGCCCAGCAAGGTTTGATTGAATCGTTCACACCCCCCGTTCCCTTGAGGATGATATGGGGTCGTATGGGTCTTCTTACATCCGTACAGTTGGCATAATTCATGAATCACCTTTGACTCGAAGTTAGCCCCTTGGTCTGAATGGAGGATTTCAGGGCATCCAAATGGCTGGATCACGTACTTCCAGAGGGCGTTAGCAGTGGTCAGGGCAGTTTGGTCCATAGTGGGGATGGCCCAAGCATACTTAGTGAACAGATCGGTGACAACGAGAATATTCTGGATCTGGTCCGCCGGCCGTCCCAGAGTGAGGAAGTCCATTTCCACCATGTGCAGAGGTGCCCTGGCCTGAATCGGGACCAGCGGTGCCCGTTTCTCCCTCCTGGACTTGAACAAGGTGCAACGTGGGCATCTCTGAAGGTAAGTCCTGGTGGTACCCTCCATCCCAGGCCAGTAGAAATGTCGTCTCAACAAAGCCAATGTCCTCTCCTGCCCTTGATGTCCCATCCTAGCATGGTACGCCTCCAGTAAAGCCTGCCAACGACCTGCAGGGACCACGATCTGACAGACCTCTTCTCCTCGGCCTGGGTCCTGAAGCGTCCTACAGAGCACCCCATCCCTCAAATAGAGCCTTTCCCTCTGTCCCAGCAAGCCTCGCACACTCCGGGTCTGAGTTCGACGTTCCGCCCCCTCGGGCCAGATCTTCTGCTCCAACCATGTCCGTACCCGCAGCACATCTCCATCTTCGCCCTGCCACAGTCTCCAGCGTTGTGGGTCCCACCCCCAACACGGAGGGGGGTCCTCAGGTGTCTGCCCTGGTGCCTCTACAACTCCCACCATTAATCCCTCGTCGGACCCCAGTTCTGGGGTCGGTGTATGGCCTGCCGATCCTTCCCCTGGCAACCTGGATAACACGTCAGCGTTGGTGTGCTCTCTACCTGGCCGGTACTGGATCTGGTAATCGAAGTTGGCCAGTTGCGCCACCCAGCGTTGCTCCACTGCCCCTAGTTTGGCCGTTTGTAGATGCACCAGCGGGTTATTGTCCGTGACAACCCGTACCTTGGCTCCCCACAAGTAATCTTTAAATTTCTCGCCCAGCGCCCACTTCATGGCCAGTAGCTCGAGTTTAAAAGAGCTGTAATTCGAGTCATTCTTCTCTGCGGGGTGTAAGCTTCGGCTTGCATAGGCGATCACTTTCTCCTCTCCCTGTTGTTTCTGCGCCAAGACGGCTCCCAACCCTAGTTGGCTTGCATCGGTGTACAGGATGAATGGTTGAGTAAAGTCGGCAAAGGCCAATATCGGGGCTTGTAAGAGCTCCTGCTTGAGCTGCTGGAAAGCGGCTTCACAGGCTGGGTCCCATTGGATGGAGGGGGACCCTCGACCCCGTGCTCGACCCGTGCCTCCCAACAGCTGGTTGATGGGTTTGGCGATTCTGGAGAAGTCCTTAATGAAGCGCCTATAGTAGCCCACGAAGCCCAGGAATGACCGAACTTGACGCACCGTCTGGGGAGTGGTCCACTCTTGCACCGCCCTCACTTTTTCTGGATCAACGGAGATCCCTGCCGCACTGACCACGTGCCCCAGAAACTTGACCTCTTTACGGAAGAGCTGGCACTTGTCGGGTTGTAACTTCAGTCCGTAGCGCTCTAGGGAGCGGAAGACTTGCCCAAGATGCTCCAGGTGGGACTTGAAATCGGGGGAGTAAGTGATGATGTCGTCAAGATAGACGAGGGTGGTATCCATCACTTGGCTGCCCAAACAACGCTGCATCAGCCGCTGGAACGTGGCTGGAGCGTTGCAGAGGCCGAACGGCATCCGGTCCCACTCATAGAGACCGAAAGGGGTGGTAAATGCCGTCTTCTCCCGATCACGCTCGTCCATCTGCACCTGCCAATAACCGCTGGCCAAGTCGAGGGTAGAGTACCAGGCAGCTTGAGTGAGGCTCGTAAGAGAATCTTCAACCCGCGGCAACGGGAAAGCATCCTTCTTGGTCACCAGGTTCAGCCGGCGGTAATCCACACAAAACCTCCAGGAACCCGTCTTCTTGCGGACCAACACTATCGGTGCGGCCCAAGGGCTGCTGCTCTCACGAATAATCCCTCGGTCAAGCATTCCTCGCAACAGGGTGCGGACCTCGGTGTACAAGGTCGGTGGTACAGGTCGGTAGCGCTCTCGGCTTGGTGCAGCATCCCCAGTTGGAATCTGGTGCTTTACCACATCAGTGCGGCCATAGTCCTCCTCGTGAGTAGAGAACAGATGTTGCCATCCCCTCAAGAACTCTTGCAGTTGTCCCACTTGTTCTTCCTCCAGTCCGTCACCCCGTAAAGACTCTCCCTTTAAGTGAGCAGGCAATCCTCCTTCTACCTCCTCCACTCCTGGACCAGCCCGCGCTAAAGCCACTTCGACCACTGTAGGACTCACCCGCTTAAAGTTAACTTCGCCCTGCTCACGAACCTGCTGTGGTCTTACTGAGGTCACCCGGGCCAAACATTGGTGATGATACAGGTGGATAGGGAAAGGGTTCGTGTTCCTCACTCTTACTGAGACTCGGCCTCCCTGAACAGTTGCCAGTCCTCGAGCTATCTCCACTTTGGGACCCTCTTCGTGGGGCTCCACCATCACCCACTCTTGCGGATGGTAACGTCGAGGGGGCAGCCTGGCCCAGACTACAGCCTCACTTCGTGCTGGAATGGACAGGGCGTAGCGACAGGCCACTCTCCCCGTGCTTTCCCGGTCATGCTGTTGTTCGGCCAGACATATCCGGCGGCAATCGGCCCTGATACGGTCCCACTCCTGTCCGACTGGGGTTACAGCTGCTCGTGCCGGTCTACTTCGGAATAGCTCTTCCCAGCAATCCGAGATGACATTCATCCCAATCAGGGCACGATGGGACCCTAGACACGGGTCTCGGACAACTACCACCCCCTTCTGAGGCACTACAACTCCATGGATCTTCAAATCGGTCACAAGGTATCCTACGTACGGTATGTCCAGTCCATTTGCCCCACGCAGCGTCAACCAGGGGGCCTCCACAGGCGATCTACCGTTGGTGCCAAACAGCTCATGGGCCAAACTTTCGGTGAATAAGGTCACTTGGGAACCTGTGTCCAAGAGACAATGTATCTCCTGACCATTAACTTGGGCCACCACCACTGGGCAGCGGCCTATCAGGCGACTCTGGGGGGATGTGGAAGAAGAGGGGTCTAATACGGGGGTCCCGACCACTTGACCCACAGTGGCCGGAGACTCTAAAAACCCCCTTGTGATGCCCCTCGGGCAGAGCATTGGCGAAAGTAATGCCCCGACTCTCCACAGCCATTACAAATGGGCCGCCCATGTTCATCCCACTGGAATCGGGAGCCCACTGACCGGGGAGGACGACGTTCAGAAGGGCGATTCCCGTCGGAGTAAGCCCGTTCCCGAGAGTGAAAAGGTGGCTGCAGGCGCTCTCGACGAAGCTCTTCCATGACAGACTTGGACAACTCGGACATTTGTTCCTGAACATCTCGCTTCAGTTCTTCCCGGAGGACCTGCTTCCAATCGGGTGCCGTGGTGGCCAAGGGGGATTCAACGACATTGGTAGCCAAACAGCTGGGGGTTTCCACATGCTCCGCCTGGTCGCGCTCAAGAGCCAGGGCTTCTTGCCTCAGCTCTTCGAAAGTCATGTCTGGTCCTCTCCGAAGCTGCACCCGCAGGCTCTGACGTACGGGACCCTCTCGCAGCCCCAACAGGAATTGATCTCGCAGCAACACCTCTCCTTCCCCCAGGCCATGGTCCTGCCTTCCCGTGAGTCTGGAAAACTGCTCCCGCAGTTGCAAGGCGAATGCTCGAACAGATTGCCGGGGACCCTGGCGAGAATTGAAAAACTTTGTCCTCAGAGCGGCTACCGGAGTGGTATCTCCATACTGCCCCGTAAGGAAATCAAAAATAGCCTGGACCGTCACACGGTTGGCTTCTGGTGCTGCCTGAACTTCTCTTCTCGCCTCCCCCTCCAGAGAGTTCAAAACGAACTGGGCCTTCTGCAGAGCACTCAGACCTTGAAGCCCCGCCAGGTATTCCACCTGGGTCTTCCACAGGGACAGACTTACTTCGGACCCCGGGCCTCCGTACCTCGAGGCCCATGGGGCACCCATGAAAATCGGCATGACAGGTTGCCGAGCCCCAGGCTCTTCTCCCTCCGCCATCTCAACCTCTGATCGCTCAACTCAAGGTGAATCCTGCCGACTACGCCAAAATCTGTCACAGGTCGAGGTGGGCCAAGCCAGACTGCACCCACCCCTAGACCAGGATCACCCTGAGGAGCGTGTCAAAGGAGGAGGCCGGAGACAAGAATAAAAGAATAACAACTTTATTTAATGTTTAAAAGCAATTTGAAAATCCTAATCTAAAATCTTCTTCTTTCCTTTCCCAGGAATCCGAGGCAACACCGTGGTAAGTCTATGGACAGGTAGGTATCACAGGTGAGTAGGTAGGACAGGGCTCGCTTCCTTCTGGCGCTGGTGCCAGACTCACAACGGTAAGTGACGAACAGGTGAGTATCCCAGGTGAGTAGACGGTCGGAGCTCACTTCCTTCTGGCGCTGGTGCCAGACTCACAGTGGTGAGTGACGAACAGGTGGGTATCCCAGGTGAGTAGACGGTCGGGGCTCACTTCCTTCTGGCGCTGGTGCCAGACTCACAGTGGTGAGTGACGAACAGGTGGGTATCCCAGGTGAGTAGACGGTCGGGGCTCACTTCCTGCTGGCGCTGGTGCCAGACTCACAGCGGTGAGTGACGAACAGGTGGGTATCCCAGGTGAGTAGACGGTCGGGGCTCACTTCCTTCTGGCGCTGGTGCCAGACTCACAGTGGTGAGTGACGAACAGATTGGTTTCAGGGCTACAACAGACTTAAGTCACAAGCTGAGCGGGCCTTCACTGGAACAGCCGGAATCAACACTTCAAATAGAGGTGAACAGCTCTCACATGGGTGGCAGGAGACAGAGTCACAAGCGGAGCAGGGCTTTCACTGGAACAGACGGAATCAACACTTCAAATAGAGGTGAACAGCTCTCACATGGGTGGCAGGAGACAGAGTCACAAGCGGAGCAGGGCTTTCACTGGAACAGACGGAATCAACACTTCAAATAGAGGTGAACAGCTCTCACATGGGTGACAGGAGACAGGGTCACAAGCGGAGCAGGGCTTCCACTGGGACAGACAGCATAAAACTTCAAGCAGAGGTAAACAGTTCTCACGTGTGCTGCCGGGGGCAGAGTCACAAGCTGAGCGGGGCTTTCACTGGAACAGCCGGAATCAACACTTCAAATAGAGGTGAACAGCTCTCACATGGGTGGCAGGAGACAGAGTCACAAGCGGAGCAGGGCTTTCACTGGAACAGACAAAATCAACACTTCAAATAGAGGTGAACAGCTCTCACATGGGTGACAGGAGACAGGGTCACAAGCGGAGCAGGGCTTCCACTGGGACAGACAGCATAAAACTTCAAGCAGAGGTAAACAGTTCTCACGTGTGCTGCCGGGGGCAGAGTCACAAGCTGAGCGGGGCTTTCACTGGAACAGACAGCATACAACTTCAAGCAGGGGCAAACAGTTCTCATGCGTGGTGTGCACACGGGGGGCTTTTCCTTCTGACATCCAACAGGTGACTACAATCGATCTCACTAGGCTCTTATGATGAACGGTAGACCAGCATGACACATGGGGAGTGCACGGCGATAAAATATAAATCTTCCACACACACACGACAGTCCAACTCCAAACATGCAACGTGATGGGAAACGTCAATTCCAGCACTACAAATCCACTCTTCAAAGTGCAAAATAAGGCCAACACTCACCCAGAGGTCTCGATCTGAAGAGCCGATGATAGTCAGAGTTGGGACAGATGTGGTGAATAATTTCCTCACCACTACAAGCGGGCTTCACTTCGCTGTTTTCAAATGGTCAAGGGAGAGGCTAGAGATCGACAAGGAATCAGTATATTTCACTCAGTGCGATGTATACAACGTGATCCAAGCACTCCAAATCAGTATCCAATTTAGTGTAGAAAACATGCGTTTATGAGATTCAATTTGTCAATCACTCATCTCACTCTTTTCCAATCCAGGCGAACGAATTCCACTCTTCAAAACCGCCCTCGGATCCCACAAGCGACACTCCTCTTCTTTCACGATGATCCTTCAGCTGCAACACTCTACAAACGTCTCCCAATGGGAGAGAACCACACCAGATCGACGGGGGAAGACAAAGAAAACAACCAGCCCACACGGAGAGAGAACACTCCCGATCAACGGAGGAGAAAAACAACACCCAGCCTTCTCTTCCACTTGTGTTTTATTCTCTCAAAATGCTGGCGTGGCTTCAATCAGGCACTCAGAGTGAAGTCCCCACACCTGTTGCCAATCTGCCGTTTAGTTGTCATGACAACAGACACACACACCGGCCCGGGGACAGTGTTACACTGAAAGTGCCCCGGCGGGAACACTTCTCTTGTGAAATCAGTTCCGGGGATTATTTGTCACCCCGTGACATACCCCCCTGCCAAACCGTTCTAGTCCCGAGAACGGTCTCCAGTCACCCAGTCTCCGTACCTGGCTGGAGGCTGACCCCGATTCTCTCGCTGAGAACGTCGTGGTGGGGAGATGGGTGCTTCAGGTCGTGGTCCTAGGCCTAGGCCCCTCGGGATCACTGCCCATCCTACCAGCGGGGGCGTCCAAGTCGTCTCGGCCGGTGGGTTCTCTACCACTGGCTTTGGGTAATTCGGGCAAGGGCGGATCAGGTTACGGTGTAACACCCGTTCGGGGCCCGTCTTCCCTTCGGGCCGTAAGGCATACACAGGTTGGTCCGGATGGGGTTGTCGCTGAACGACGTATGGCTGGGCCTCCCATCGGTTGCTCAATTTTCCCTTCCCTTGTCGGCGATTGTCCCGTAGCAGCACCCTCTCCCCGGGCAGTAGCGGGGCTTCTCGGGCCGTCCTATCGTACAGTCTCTTGTTCTTTAACGCTGCCTGATTAATCCGGCCAGCGACCTGTTCGTATGCGGACTGGAGGCGTCGGTGGTGGTTCGCTACCCAGTCGGACAGACTACTTCCCTCTTCTCCCCCAGTGGTTCCCATAAGCATATCCATTGGGAGCCTCACATGTCGGCCGAACATCAGGTAGGTAGGGGCATAACCGGTGGTACTGTGTATGCTATTGTTGTACGCCTGCATCACTGCTGGGAGCCGATCAGCCCAGTGGCCCTGCTGCTCTTCCTCCAAGGTTCCCAACAAGCCCAGCAAGGTTTGATTGAATCGTTCACACCCCCCGTTCCCTTGAGGATGATATGGGGTCGTATGGGTCTTCTTACATCCGTACAGTTGGCATAATTCATGAATCACCTTTGACTCGAAGTTAGCCCCTTGGTCTGAATGGAGGATTTCAGGGCATCCAAATGGCTGGATCACGTACTTCCAGAGGGCGTTAGCAGTGGTCAGGGCAGTTTGGTCCATAGTGGGGATGGCCCAAGCATACTTAGTGAACAGATCGGTGACAACGAGAATATTCTGGATCTGGTCCGCCGGCCGTCCCAGAGTGAGGAAGTCCATTTCCACCATGTGCAGAGGTGCCCTGGCCTGAATCGGGACCAGCGGTGCCCGTTTCTCCCTCCTGGACTTGAACAAGGTGCAACGTGGGCATCTCTGAAGGTAAGTCCTGGTGGTACCCTCCATCCCAGGCCAGTAGAAATGTCGTCTCAACAAAGCCAATGTCCTCTCCTGCCCTTGATGTCCCATCCTAGCATGGTACGCCTCCAGTAAAGCCTGCCAACGACCTGCAGGGACCACGATCTGACAGACCTCTTCTCCTCGGCCTGGGTCCTGAAGCGTCCTACAGAGCACCCCATCCCTCAAATAGAGCCTTTCCCTCTGTCCCAGCAAGCCTCGCACACTCCGGGTCTGAGTTCGACGTTCCGCCCCCTCGGGCCAGATCTTCTGCTCCAACCATGTCCGTACCCGCAGCACATCTCCATCTTCGCCCTGCCACAGTCTCCAGCGTTGTGGGTCCCACCCCCAACACGGAGGGGGGTCCTCAGGTGTCTGCCCTGGTGCCTCTACAACTCCCACCATTAATCCCTCGTCGGACCCCAGTTCTGGGGTCGGTGTATGGCCTGCCGATCCTTCCCCTGGCAACCTGGATAACACGTCAGCGTTGGTGTGCTCTCTACCTGGCCGGTACTGGATCTGGTAATCGAAGTTGGCCAGTTGCGCCACCCAGCGTTGCTCCACTGCCCCTAGTTTGGCCGTTTGTAGATGCACCAGCGGGTTATTGTCCGTGACAACCCGTACCTTGGCTCCCCACAAGTAATCTTTAAATTTCTCGCCCAGCGCCCACTTCATGGCCAGTAGCTCGAGTTTAAAAGAGCTGTAATTCGAGTCATTCTTCTCTGCGGGGTGTAAGCTTCGGCTTGCATAGGCGATCACTTTCTCCTCTCCCTGTTGTTTCTGCGCCAAGACGGCTCCCAACCCTAGTTGGCTTGCATCGGTGTACAGGATGAATGGTTGAGTAAAGTCGGCAAAGGCCAATATCGGGGCTTGTAAGAGCTCCTGCTTGAGCTGCTGGAAAGCGGCTTCACAGGCTGGGTCCCATTGGATGGAGGGGGACCCTCGACCCCGTGCTCGACCCGTGCCTCCCAACAGCTGGTTGATGGGTTTGGCGATTCTGGAGAAGTCCTTAATGAAGCGCCTATAGTAGCCCACGAAGCCCAGGAATGACCGAACTTGACGCACCGTCTGGGGAGTGGTCCACTCTTGCACCGCCCTCACTTTTTCTGGATCAACGGAGATCCCTGCCGCACTGACCACGTGCCCCAGAAACTTGACCTCTTTACGGAAGAGCTGGCACTTGTCGGGTTGTAACTTCAGTCCGTAGCGCTCTAGGGAGCGGAAGACTTGCCCAAGATGCTCCAGGTGGGACTTGAAATCGGGGGAGTAAGTGATGATGTCGTCAAGATAGACGAGGGTGGTATCCATCACTTGGCTGCCCAAACAACGCTGCATCAGCCGCTGGAACGTGGCTGGAGCGTTGCAGAGGCCGAACGGCATCCGGTCCCACTCATAGAGACCGAAAGGGGTGGTAAATGCCGTCTTCTCCCGATCACGCTCGTCCATCTGCACCTGCCAATAACCGCTGGCCAAGTCGAGGGTAGAGTACCAGGCAGCTTGAGTGAGGCTCGTAAGAGAATCTTCAACCCGCGGCAACGGGAAAGCATCCTTCTTGGTCACCAGGTTCAGCCGGCGGTAATCCACACAAAACCTCCAGGAACCCGTCTTCTTGCGGACCAACACTATCGGTGCGGCCCAAGGGCTGCTGCTCTCACGAATAATCCCTCGGTCAAGCATTCCTCGCAACAGGGTGCGGACCTCGGTGTACAAGGTCGGTGGTACAGGTCGGTAGCGCTCTCGGCTTGGTGCAGCATCCCCAGTTGGAATCTGGTGCTTTACCACGTCAGTGCGGCCATAGTCCTCCTCGTGAGTAGAGAACAGATGTTGCCATCCCCTCAAGAACTCTTGCAGTTGTCCCACTTGTTCTTCCTCCAGTCCGTCACCCCGTAAAGACTCTCCCTTTAAGTGAGCAGGCAATCCTCCTTCTACCTCCTCCACTCCTGGACCAGCCCGCGCTAAAGCCACTTCGACCACTGTAGGACTCACCCGCTTAAAGTTAACTTCGCCCTGCTCACGAACCTGCTGTGGTCTTACTGAGGTCACCCGGGCCAAACATTGGTGATGATACAGGTGGATAGGGAAAGGGTTCGTGTTCCTCACTCTTACTGAGACTCGGCCTCCCTGAACAGTTGCCAGTCCTCGAGCTATCTCCACTTTGGGACCCTCTTCGTGGGGCTCCACCATCACCCACTCTTGCGGATGGTAACGTCGAGGGGGCAGCCTGGCCCAGACTACAGCCTCACTTCGTGCTGGAATGGACAGGGCGTAGCGACAGGCCACTCTCCCCGTGCTTTCCCGGTCATGCTGTTGTTCGGCCAGACATATCCGGCGGCAATCGGCCCTGATACGGTCCCACTCCTGTCCGACTGGGGTTACAGCTGCTCGTGCCGGTCTACTTCGGAATAGCTCTTCCCAGCAATCCGAGATGACATTCATCCCAATCAGGGCACGATGGGACCCTAGACACGGGTCTCGGACAACTACCACCCCCTTCTGAGGCACTACAACTCCATGGATCTTCAAATCGGTCACAAGGTATCCTACGTACGGTATGTCCAGTCCATTTGCCCCACGCAGCGTCAACCAGGGGGCCTCCACAGGCGATCTACCGTTGGTGCCAAACAGCTCATGGGCCAAACTTTCGGTGAATAAGGTCACTTGGGAACCTGTGTCCAAGAGACAATGTATCTCCTGACCATTAACTTGGGCCACCACCACTGGGCAGCGGCCTATCAGGCGACTCTGGGGGGATGTGGAAGAAGAGGGGTCTAATACGGGGGTCCCGACCACTTGACCCACAGTGGCCGGAGACTCTAAAAACCCCCTTGTGATGCCCCTCGGGCAGAGCATTGGCGAAAGTAATGCCCCGACTCTCCACAGCCATTACAAATGGGCCGCCCATGTTCATCCCACTGGAATCGGGAGCCCACTGACCGGGGAGGACGACGTTCAGAAGGGCGATTCCCGTCGGAGTAAGCCCGTTCCCGAGAGTGAAAAGGTGGCTGCAGGCGCTCTCGACGAAGCTCTTCCATGACAGACTTGGACAACTCGGACATTTGTTCCTGAACATCTCGCTTCAGTTCTTCCCGGAGGACCTGCTTCCAATCGGGTGCCGTGGTGGCCAAGGGGGATTCAACGACATTGGTAGCCAAACAGCTGGGGGTTTCCACATGCTCCGCCTGGTCGCGCTCAAGAGCCAGGGCTTCTTGCCTCAGCTCTTCGAAAGTCATGTCTGGTCCTCTCCGAAGCTGCACCCGCAGGCTCTGACGTACGGGACCCTCTCGCAGCCCCAACAGGAATTGATCTCGCAGCAACACCTCTCCTTCCCCCAGGCCATGGTCCTGCCTTCCCGTGAGTCTGGAAAACTGCTCCCGCAGTTGCAAGGCGAATGCTCGAACAGATTGCCGGGGACCCTGGCGAGAATTGAAAAACTTTGTCCTCAGAGCGGCTACCGGAGTGGTATCTCCATACTGCCCCGTAAGGAAATCAAAAATAGCCTGGACCGTCACACGGTTGGCTTCTGGTGCTGCCTGAACTTCTCTTCTCGCCTCCCCCTCCAGAGAGTTCAAAACGAACTGGGCCTTCTGCAGAGCACTCAGACCTTGAAGCCCCGCCAGGTATTCCACCTGGGTCTTCCACAGGGACAGACTTACTTCGGACCCCGGGCCTCCGTACCTCGAGGCCCATGGGGCACCCATGAAAATCGGCATGACAGGTTGCCGAGCCCCAGGCTCTTCTCCCTCCGCCATCTCAACCTCTGATCGCTCAACTCAAGGTGAATCCTGCCGACTACGCCAAAATCTGTCACAGGTCGAGGTGGGCCAAGCCAGACTGCACCCACCCCTAGACCAGGATCACCCTGAGGAGCGTGTCAAAGGAGGAGGCCGGAGACAAGAATAAAAGAATAACAACTTTATTTAATGTTTAAAAGCAATTTGAAAATCCTAATCTAAAATCTTCTTCTTTCCTTTCCCAGGAATCCGAGGCAACACCGTGGTAAGTCTATGGACAGGTAGGTATCACAGGTGAGTAGGTAGGACAGGGCTCGCTTCCTTCTGGCGCTGGTGCCAGACTCACAACGGTAAGTGACGAACAGGTGAGTATCCCAGGTGAGTAGACGGTCGGAGCTCACTTCCTTCTGGCGCTGGTGCCAGACTCACAGTGGTGAGTGACGAACAGGTGGGTATCCCAGGTGAGTAGACGGTCGGGGCTCACTTCCTTCTGGCGCTGGTGCCAGACTCACAGTGGTGAGTGACGAACAGGTGGGTATCCCAGGTGAGTAGACGGTCGGGGCTCACTTCCTGCTGGCGCTGGTGCCAGACTCACAGCGGTGAGTGACGAACAGGTGGGTATCCCAGGTGAGTAGACGGTCGGGGCTCACTTCCTTCTGGCGCTGGTGCCAGACTCACAGTGGTGAGTGACGAACAGATTGGTTTCAGGGCTACAACAGACTTAAGTCACAAGCTGAGCGGGCCTTCACTGGAACAGCCGGAATCAACACTTCAAATAGAGGTGAACAGCTCTCACATGGGTGGCAGGAGACAGAGTCACAAGCGGAGCAGGGCTTTCACTGGAACAGACGGAATCAACACTTCAAATAGAGGTGAACAGCTCTCACATGGGTGGCAGGAGACAGAGTCACAAGCGGAGCAGGGCTTTCACTGGAACAGACGGAATCAACACTTCAAATAGAGGTGAACAGCTCTCACATGGGTGACAGGAGACAGGGTCACAAGCGGAGCAGGGCTTCCACTGGGACAGACAGCATAAAACTTCAAGCAGAGGTAAACAGTTCTCACGTGTGCTGCCGGGGGCAGAGTCACAAGCTGAGCGGGGCTTTCACTGGAACAGCCGGAATCAACACTTCAAATAGAGGTGAACAGCTCTCACATGGGTGGCAGGAGACAGAGTCACAAGCGGAGCAGGGCTTTCACTGGAACAGACGAAATCAACACTTCAAATAGAGGTGAACAGCTCTCACATGGGTGACAGGAGACAGGGTCACAAGCGGAGCAGGGCTTCCACTGGGACAGACAGCATAAAACTTCAAGCAGAGGTAAACAGTTCTCACGTGTGCTGCCGGGGGCAGAGTCACAAGCTGAGCGGGGCTTTCACTGGAACAGACGAAATCAACACTTCAAATAGAGGTGAACAGCTCTCACATGGGTGGCAGGAGACAGAGTCACAAGCGGAGCAGGGCTTCCACTGGGACAGACAGCATAAAACTTCAAGCAGAGGTAAACAGTTCTCACGTGTGCTGCCGGGGGCAGAGTCACAAGCTGAGCGGGGCTTTCACTGGAACAGACAGCATACAACTTCAAGCAGGGGCAAACAGTTCTCATGCGTGGTGTGCACACGGGGGGCTTTTCCTTCTGACATCCAACAGGTGACTACAATCGATCTCACTAGGCTCTTATGATGAACGGTAGACCAGCATGACACATGGGGAGTGCACGGCGATAAAATATAAATCTTCCACACACACACGACAGTCCAACTCCAAACATGCAACGTGATGGGAAACGTCAATTCCAGCACTACAAATCCACTCTTCAAAGTGCAAAATAAGGCCAACACTCACCCAGAGGTCTCGATCTGAAGAGCCGATGATAGTCAGAGTTGGGACAGATGTGGTGAATAATTTCCTCACCACTACAAGCGGGCTTCACTTCGCTGTTTTCAAATGGTCAAGGGAGAGGCTAGAGATCGACAAGGAATCAGTATATTTCACTCAGTGCGATGTATACAACGTGATCCAAGCACTCCAAATCAGTATCCAATTTAGTGTAGAAAACATGCGTTTATGAGATTCAATTTGTCAATCACTCATCTCACTCTTTTCCAATCCAGGCGAACGAATTCCACTCTTCAAAACCGCCCTCGGATCCCACAAGCGACACTCCTCTTCTTTCACGATGATCCTTCAGCTGCAACACTCTACAAACGTCTCCCAATGGGAGAGAACCACACCAGATCGACGGGGGAAGACAAAGAAAACAACCAGCCCACACGGAGAGAGAACACTCCCGATCAACGGAGGAGAAAAACAACACCCAGCCTTCTCTTCCACTTGTGTTTTATTCTCTCAAAATGCTGGCGTGGCTTCAATCAGGCACTCAGAGTGAAGTCCCCACACCTGTTGCCAATCTGCCGTTTAGTTGTCATGACAACAGACACACACACCGGCCCGGGGACAGTGTTACACTGAAAGTGCCCCGGCGGGAACACTTCTCTTGTGAAATCAGTAGTTGGATTACTGTTGTCTCTCTGCTCTGTCCCTTGCCAGAGAAAGCTACGGTTTCACTGTCTCTTGATAAAGCATTGACTAATTTTCTTGACGATCGGTACGAATTAGTTTTATGTTTACGTGTGATAGGTTGAGAATTAATCTGGCAGAGTGATAACCTCATTTTGCTTATAGGTTTGTGAAGGCCCATACTTGCATTTCAGTCCGGGTGCTTCGCCTTCATTCACGGCTCCAGTGCTGTTCTGTTTCCAAAATAATTTGGGTTTTCATTTTGTTTTTGTTTCCAATTTATTGGTTTGTGGCGAACTCTTTGACTTTTAGGATCGTTCCTAAATATCTGACTTGTCTATTGTCTTTTTTCTAATCATTTTCCTTTGTGGTTTTCTTTAGTTTTATTTTATTTGCTATTTTCCATTGCATTAGATTTGTTTATTTGATATGTCATTTTGTATAAGTTGTTTTCTTTATTGATTTCTTTTTGAAACATAATTGTTGGTATTTTGTTGCCATCTGTTTTGCTTTAAAAACTTGGTTATTTACTTTATTTTTTATTTAGTGGCAACATTTATTTTCTTTATTTTGCTTTGACTAAAGTGGATTGAGTATATGTAACCCGGCCTTAAAGTGATTGCATTTTATGTACATTCTTCTGTGTTGGCAGGACTTGAGCACCGGTGGCAAAGGACTTTGCTTAGTACTGACACGTGTGTGTGTGTGTGTGTGTGTGTGTGTGGTTGGTTTTAGCTTGCTGTCTTTCCAATCTGAAAAAATACGCAGTTTTGTTCACCCACTTAAATCTATTTTCTGCACGATCTAATAAATGCCCCTTCAGCTTTATTTGTATATATATCGTTTAATTTGCACTGCAAATCAACCAATTCTGCTTTTTCACAATCAAGTAAATAATCCACATTTTTAGATAAAAGATTGGTGATTTTGCACATCACAATATTTTCATCAGTTTTTTTCTTTTTGCCAAAATCAGTACTAAATTTCCTAAGATATTTGCCAATTTCATATTTAGTAAATTCCCAATTGCTGCTGTAACTATTCTCCTCTTTTGCTTTATTCCAATTTTTGTGAATTATCTTGGTAATTTCATCTTCTACTTCCCTGTAAGAGAGAATGGAGTTGTTAAGTTTCCAGTAAGAAGAGAATCCGTGCACATTGTCAGAGGCAGAAAAATGGGTACGAATAAAGATACTCTTGTGGTCAGAAAACGGTGATGGCAAAATATCAGAGGAGGCATTGCATAATTCTTTAGAGATAAGCCACATGTCAATTCGGGATTGTGAGGAGAGAGATTTATTACTCCATGTGAACATCTTTTGAGAGGGATGTAACACTCTCCAACTATCGATCAATGAGAATCTTTGCATAAACATTTTCAAGTATAAACTAGTATTGTCATGGAGTTTTGGAGGCCATCTGTCTATGCTGGCATCTAAGGCAACATTAAAATCTCCACCAAAAATAAGCATGGAATTTGGGTATTTAGTTAATAATTCTAACACCTGATCCTCTAAACGACTAATAAAGGCTTCATTTTCTTTCTGCTGGTTATAGCCATAAACAAAAACAAGAATACACGTCAAATTTGAGATTTCAGTAACGAGACAGATATAATGTCCCTCTAAATCACTTACATTATGTAACACCTTCCCTTTAAACTGATTTTTTTAAGATACATACACCAGCTGAATGTGTCGTACCATGAGACATCCATATGTCCAGTCCCCATTGTGACCTCCAAAAATGAAGATCCTCTATAGTTGAGTGACATTCTTGGAGGAAACAAAAATCTGTTTTGAATTGTTCAAGATATAAGAAAACAGCCTTTCGCTTAGTATGATTTCTTATCCATCTAGCATTTAAATAAACAACAGATAAAGACATGAACTAAAGAAAAGAAATTGAAAAAAAAAAAATATATATATTTTTTTATAGACCTAGATAAGCAAAACAAGTAACTTGTTGCAAAGAACTTTAACCGGTCAAGGAATGAGCATGAAGAGAACCGCAACTCAAAAAATATGAATAAGATATCGAAATACAGTAGGAAATTCCAATTAAGTAATACTTTCAATGAAATTTGAAAAAATAGGTATACCAGATCGATATGAGAGACTGTATTGTATTATACAAGCCAGACAACACAGATGTCTCAGACATACTAGAACGTCTCAATATAAGAAATAAAAATAAAAACTGTAACACGTTCTAAAATAGAACTATTTAAACCATGTGAAAAGGCAGCATTTTAAATGTCTTACATAACCAAGAGTGTAGTACCGCCAGATGAGTGTCTCCACGTCCTGGAAAAAAACTGTAGACTGATGACAGGCCAGAACATCGAAGAGCGCCAACCAGCCCAGAGGATGGAAGCAATATTAAAGTCAAAAGACGATCAGAATAAACGAGAAACCCATTAGTCAGGAGGGAATACCTCAGATCCCTCTACAAAATCTCGCCTTTTCCACGACGGGCCATAGCTTGTTTCTTCGTTCTCTATCCGCTGGAGACAGATCCTCGGAAATTTTCAGGTTGTTGTTTTTTAGAAAATTTTCATCTTTAGCAGCGCGCCAGACCGCGTCGCGTTGAAAACGGGAGGAAAACTGGACGATGATTCCTCTGGGCTTGCTGTCGTTCAGTCGTTTGCGACCCAGGCGAAGAACGGTGTCCACGGCATCCGGGAGTTTGCCTTTCGCGTCTGGCAGAAGGTGCTGGCAAACATCGATGATCTTATTTCGGACATCTTCTCGTTCACTTTCAGGTACCCCATGAACTCTGAGGCTCCAACGACGCGAGTAAGCCTCGAGGTGCAGAAGCCTTTTCTCCTGTTCATGCGAGTTGAACTCGACTCTTTTGCTAGTGACTCAGTCGCGCCTATTTTGACTTTCAAATCTTTAACTTCGGCACTCATAAAGTCAATGCCATCTTTCATTTCAGAAATCTGCCTGGTATTTTAGCTAATCACTTCTTTCATACTAGCGATCACACGTGAGTTTTCCCCTACCATCTTTTCCAAAGCCATCTTTTCCTTTACCGATTATTAATCAGCCTCGAAAGCTCTCCGAGTTGTGAGATGATGGCAGTTGTGTCAGCACTCTCGTCTTGCGTTGTTTGATGGCAGGGGGTTTACATGGGGTTTCTGGAAGACAGGGGAATTCTTCCTCACACAGCATGAATTCTGCGGAGTCAGTGTCCTGATTCAAGTAGTCATGCATGTTGTCCATCAGAGGTTCTTGGCGGGCTTGACATGCCTCGTTAATATAATATAAATCAGTATGTGATTATCGCCTTGTATGTACTTGCCGCGGTGTTACTGTCAACCTGGAGTGACTGGCAAGCTCTTTGCTGCCGGTCGGATTACAACGCGATACGACACGTACCTCCACCTTTCAACACATGGAGCAAACACGCCATTTACGCGTCTGTTTTGAAACAAGGACGCGCAGTTGTCCCTTTGTCGATCAGCTCCCGTTTTGATAAACGCCGCCGAGGATCAGCTGTTTTAACCTCGCTGTGCACTTTACTCTTACTGTGCGGGGATATACATCTAAACCCCGGACCTAGCAGCGGGGAAGAACTAACGGGAGCAAATGGCGTTTTACCCATGTGTGGATCTGCAGTCACGATCGCAGTGAGTTACTCTTATGAGCACACACAAACAAGCGGACAAAATTGCTTGCCATTAACACTGTGCACGGCGGAGAATAGATCTGGAACTTCGCAGTTTTCTGCGATAAAGTTAGATGCGCCTTCCCCAGACGGTACTGAGACATTGCGTAAAAAGAACGTGTCGGCACAGACACCACGCACAGATACATTTTGTCCGGATACTGGGGTAAACAAACGAAATGGCGCTGTGGAGAAAGTTGGAGCGGTATGTGATACGGTGCACTCCTCTCATCTATCCATGCCGTGTCTTTCAAACGCTGTCACCAAACAACAGAGATACAGACTATTTCAGACTGTTAACCATGCCAAAGTTCTCTGGGACCCAAAGGTTAAACCTAAAGGTGTATTTGGGGGACACCTAAATATAAGAAGCGCTGTGTCGAAATCTGAACAACTTGAACAGTTGCTAACACATTCCAACCTTGACTTTTTGTGTCTTTCTGAGACTTGGCTAAAACCCTCCATTTCAAATAGTGCTGTTTATGTTCCAGGCTATAACATCTACAGGCGTGACCGTGGTCATGGCAAAGGGGGCGGAGTAATGATCTATGTCAAGGACAGTTTTCAATGTGTACATATGGAATCAGTGGGAGATGTTTTGGAATGTGTGGGGATAAAAATTAGGCTGTCTCCGGAAATGTCATTCGCTGTTCTTGCTCTGTATAGGCCTCCGACATCAAATAATGTATTTTTTGATCACCTAACTGACATTCTTAAAAAATGTGATGCGAATGAAATACTTCTCATGGGGGATTTTAATATAAATTGGATCGATAAAAATGTTAGAAAAAAACTAAAGGAGATTACTCAAAAATTTAATTTTACACAAATGATTGAAAAAGCAACGCGGATTACTAAAACATCTCAAACGCTTATTGATCTAGTTTTTACTAACAAAGCTGACCGTATCGGTAAAGTTTATAATTTAATAACCGGTCTTTCTGATCATAATTTAACATTAGTTGCAAGGAAACTGTCAAAAGCGCACTACCGAAATTTAAATAAGATTGAGATTAATGAATCTGTACTTTATATCCCCAGGAAAGATATTGAGAGGTTTGATAATGAAATAAGAAAGGTAAATTGGTTTGAAATGGTAAATGATAAAGACAGTAATATAGCTTCTAGTGAGTTGATAAAGATGTTTCAACAGCTTGTTTTTAAACATTCTAAAGGAAAAAAGGTAAAGCCTAAAGGCAAAATCCGTCTACCTTGGTTAAATGATAATCTATGGTAATTGATGAGAACTCGAGATTCAGCATTAAAAAAGTATCATAAAACGGGACTCACAACTGATCGCCTGATCTATAAGGGACTTCGAAATAAAGTCACTCAACAGCTAAGACAAGCAAACGCAGTGTTTTTTCTGAATATAATTAAACAAGCAAAGGGCAATTCTAAACAACTTTGGCAAGCTATGGACAAATTAACTGGAAAGATGCAAACTAAGAGTGGAATAATAGAGCTGAAAATAGATGATGAAAACCACAGGGATGGTCTAACAGTTTCAAATTATTTTAATAATTACTTTATTGATTCAGTGAATGAAATTACCCAATACGCCTCTGGATTGCCTCATCCTTGTCCATCACCTCAGCCCTCCATTTATGATCGTGAGGTTCTGTGCTTTAAACACATTGATTGTTCTAAAACAGATAGAATAATACAGTCCTTATCTAACTCAAAAGCTAAGGATTTCTGGGGACTTGATAGCTCTCTCTTTAAAAAACATAGGGAGATTTTAACACCAGCTATTACATATATTGTGAATAAATCTATTAATGAGAGTATCTTCCCCAGTGTCTTTAAAACAGCAGTTATAACCCCAATCTATAAATCTGGAAGTAAAAATTAAATAAGCAACTACAGGCCTATTAGTATATTGCCTGTAGCATCTAAAATTCTTGAGAAAGCTATCATAGAGCAGCTAACCGATCACTTAGATTGTAATAATTTGTTGCACTCCATGCAGTTCGGTTTTAGACGCCATCATTCCACCGACGCAGCCTGCTGCTATCTGATAGAAAACATTAAGGCCAGCTTGGACAGAGGGGGCACGGTGGGTGCCGTGTTTCTGGACTTGCGAAAAGCCTTCGACACGGTAAACCACCGTGTCCTCCTGTCTAAGTGTGACGTAGAGGCAGAGACGTTCGGATCCATTTGCAGATATTTATTTAAGATGAAGATAAACAGAGAATAAACAGGCAGGACCTCAAATGCAGACAAGGGTAATCCAGAATCGAAGTCAAACAGGCAAGGTTCAGAGGCAGGCAGCAAAGGTTCATAAAACGAGTTCAGAGTCCAAGTTCAAACACACGAGATCAAATCCAAGCACAGAGAAAACAAGGGTCACAAACTGAGACAGAGGTTGGGAAAAACAATACTTCACAAATGACAGAGAACAGAACAGTCCAGATAAAGGGTAGCTGAGGGTGCACAGGTGAGACTGGTCAAATCATAATGGGCTGATTAGGGAATAACGAGCATGGAGGATGATGGGAAATGAAGTCCTAGTATGCAGGAGAGAGGGATCTAGTGAAACCAGGAGGAGGCGTTGTCGTGCGTTCCGTGACAGAGCCCCCCCCCTGCGAGCGGCTCCGGAAGCGAGGACCTGGTCGACGACGGGGTCTTCCACGGGGTCTTGGAGCAGGTAGGTCTGGGTGGTCCTGGTGGAATGCAGCAGTTAATGTGGGATCCAATATGTCCTGAGACCTGACCCAGGAGCGCTCCTCGGGACCGTACCCCTCCCAGTCAATGAGATATTGCAGAACCCCGCCGTGACGTCTGGAGCTCAGGATCTCTCGCACCCGGAAAGCCTCAGTGCCGTCCACTTCAATGGGGGGAGTCTGAACAGCAGCGACCTCCTCCCGGTTCCTCTCACTCCTGGGGGCAACAGCGGGTCTGAGAAGGGATACATGAAAGGTGGGTGAGATTTTGTACTGAGCAGGGAGTGACAAACGAAAAGAAACAGGAGTTATCTGACGGAGTATTTTGAATGGTCCAATGAAACGAGGAGAAAGCTTCTTGCATGGTAGCTTGAGACGAAGATCTCGAGCGGAAAGCCACACCCACTGGCCAGGTCGGTATCTGGGACCCTCACGCCTCCTCCGATCCGCCTGATGTTGATAACGGCGAACGGCGCGCTGTAAATGGACGTGCGCAGCATCCCAAGTAGCCTCGCTGCGCCGAAGCCAGGCATCTACCGCGGGGAGGTCGGAAGGCTCCCCGGCCCACGGGAAGAGGGGAGGTTGGAAACCTAGAACACATCGAAAGGGTGTTAAACCAGTGGCAGGCTTTATCAGAGAATTCTGGGCATATTCTGCCCAGGCCAGAAAACGACTCCAATCCTGCTGATTCTGGTGGCAGTAAGTTCTCAGGAAACGAATCAGGTCCTGGTTAAGGCGTTCAACCTGCCCATTGGCCTGAGGATGGTAACCAGAGGTTAAACTGACATTGATGTTTAGCTTTGCACATAATTCTCTCCAGACCCGGGAAGTAAATTGAGAACCGCGGTCAGTCACAATGTCTTCGGGCAAGCCAAACAAACGGAAAACCTGATTGAATAAAGCCTCTGCAGTTTGTAAGGCTGTGGGCAGACCGGTTAAGGGAATGAAACGACAGGACTTAGAGAAACGATCCACCACGGAGAGAATGGTTGTGAATCCTTGAGATGGAGGGAGATCCGTTACAAAATCCACGGCGATGTGAGACCAGGGACGTTGTGGTACAGGCAGAGGTTGCAGCAATCCTGCGGGCTTGAGATGGGAGGTTTTCACAGTATTACAGACAGAGCATTGGTGAACAAATTTGATAACGTCAGACTGAAGAGAAGCCCACCAAAAGCGGTTTGAGACCAGCTGAATGGTTGCGGCAATACCTGGATGACCTGCGCTGGGAGTGCAGTGAACCCACTGAAGCACACGGTGGCGGAGATCTGGTGGAACAAAGAGACGATCAGCAGGACATTCTGATGGAGCGGGATGACGCCTCAGTGCAGTGGTGATTTCGGAGATAATGTCCCATTGAACGGGAGCCACGATGAGTGCAGTGGGTATAATAGGTTCAGGCTTGGTTTCGCTGGCTGGATCATCGAATTGGCGGGAGAGGGCGTCAGCCTTGACGTTCTGGGAGCCTGGTCTGTAAGTAATCCTGAAATCAAATCTTGAGAAAAACAGTGACCAGCGAGCCTGGCGGGAATTGAGACGTTTGGCTGACCTGATATACTCCAGATTCCTATGATCCGTGAGCACTGTGAATGGTTGACGGGTTCCCTCCAGCCAGTGTCTCCACTCCTCAAAGGCGGTCTTCATGGCCAGAAGCTCGCGGTCACCCACGTCATAATTTCTTTCTGCAGAACTGAGTTTGCGAGAATAGAAAGCACAAGGAAACATCTTAGCTGGCTCACCATGCCGTTGTGACAACACCGCCCCCACACCTGTGCTAGATGCATCCACCTCCACGATGAATTCCTTTTCTGGATCAGGATGATGGAGAATGGGAGCAGACGTGAACCGTTCCTTGAGTTGAGCAAAGGCCTCAGTACAAACCGATGTCCACTTGAAACATTTACCTCCTCCTTGAAGCAGGGATGTGAGAGGAGCTGCAATCACACTGAAGTTGCGGATGAATCTGCGGTAAAAGTTAGAAAAACCCAGGAAGCGCCGTAGATCTTTAACCGAGGCTGGCTGGGGCCAGTTAGTCACTGCTCTGACCTTGTTGTCATCCATAAGGACACCGTCCGCACTGATGACATAGCCCAGGAAGGAGATGCGTGTCTGATGAAATTCGCACTTGGAAAGCTTGGCATAGAGTTGATTCTCAATCAGACGCCTGAGAACTGCACGAACATCCTGGACATGCTCTTCAAGGGAATCAGAGAAAATCAGAATGTCATCAATGTACACAATAACTTTACGATGCAACATGTCCCGGAAAGTCTCGTTAACAAATGCCTGGAAAACGGAAGGACTATTGGACAGGCCGAAAGGCATTACCCTGTATTCATAGTGCCCGGATGTAGTCGAAAACGCCGTCTTCCATTCATCTCCACTCCGTATGCGAATCAAGTTGTACGCATTCCTTAGATCCAGCTTGGTGAAATAGCGAGCAGTGCGGAGCGTCTCCAAAGCTGCTGGGACTAGAGGAAGAGGGTAGCGATACTTGACTGTTACCTCGTTAAGACCACGATAATCTATGCACGGCCGAAGACCCCCGTCCTTCTTCTTGACGAAAAAGAATCCAGCGGAGGCCGGAGATGTCGAGGTAGTGATGAAACCCTTTGCCAGCTGTTCGTCAATGTACGCCTTCATGGCCTCTGTCTCGGGTTGTGACAGTGGGTAAACTCTTCCGCGTGGAATTACAGCCCCTGGTAAAAACTCAATAGCACAGTCACCAGCGCGATGAGCAGGAAGTTGGGAAGCCTCAGTTTCGCTAAAAGCCAGGGCGAGATCATGATATACAGTTGGAATTTTCAGAAAATCCACTCCCTTAAGGGAAGCGTTGTGAAGTTCAGTACCTTGGACAGCAGCACTGCAATTTGACTGGCAGAATTCGGACCAACGGGATATTTTCCCCTCAGACCATGAAATTTGGGGATTATGTCTCTCTAGCCATGGAAGTCCTAGAATTACTGGATGTCCGGGTGAGTGAATTGTGAAGAATTGGATGGTTTCAGTGTGTTGTTTCCTGAAGCCTAGCGTGAGGGGTTGGGTGATGTAGTGAACCTCTCCAGACCCTAGAGGGCGTCCATCCAGGGCTTCTACAGTGACACCGGACTCACATGCGAGGAGGGAAACACAATGAGTTCTGGCAAAAGATAGATCGATAAAATTTCCGGCAGCTCCCGAATCAATCAAGGCTTTTGTGTTTATATTTTGACCATTAATCCTTAGGGAACTCTCCACAGTAAATAGTTTAGAAGAGGAATTAGAACTCACCGCCGTTGAATTTTTGAGGACTGGATTAACCGGACAGGTGGCCCGCAGATGTCCTGCTTCTCCACAGTACATACAGAGATGATTACGGCGTCTCCTCTCCCGTTCAGCGGTGGAGAGGCGTGTGTAGCCAATCTGCATAGGTTCCGACTCCACACTGGGGAGAGTACGCTCAAGAGGACTGGATCTAAGAGGCGTGAGTCGGGCGCGTAACAAGTTGTCCAGGCGGATAGCAAGCTCCATAATTTGACTTAGTGTTTTACCGTCGTCGCGACACGCTAGTTCTCCTTGGAGGTTCGGGTTCAGTCCCTTACGATAAATGAGCTTGAGGGGTTCCTCCGTCCATCCAGTTTGGGCAGCCAGGGTACGGAAAGAGAGCGTGTAGTCCGCTGCGGTCGAATTCCCCTGGCATAACGTGAGCAGCAGTTCACCTGGATCCTTTCCTCCCGCTGAGTGCTCGAAAACCTCTCTAAATTGAGTCAGAAATTCGTTATAAGATGGGAAAGAGAGCTGACCGCCATACCAGAGTGCGGTGGCCCATTCCAGAGCTCGACCCGTGAGTAGAGAACATATGAAGGACACGCGACTTCCATCAGTGGAGTAGAACTGTGGCTGCTGGTCAAAACACAAACTGCACTGCAACAGGAATCCCTTACAAGCAGAAGGTGAGCCATCAAATTTCTCAGGGTGCGATAATTTGGGTTGAAAGGAGTGGTTACTCACGACCGGTGGTGCGAGGGGATGAGAAGGTTGATCCACAGTTGCGTCTGGCTGCGATAGGGATTGAACCGTTCTTGCGAGCTTCTCTGTGAGAGCGGTTAATTTTACCAGCTGTTGCTGATGAGCAGTGAGAACATTAGCTTGATTAGATACCTCGGAGGTAAGTCGACTGAGTTTTGCTGGATCCTGGTGAGGTGAAGTATTCTGTGACGTAGAGGCAGAGACGTTCGGATCCATTTGCAGATATTTATTTAAGATGAAGATAAACAGAGAATAAACAGGCAGGACCTCAAATGCAGACAAGGGTAATCCAGAATCGAAGTCAAACAGGCAAGGTTCAGAGGCAGGCAGCAAAGGTTCATAAAACGAGTTCAGAGTCCAAGTTCAAACACACAAGATCAAATCCAAGCACAGAGAAAACAAGGGTCAAAAACTGAGACAGAGGTTGGGAAAAACAATACTTCACAAATGACAGAGAACAGAACAGTCCAGATAAAGGGTAGCTGAGGGTGCACAGGTGAGACTGGTCAAATCATAATGGGCTGATTAGGGAATAACGAGCATGGAGGATGATGGGAAATGAAGTCCTAGTATGCAGGAGAGAGGGATCTAGTGAAACCAGGAGGAGGCGTTGTCGTGCGTTCCGTGACACTAAGCTCTCGAAGTATAATTTGTCCATGGAGACATTGCATTGGATACAATCATATCTCTCAAATCGGATGCAGTGTGTGAGGGTAGGGAGTGTATTGTCCTCTCTGAAGCCCTGCACAACTGGGGTCCCCCAAGGGTCAATTCTGGGACCCTTGTTGTTCAGTATTTACATCAATGATCTTCCGGCTGTGTGCAAGGGCATAGACATCATCATGTACGCAGATGATGCCGTCATCTACGTACATGGGAGGGATATGGAGCAAGTAGCCACTAAATTGTCCTCAGCCATGGACAAAATAAGTAACTGGCTTAAATCTTCTTGCTTAACTCTAAATATTGAAAAAACTGTTGGAATGTATTTCGCTAAGTCCAACAAGGTTAAAGATATGCCTAACATCTATGTTAATGGACAAAAAATTAACATCGTAGATAAAATATCTAGGTGTCCATTTGGACCAAACTCTAAGTTTTAAAAAACATATTAAAAGAATGTGCAACACTATTAAATATAATATCTCCACTTTTAGACACATTAGGAATAGTTTGACAACTGAAGCATCTTTCATGTATTTTAATGCAATGATTTCTCCACACATCACCTACTGTTTGTCCTGTTCGTTCTCAGGCCAACGACACCACACTCAGACCGCTCAGATCGGTCTATAATCAGGCCTTAAAGGTGCTTGACAGAAAAGCCCCTCGCTATCATCACTGCAATATTCTTGGTAAATATAAAATGTTAAGTTTTGACTCCGTAATTCGATATACAAATCTAAGAACCGTTTTTAAAATTGTTAATAATATTGCTCCACCTTCAATGAAAAAATTCATAAAACTTTATTCGGAACAAACGAACTGAACATCCCGCTCCACTGCTCAGAGAAATTGTGCTATCCCGAAAAGATCCTCTGCCTTTGCACAGAAAGCCTTCTCTTTTAAAACCATTAAACAATGGAATCAACTTCCAGACAGTCTAAAGTTGTCTGTAGATCTCAATAATTTCTCTAGAAACTTAAAGGGGGGGTAAAATACTTAGTTTCAGTCAATCTCATGTTAATCTTGAGTACCTATAGAGTAATAGTGCGTCCTTCATATCTCCAAAAAGTCTTTAGTTTCATCATATTTATAAAATAAAAATACAGCTTTCCGATTCTATCCGGAAAAAGCCGAGGTCCTTGATTCTGGGCGTGGGCGGAGCTATAGAGTCAAGCGGGAGCATCCACAACATACAAACTGCGTCCACTGTTCCAGTAACACTGGGTTCTTTGGGAAGCTGAACAAGGTAAACTTTCCCTCACATCCCAAAACACACTTTTTTGGAGACATTCTTGACATCAACCATTCCTATTTAGCGCTGCTGATGATGATTTCCGGTAGTAGCGCGTCGATGAGTGCGATCTTTCTCTCCTCTGGTCGACGTGTGCGTGAACGCGCTTTTCCGAGAGCAATGCTCATATAAGGAGTTCCACTCTGGTCTACGTCATTAGATCTACGATAGAAAAAACCCAGCCGAAACGTGTTGCAACCCGGAAGTATGATTTACAGCACAGAAATTCTCTGTTATTCGTTCAAAATAACTTTTCAAACTTTGGCCATTATTAGCATGAGAATCCATCTCTTTAACACTGTAAACAACTCTGAATACATGAAACACCATTGTACCCCCCCTTTAAAGAAATACATTCTCGATAACCAGCTGTGTCAGCATCAGCACACTTAAAGTATACAAATGTAACATTGAAAGTAATTTTTTTTATTTTTTATTGTTGTATATATTTTAGGCTGTTATGGTTTTTTGGTTAGTTTTTCATTTAAACATCTAGTTTTAAATGATCATAGTTTAGCTAATATTGCATGTATTTGTTAGTGCTACTGACAGTTATTTGCAATGTAATGTTTTAATATTGTGTGCACCTGCCCGGGGACTGCAGATGGAAAATAGCATTAGCTAACTCTGGTACAAAACATCTTCTCGTAAGATTAATGTATTTTGTACATTGTCCCTGACAAATAAACAAATTAAATAAATAAATAAAAAACAGTTTTGTTAGCATTAGAAGCAGCTTGAGGTCCATTGCTACTTTTTCTTTTCTCGGATTTTCCCATTTTGACAACCAACAACCTGTTAAAATTGATCTGGTACAAATTAGAGTCCAAAAACTTTTCCTACTGCATTATACGCCAAAATAAACAATCGAGGTTGCAGAGCTCCTCAAAATGTGACTGATCAGAGCGCCATCTTGGACCACCCCCCCCATAAGCCAGATAAAGGGCTGGACCAAAGACGTCACCATCTTCGTCGCTATCTTATGACGACTGTAGATTCATATAATATATACATTGTTTTGCTATTTATGGATAATGATCTCAGATTATTTTACAGATTAATGATGACTGATAAATCCAGTACAAATAAACATTTAATTGCATTTTATTTATTTATGTCATGATGACATCGTCACAATACATGCATAACAACATAGTTGTTCTGACTTCATGAAGGCTCATGGCGTGAATGAAACATCAAACTGACTAGAACAAACTCTTTGAAATGTATATGATACTGGATATCAAGGGTGAAACTGTTAACAATGTAGACAGACAGCAATCTCATTCAATGTCAGTCATGTGTGCAGTAAAATATAATGTATTAGTGTAGTGATTTATGGTCTTAAACATTAATATTAATATTGAGTTTTTGGTCACATCCTTCCTATACTACGGGGCACCAGCCAAGGAATTTCACCTTGACAATAAAGAACAATCATGGAAGATTGTTGAAAGAATTAGAATTATATAAATTATAGGAAGTTTGTCATCTGATCAATCTGAAGGATTTAGTGAGATTTTGGCGAGCTTGTAAAGCCTCTGATGATCAACACAAGAATGACACAGTTTGCAATAAAGATGCATTTATTAACAAATAGACATATACAAGAGTAAAATATCACACTTACTAAATACTACTAAGGAAAGTGACTAAACTACTAATGAAAATGTAATCAATAATCAAACAGATACAACAAACAACTACACAAATGGATATTCACAATTAATGTTAAGTAGATAAGCAACGGATTGGATGAAGCAATTAGAAGTCAATTGTGGTCTTTCTGGATGCTGGTAAGAAACAGTATATAAGCATTTATGAATACAGATAATGTGTCTAATGTATCTATCTGTATATGCAGACCCTAGATACAGGCTCTAAAAAAAAAATAATTCTAATATAGCAACAAGCTATCCTGTAGCTCAAACAGTAGAGCGTTGGCGCTTGCAACGCCAAGGTCATGGGTTTGATTTCCCATGTATGTAAATGTGTGCCTTGAATGTATGGATAAAAGCGTCTGCCAAATGCGTAAATGTAAATGTAGCAACAACCTAATGCCCAGGCCTTTGGGAAGAGGTTTGGTTAGCTTATATTTATGTTCCACGTGGTCGGGTGATCAGTCCGGCAATGGGCTAAGTCTTCCACTGGTATCTTTCTATTCGCAGTGGGGGTAAACTGGATCCCTTTTCACCAGTTGCAGAGCCGCACTGAGTGCTGGAGGTTCGCTGCTGGTCCTTGTGTAATCCGGCAAACTGCAGGTCAGGCGGTGGTCGATCCGCAGGATCCTTTGCAGGCTAGAGGTTACAAAGGCAAGAGTCGTGCAGCTCAGGTGTTGAATGCTGAAGTCCTCAACAGAAGCGGTTGAGCTGCTTGAAGGTCATGCGGGTGAAGGTTTACTTGCAAGAGTATAAACTTGGTTGTGCTGTTGTTCCTTCCCTCTTTAGGTCAGAAACTCTACTACTGTAGTGGTGTGGTCGTTGCGTTCCAAGTGTCCGCCCATCACGTCCCACCTTTCCACTAGGGGTGGTTAATCTGTCTGATTTCCCGATTCGATTCGATTACGATTATTGAAGTCCCAATTCGATTACAGTCGATTTTCGATTATTAACGATTCTCGATTATTGATTTTCCATTTCACAACAGTAAATTCACTACAGTAAAAATCACAACAATAACAAATTATAACAAACTTCAACATATTCTGAATCTCTATTAACATAAAATACGGATGTCCACGCATCACATGTTACAGCTATCCTACCCGCTTTCTTCAGTGATTCCATGACTTCAGTTTTGGTCTTGTTGTAGAGTGTGGGGATCGCTGTGTCTGTAAAATATCTCCGAGATGGGACGTCCCTGGTTCTCAACGACTGGATGCAAATCCTTGGCAATAAAAGTTGCGATTGATTGTGTAATGCGCTTTGCCCTTTCCGAGCCGGGTGGAAGCTTTGACAATATTGTTTCCACGCTTCAGACTTCCGTCTTTTGCGTTCCGTCAATATTACATTATTATCGATTTTCCAAAAATATATTTTTTTTTTTTGAAAATCGATTTTTGCTATTACTTGAAGCAAAGCCAAAAATTAAGTAAAAGTGAATTAGACAGATCTCTCTCTTTACTGACTTATAAGAGCCAAATCCTCTCAAGAGAAGAAGAGAAGAAAAGAGTCCAGTTTCAGAGCTACATACAATTTTATGTTGTATTTGCATGGAAGAGTAGAAGTGGAAGATAAACTAGATGTTCTGATGAAAAACAACGAATATCAGATTAATTTCTCTCTCAGAGGTGTTATGGCCTCTTCTTCAGCTCCCTGAACTTCAAAGGTATTTTCAGGTGCTCTTTCAGTTCATCTTCTGTAGTAATGGACTTCCAGCACTGAAACACACACCGCCGTGTCTTTTCTGCTGTAATATTGCGAATGAATCTTCTTCTTTGTGTGAATAGTCATGTTTGTGTTTCTTCAGGACTGATGCCCAATGAATCCGTTTACTGCACTGATCACAGTTAAATGGTCTTTCTTCAGAATGAGAAGTGATTTCAGAGAGAAATGCTGAGCCGCTTCTTGTGAACTCTCATGTGAATCTTCAGCCTTGATTTACATGTGAAGCGTTTTTTACACTGAGGGCAGGAGACAGATTTATTGGCTTCTTTTTCCTTCCTTGTTCACGACGTCCATCAGGTCTATAAGAAACATTAAATCATGTGAGATTTCAAATGAGAGACAAATATGAAATGAAAAGTGAAGCTCAAAGTCAAGATCACTGAGTAATAGTCATTTTAATCCCATCAAATCTGGTCAACAACTGCTGAACTCGATTATGATCTATTTTAATGTCATGAAGATGATTTGTGTTATAAATCACTAGTTTGGTCATGAAACTCTAGATGCTGGCTTGACATATGATCTGTGAGAAATCACAGTTTCCAACACGACAATCTCAATATTACAATCTCAATATTAGTGAACAAAAACAATTTCTAAAGCTAGGTCTTCTAAACAGTAGATCGCTTACACATAAGGCGGTTATTGTAAATGAACTTCACCTTACTGAAACCTAGCTTAAATCGAATGATTATTTCGGTCTTAATGAGTCCACTCCACCAGGATACTGTTATAAGCATGAGCCCCGTCTGATTGGTCATGGTGGCGGTGTTGCAACAATCTATAGAGATATTCTTAATGTTACTCAGAAAACAGGTCACAGGTTTAATTTGTTTAAAGTACTTGTGCTAAATGTGACGCTCTTAGATGTACGAAATCCCTATTATCTCTAGCCTTGGCTACTGTATATGGACCTCCAGGGCCCTATGCGGAATTCCTAAAAGAGTTTGCAGATTTTCTCTCAGATCTATTGGTCAGTGTCGATAAAGCAATAATTGTTGGAGATTTTAATATACACGTAGATAAAACAAATGATGCGTTAGGGGCTGCGTTTACAGATCTACTAAACTCCTTTGGGGTCAAGCAAAATGTCAGTGGTCCCACTCATAGTCTTAATCATACACTCGATTTAATTATATCATATGGAACCGATCCAACCGATATATATATATTATACCGCAAAGTGATGTCACTCATCATTACATGGTAACATGCATACTACGTACTGCTGAAATTTGTCATGTCGCGCCGCGTTATCAACCAGGCAGAACAATCCTTCCAACCACTGTAGATAGATTCTTGAATAGCTTACCTGATCTATCTCAGCTGCTCAGTGAACCCAAACTAACAGATGAACTAGAGGAAATGACTAGCAGTATGAGCACCATTTTCTCTAGTACTTTAGAAATTGTTGCACCAATTAGATTAAAAAAAGGTTAGAGAGAAAACTAAAGCACCATGGTACAACAGTGCTACGCATGTTATCAAGAGAGAAACTCGTAACTTGGAGCGTAAATGGAAACAAACTAATTTAGAGGTCTTTAGAATTGCGTGGAAAGACAGTATGTCACGTTATAAAAAGGCTCTAAAAGCAGCCAGGGCTGAGCATCTCCGAAATACTCCGTGGCTAGACTAACAAATAAACAGTCATCGCCTAGGCAAAATATTCCGTTACAGTGTAGTAGTAATGATTTTATGAATTTCTTCACTGAGAAAATAGAAAGCATCAGAAACACAATTGAAAATACACAATCATTGATGGTGTCTTATGATTCAGCCTCAATTATCGTCCCTCAAGAAAAACAACTACAGCGCTTTACAACTATAGGACAGGAAGAGATTAATAAACTTATCATTGCATCTAAACCAAAAACATCTTTATTAGATCCAATACCCACTAATCTACTGAAAGAAGTGTTACCTGTAGTGGAAGAGCCTCTTCTCAATATTATTAACTCGTCTTTATCTTTAGGTTATGATCCAAGAATATTTAAGCTGGCAGTTATAAAGCCACTCATTAAGAGACCACAATTAGATCCAAATAACAGACCCATTTCAAATCTCCCATTTATGTCTAAAATACTAGAAAAAGTTGTGTCCGCTCAATTATGCTCTTTCTTGCAAGAAAACGATATCTATGAAAAATTTCTAAACTACAGTAAAAGACCAGGGTGTTATACTAGACTGTAACTTGTCTTACGAAAATCATATTTCAAATGTTACAAGAACAGCCTTTTTCCACCTTAGAAACATTGCTAAGCTACGTAACATGCTATCTGTTTCTTTTTTTTAAAAATTTTATTTAACTTCTTTTTTTTTTCAAATACAATAACAAACATCAGACAATACACAAATAAAGCAACAGTATCAACGAAAACCACAACAAAGAGAAAAATAAAATAAAAATATAGCTGCAAGCAGCGATTACGGGCCCAAGCCGGTGACACCGCCACCCCGGTGCCTTTAGTTGCACTAAAGGCACCGAGGTGGCGGTGCCACCGGCTTGGGCCCTCCATCGCTGCTTGCAGCTATATTTATTTATTTATATATATATATATATATATATATATATATATATATATATATATATATATATATATATCAGGGAACTACACTAACCTTTTCCACTGGTGGCACTTGCGCTACTAACTTTTTCAGTAACTGGCGCAAAACATGATTTGGTCGCACAAATTAATTATAGTAAGCCGCTCTGGATAATAATGAACAATAATGGAACTGTATTGCATACAGATGTGCTTTTTATTTTACTTGCCATCTTTTAAACCACATGCCGCCTTGTTTTCTTTAACATTGGTTGGGATAGATTTACTGCAATAGAAAATACAGCACACAATAATGTGCAAAATGAATTTCTTTTGGATTTCAACATGCTATGGTTGGCACAGATGGGTAGACTCCTGAACTCTTAAAATAAAATAAATATAATCCATAAAATAATATAATAGATTTTCAGCAGCTATTGACTATTCGGTATTAAAGATACAAAAAAAACAATGCATATCCACTTCACAATTAAGTGAAATATAATAAGCAAAAAATAAGGCTATATTATAAGCTACATTCACTGTAAAAAATAAAACATAGATTTCATTTATATTTAATTAATTAAAATGAGGCAACAGATTACAAGCAATATTATTAATTAAATTTTACAAATTAGAATTGAGTAATAATTAATCAAATTAATTCCTTAAATGTTACACTGTAAAAAATAAAACATAGATGTTATTTATATTTAATTAATAAAAATGAGGCAACAGATTACAAGCAATATTATTAATTAAATTTAACAAATTAGAATTGAGTAATAATTAATCAAATTAATTCCTTAAATGTTACACTGTAAAAAATAAAACATAGATTTTATTTATATTTAATTAATAAAAATGAGGCAACAGATTACAAGCAATATTATTAATTAAATTTAACAAATTAGAATTGAGTAATAATTAATCAAATTAATTCCTTAAATATTAACCATTTAAAATGAGTAAAATTTACAAAATATATGTTATTGCCAACATTGAAGACACCTGATGTTAACAAGCAGAATCACTGAAGGAGAAAACCATAATTAAAGTCACCATTATGGAGATCAGTGTGTGTTTTAGTTGGGCTCTTCACCCTTAAATTATTAACTTTAAGTGTTTGTTTGGCTGCTGTACGTGAGTTATAACAGCCAGATGAACAAACGGTGATCTGATGGTGTTGGTTGTGTTTTAACATAATCATTATTTCACAATCATTTGACCTGAATCACTGAACTCAAATGGAGTACAATTTGTGACTTAAGTTAACTTTATTAACTATAGAAGTACTGGCCTTGTACACCATAATATTTTTATCTTTTACAATGTAATTCAAATACTTTCTAAAAAGTTTCTCTTGTACAAAAAACAAACAAACAGACATCATGAATCAGCCTGTGCATCTCAACAATGGTGACGTTTATAAAGCATGTTGCAGTGCATTCTGGTTTGCACCAATCACAACTCATTCATGGCTCCCATCATGTATTGCTGCATGAATAAATAATGAGCTCAGAGGTTGTCACCATTAATGAGATTCATACGCTAAATCTTGATGTCTGTGTGCGCCTAAAAAAAAAACAGATATATTTTTTATTATTATTAATTTGATCATTTGGATTCCATTGAAAAGGATAATAATATTATGCAGCTAGAATTAATAAAATAAATTTAACTCATAAATTGGACTCTACATGAGATCAGTGATTCAAGTCAAATGATTGTGAAATTATGAAACACAACCAACACCATCAGATCAACATTTCTTTTTGTTCATCTGGCTGTTATAACTCATGTACAGCAGCCACACAAAACTTAAAGTTATTATTTTAAGGGTCAAGAGCCCAACTAAAACACACACTGATCTCCATAATGGAGACTTTAATTATGGTTTTCTCCTTCAGTGATTCTGCTTGTTAACATCAGGTGTCTTCAATGTTGGCAATAACATATATTTTGTAAATTTTACTCATTTTAAATGGTTAACATTTAAGGAATTAATTTGATTAATTATTACTCAATTCTAATTTGTAAAATTTAATTAATAATATTGCTTGTAATCTGTTGCCTCATTTTAATTAATTAAATTTTAATGAAATCTATGTTTTATTTTTTACAGTGTTGAACTTAATTATCAATTCAGATTCCTCACTTGCTCGGTTTGCTTGACGCCGAAATGCAGTGGGGAGTGCTGCTGCGTCACGGGATATGTTCCTCTCTATACATTTCGCGTGCTTCATACTGTCATTGTGAAGCTTCAATTTACATGAAGCTGCGTTTACGTGGACACTTATAATCGGATTGACGGCTCAATCGGACTAAAACATCTTCATGTAAACACCTTAATCGATCGGATTGAGCTCGATCCGAATGAAATTTCGATCGGATTGAAAGGGTTTGTTTATTCCTTTTGTAATGTGATCGAGAGAACATGTCAACACTTGATCGGATTGAAAACCGAAACTGAAAGGACTGCGCATGTACAATGATGACGCGCGGAACGAGCTGTTCTTCCTGTTGAATAAAGTGTCATATAAATGAGTGTCCCGTCATTCTAAAATTCTCATTTCACTCAGCGCCTGTGAAGTGAAGCAGGACAACGTCCCACTAATTGTTTTGGATTCTCATCCACAGACGACTGGTTTTGGCCGCGGGGAGGGGCATTTTTACTGCGTGATATATATAAGCAGCACGGCAAAACGGTTCAATGCTCATTGTCTCCAAATCATGACCAGAGACGGATTAATATTACGTCTGCTGTTTAAAACAAAGAACCAAATAGAGGAGACTAGTTATGCGCGAACAGCGGGAAACGTGTGACATAAACGCGCAAATCAACCCGATTACTTTATAAGTCGGGGCTGAAGCCAACTTTGTGTTGAATGCTCAGAGCACGTTATAAAACGTATACTTAAAATACACATTTCTGTTTTAATAAATGCTCATAGTAAATCATAGCATATTGACTAAAACATAAGGTAGGTACAAAAATAATCAGTGATACATTTGCGACCCATTCAAAATTAGGGTCGCAATGGCATTTCAAAAGGTCGCATATGCGACCATTTTGGTCGCAGTGTAGTTCCCTGTATATATATATATATATATATATATATATATATATATATATAAAAACCCGCCACCCCGGTGCCTTTAGGGTTCCTGTGCATGACGGGCAATAACGTAACTCCGCTTTTACTGTCGAGAAGAAGTCTGCTTTAGAGCTTGCATCAGTGTGGGTTCTGCAAAAGTGCGCATCGAGGGCACATATCAACCACAAAGTATGCGTGAGCACCCTTCTGAAACCTAAAATGAAAAATTAGACACCCTACAGTCTCATGGACTTAACGGACACATGAAATCAGCAGCCATTGTAAGTACACAACACCGAAAATTCCTATGAAGTGTGGTATATATATTCATTGAAATTACTGTACTTTAAAACACTTGTTTAAAAGAAAAAAACACATATACATAGTATAAAACACTAGATGGCACAAAATATACCTATTTTTAATAGAGTATTTCTGCCCCCCTCCCCACACACACAGACAGGGGGGGCTGTCTGTGTGTGTGCCCTCCCTCCCCTCCCCACACAGACACACACAATGGGGGGAGGGCGGGGGCTGTCTGTGTGTGTGCCCTCCCCTCTCCACACACACACACACACTCACTCACACACACAGAATGGCAGGGGGAACTCTGGCAGAGAGAGGCAGAGAGAGACAAAACCACATTCAAACCAAAATATCTGACTTCCTGTTGGTCAGAGCTAATGACTGTAAATGAGAAAGTTGTCCGGCTCGATGTGCACAATATACATACCAAGTTTTGTTACTTTAGGTAAAACTAACCCCCCACTTTTGTCAAAAGCATCTTGAAAGTAGCACACTTCTTGCTGCCAGTTGGTGGCGCTATAACTTTGACTCACATTAGTTACATCCATGTGATCGGCCTCTTACAACTAACACACTACTGAAGTTTCATTAAGATCAATTAATGTATGAAGACGTTATAACACATCGTGTTTCTCTTTTCTCGCCATAAATTTGTTTCCTCGCCACGGCCAAACCGTTCGAGATATCAAAAATCCGTCCGCAATTTAGCATCCTCAATGTCTTGACTTCATGCTGACCGAGTTTGGTGAAGATCAAATTAAATTTCTTGGAGGAGTATATAAAATTCCAGGGGCGTGCGTTTTCATACAACCCATAATAGCCGACTTCCTGTTGGACTGGCGTAAAACTTAGAGCACGAAAGTTGTTCGGCCCGATTAAATCTATATGTGTACCGAGTTTCATACTAATTCATGCAATATTCAGTTTAATATATGGACCAAGTTTTCGGACCCCGTTAAAGGGGGCGCTGTTGAGCTCCCCTGCCACGCCCGGGTACCAGCTTCAGGCCGGCCCTGATGGCAGCAGGTTCTGACCTGTGTGCAAAGTTTCAAGAGTTTTCGAGCACGTTAAGGGCCCCAAAAGTGCCCGAGAAGTCCCACACAGCAGAGAAAGGGTTAAAATAAAGCCCCCCTCCTCTCTCACACACACAGACACTGAGAGAGACTGGCAAAATTCCCATCTAATCACATTCAAACCAAAATATCTGACTTCCTGTTGGTTGGAGCTAATGACTGTAAATTAGAAAGTTGTCCGGCTCGTGGAGATAAATATAGATACCGATTTTTGTTACTGTAGGTAAAACTAATACCCCATTTTTGACTAAAGGTGGCGCTACTGAGCCCCTTACCACGCCCGTTTCTGAAACTTTGCACAAGTGTACTAGGCAATAAACGTAAAGTGTCTGTCGAGTTTCATGCAATTTCAAGTATGCTAAGAGTCTCAAAAACTTTAAAAAAGAATATTAAAGTTTGATGCGTTGCCATGGCAACAGTATTTAAGATATCAATAATCCTTTCACAGGTCTACATCTGCCGTGTGTTTACATTATACAGATGAAGTTTGAAGCAAATCGGGTAAAAATAAGAGGGTGATTTCAAAGCATTTTGAAAGTGACACACTTCCTGCTGCCAGTTGGTGGCGCTATAACTTTGACTCACAATAGTCACATCCATGTGATCGGCCTCTTACAGCGAACACACTGCTGAAGATTCATCAAGATCAATTAATGTATGAGGATGTTATAACACACTTCCTGTTTCCAATATTCGCCATAAATTTGTTTCCTCGCCACGGCCAAACCGTTCGAGATATCAAAAATCCCCTCGCAATTTATCATCCTCCATGTCTTGGCTTCATGCACACCGAGTTTCGTGGTCATCCGATGAATTCTCTGGGACAAGTGTTTCAAATGCCAGAACATGCGTTTCCATACCACCCATAATAACCGACTTCCTGTTGGACTGGCGTAAAACTTAGAGCACGAAAGTTGTTCGGCCCGATGAGATCTATACGTGTACCGAGTTTCATATTATTACATGCAAGCGTGTTTGAGATATGGACATGTTTTTGAATCCCATTCCAGGGGGCGCTGCCGAGCCCCCCTGCCACGCCCGGGTCCCAGCTTCAGTCGGGCTCTAATGGCCGCGGGTTCTGACATTTGTGCAAAGTTTCAAGAGCTTTTGAGCACGTTAAGGCCCCCAAAAGTGCCCAAAAAGTAGTAAGATAATAATAAATATATATATATATATAAATAAATATAGCTGCAAGCAGCGATTACGGGCCCAAGCCGGTGGCACCGCCACCCCGGTGCCTTTAGTTGCACTAAAGGCACCAGGGTGGAGGTGCCACCGGCTTGGGCCCTCCATCGCTGCTTGCAGCTATATTTATTTATATATATATATATATAAAAAAACGCCACCCCGGTGCCTTTAGGGTTCTTGTGCACAACGGGCAATAACGTATCTCCGCTTTAGAGCTTGCATCAGTGTGGGTTCTGCAAAAGTGCGCATCGAGGGCGTGAGCACCGTTCTGAAAACTAAAATGAAAATTAGACACCCTACAGTTTCATGGACTTAACGGACACATGAAATCAGCAGCCATTGTAAGTACACAAGACCAAAAATTCATATGAAGTGTGGTATATATATATATTAATTTTTTTAAGGGACAAGACAGATCATTTGACTTGCCTGACCTGATTAGAACAGTGAAAAAATAAAAAAATAAAAAATGGGTTGTGCAAAAAGGCGCATTTTTTGCTAGATTTTTTAAAAAGTTTAAATATATCAAAACAGAAAGATTTTTTTACATTTAAAAGCGTGCAATGAAAAACAGGAATAGGGGAGGGGAATGGCCGACAGAGACAGAGAACTTTTGAAACTAAAAAAATAACATCCTAACTTTGACAGAAAGTAGTCTTTGATAATGTTTAAATATACATAAAAATGCAGCATTGAATTAATTGAAATTAGTGTACTTTAAAACACTTGTTTAAAAGAAAAAACACATTTATACATAGTATAAAACACTAGATGGCACAATATACCTATTTTGAATAGTCTTTCTGCCCCCCTCCCCACACACACAGACAAACACAGGAGGGGCTGTCTGTGTGTGTGGCTGCGATGTCAAGATTGCAGTGTGTGTGTGTGTGTGTGTGTGTGTGTGTGTGTGTGTGTGTGTGTGTGTGTGTGTGTGTGTGTGTGTGTGTGTGTGTACGAGGATCGATCGAAAAATGGAGACATAAAAACATACTCCGTCATTTTGTTCATACAGGACATCATTCAAACTGCAAAGTGTTTCCTTATATTTGTGTGCACTTGCAATAAAACACAACATTGTGCTTTTGTTAAACTATAAACTCTTGTCAAACTGTAACATACAAATGTCACCCAACCAAAATCACACACACACACAACAATGTTGACTGTTTTTGTTCTGTTTCAGCAGCGAAAATAGTTAAACAAAGATCACAGCAGAACCATCGCGCATCTCACAGTGTTTTTTCATTAGTGAATGATTCCGCATTTTGAAAGAATCGCTTGACTCAAAGATTCAATGATCAATCCATAAAGATCTGTGTCATTCATGAATGATTCAGTCGTTCGAACGAATGAATCAATGACTCGCTCATTAAGACGGTCGTGTTTTTTCATTAGTGAATGATTCCGCATTTTGAAAGAATCGCTTGACTCAAAGATTCAATGATCAATCCATAAAGATCTGTGTCATTCATGAATGACTCAGTCGTTCGAACGACTCGTTTGAACGAATGAATCAATGACTCGCTCATTAAGACGGTCGCCTGGCGACACCTATAGGAGGTTTAGTGTTATGTTTAAAAGTAGCCTTTCATTCTTTGCAACGATCGTTAATTAACTTATATTTAAAACAATCTTAAAACATTATTTAATGCATTGTTATTTTTCAGTGTAAAATATTTAATTTGATCAGCCACAGGGTAGGCTAACAGTCCTATAGTGTCTTATTATTCTAAATAATTTAATTTATTGATCAAATTTAGAAATTAAAAATGAACTATGAAGCATACATTTAATAAGAGTAGGGTGTGACTAGGTATAGATATTACAATATACAGATATTCAAATATAGTGGGCACTAGCCTATTAAAACCTGAACGTGTCCGCTTAATAAATCGTGAGCTGAATGAGTCGCAGCAAACATCAGCACAAGGAGTCCAATTTCATTAATCATGGGTGAAAAGCTGACTGAAAAGATTAAGAATAATAGGCTATTGGACACGCAATTCAAGCAATCCCACCCCCGAAATGGCGCTATGTTTAAAATTAAACTAAATGCTCACGGCTGCACGGGCAATAACGCGTTCACGGCGAGGAACGAGCAGAACAGAGTGAATGTGTTTTAGTTCATTCCTACTGGACGTCCAGTACTTACTTTGGCTTTTAAGTTAGCGATTTAAAAGCCCCCGCTTTAATTGCACATCGATTAACCGGTAGGAAAATATTCTAACAGTCACTATTTATATAGATACAATATACAATGGGCCTACCCGATTTTGACCACAAGAGGGCAGTATTGCCCTATGTATGACTTATTTTTTGACTTAAAAAGTGCATTCTGGCTGTTTTTTAACTTATACATAATTCTTAAATTGAAATAAAAGAACAAAATGGGTTTAGTTCTGATATTTGTATACTTTTATATAGAAATAAATGGTGTATAATACATTTTTTAGAAGATATGAGGCTTTTAGTGTTTCCTTTTTTGGACATTACTTTAATCCCTCGCCATAGCAAAACCGTTTGAGATATTTAATATCCGTTCACAATTTAGCATCTTTAATGTATTTTCATCATGTTGAAAAAGTTTGGTGTGAATAAAATAAACCACCGCTAAAAACTCGGAGTCTAAAATATACCAAAACTCACATTCAAACCAAAATATCTGACTTCTTGTTGGTCGGAGCTAATGACTGTAAATTAGAAAGTTGTCCGGATCGAAGAGAAGAATATACGTACCGAGTTTGGTTACTGTAGGTAAAACTAATACCCCATTTTTGACTAAAGGTGGCGCTACTGAGCCCCTTACCACGCCCGTTTCTGAAACTTCGAACATGTCTATTACACAATAAATGTCAAATGCATGTTGAGTTTCATGCAATTTGAAGCATGTTAAGAGCCTCAAATGCATCCAAAAAGAATATAAAAGTTTAAAGCGTTGCCATGGCGACAGTATTAAAGATATCAATAATCCTTTCACAGGTCTACATCTGTCGTGTGTTTACATTATACAGATGAAGTTTGAAGCAAATCGGGTAAAAATAAGAGGGTGATTTCAAAGCATTTCGAAAGTGACACACTTCCTGCTGCCAGTTGGTGGCGCTATAACTTTGACTCACAATAGTCACATCCATGTGATCGGCCTCTTACAGCGAACACACTGCTGAAGTTTCATCAAGATCAGTTAATGTATGAGGATGTTATAACACACTTCCTGTTTCCAATATTCGCCATAAATTCGTTTCCTCGCCACGGCCAAACCGTTTGAGATATCAAAAATCCCCTCGCAATTTATCATCCTCCATATCTTGACTTCATGCACACCGAGTTTCGTGGTCATCCGATGAATTCTCTAGGACAAGTGTTTCAAATGCCAGAACATGCGTTTCCATACAGCCCATAATAACCGACTTCCTGTTGGACTGGCGTAAAACTTAGAGCACGAAAGTTGTTCGGCCCGATGAGATCTATACGTGTACCGAGTTTCATATTATTACATGCAAGCGTGTTTGAGATATGGACATGTTTTTGAATCCCATTCCAGGGGCGCTGGCGAGCCCCCCTGCCACGCCCGGGTCCCAGCTTCAGTCGGGCCCTAATGGCCGCGGGTTCTGACATTTGTGCAAAGTTTCAAGAGTTTTTGAGCACGTTAAGGCCCCCAAAAGTGCCCAAAAGGTAGTAAAATAATAATAATAAAGAATAATAAATAATAATCTGAAGAAAAACAATAGGGCCTTCGCCTTTTCAAGGCTTGGGCCCTAATAATAATAATAAATATATATATAAATAAATATAGCTGCAAGCAGCGATTACGGGCCCAAGCCGGTGGCACCGCCACCCTGGTGCCTTTAGTTACACTAAAGGCACCGGGCTGGCGCTGCCACCGGCTTGGGCCCTCCATCGCTGCTTGCAGCTATATTTATTTATATATATATATATATATATATATATATATATATATATATATATATATATATAAAAAGCCGCCACCCCGTTGCCTTTCGGGTTCCTGTGCACGACGGGCAATAACGTAACCCCGCTTTGACTGTCGAGAAGAAGTCTGCTTTAGAGCTTGTATCACAGTGTGAGTATTTCTGCTCCCCTCCAAACACACACAGAAAAAGGGGGGGGGGGGGGGCTGTCTGTGTGTGTGCCCTCCCTCCCTCCCCACACACAGAGAGAGACAAAACCACATTCAAACCAAAATATCTGACTTCCTGTTGGTCGGAGCTAATGACTGTAAATGAGAAAGTTGTCCGGATCGATAAGCACAATATACAGACCGAGTTTTGTGACTGTAGGTAAAAATACCCCCCCCCCACTTTAGTCAAAAGTATCTTGAAAGTAACACACTTCCTGCTGCCAGTTGGTGGCGCTATAACTTTGACTCATAATAGTCACATCCATGTGATCGCCCTCTTACAACAAACACACTGCTGAAGTTTCATCAAGATCAATAAATGTATGAAGACGTTATAACACATTGTGTTTTTCTTTTCTCGCCATAACTTCGTTTCCTCGCCACGGCCAAACCGTTCGAGATATCAAAAATCCGTCCGCAATTTAGCGTCCTCAGTGTCTTTACTTCATGTTGACCGAGTTTGGTGGCGATAGGATAATTTTTCTTGGAGGAGTATATCAAATTCCAGGGGCATGCATTTTCATACAGCCCATAATAGCCGACTTCCTGTTGGACTGGCGTAAAACTTAGAGCACGAAAGTTGTTCGGCCCGATTAAATCTATATGTGTGCCGAGTTTCATATTATTACATGCAAACGTGTTTGATATATGGACCAAGTTTTCGGACCACGTTCAAGGGGGCGCTGTTGAGCTCCCCTGCCACGCCTGGGTACCAGCTTCAGGCCGGCCCTGATGGCCGCAGGTTCTGACCTGTGTGCAAAGTTTCAAGAGTTTTCGAGCACGTTAAGGGCCCCAAAAGTGCCCGAGAAGTCCCACACAGCAGAGAAAGGGTTAAAATAAAGCCCCCCTCCTCTCTCACACACACAGACACTGAGAGAGACTGGCAAAATTCCCATCTAATCACATTCAAACCAAAATATCTGACTTCCTGTTGGTCGGAGCTAATGACTGTAAATTAGAAAGTTGTCCGGCTCGTGGAGATAAATATAGATACCGTTTTTTGTTACTGTAGGTAAAACTAATACCCCCTTTTTGACTAAAGGTGGCGCTACTGAGCCCCTTACCACGCCCGTTTCTGAAACTTTGCACAAGTGTACTAGGCAATAAATGTAAAGTGTCTGTCGAGTTTCATGCAATTTCAAGTATGCTAAGAGTCTCAAAAACTTTAAAAAAGAATTTTAAAGTTTGATGCGTTGCCATGGCAACAGTATTTAAGATATCAATAATCCTTTCACAGGTCTACATCTGCCGTGTGTTTACATTATACAGATGAAGTTTGAAGCAAATCGGTAAAAATAAGAGGGTGATTTAAAAGCATTTTGAAAGTGACACACTTCCTGCTGCCAGTTGGTGGCGCTATAACTTTGACTCACAATAGTCACATCCATGTGATCGGCCTCTTACAGCGAACACACTGCTGAAGTTTCATCAAGATCAGTTAATGTATGAGGATGTTATAACACACTTCCTGTTTCCAATATTCGCCATAAATTCGTTTCCTCGCCACGGCCAAACCGTTCGAGATATCAAAAATCCCCTCGCAATTTAGCATCCTCCATGTCTTGACTTCATGCACACCGAGTTTCGTGGTCATCGGATGAATTCTCTGGGAGAAGTGTTTCAAATGCCAGAACATGCGTTTCCATACAGCCCATAATAGCCGACTTCCTGTTGGACTGGCGTAAAACTTAGAGCACGAAAGTTGTTCGGCCCGATGAGATCTATATGTGTACCGAGTTTCATATTATTACATGCAAGCGTGTTTGATATATGGACATGTTTTTGAATCCCATTCCAGGGGGCGCTGCCGAGCCCCCCTGCCACGCACGGGTCTCAGCTTCAGTCCGGCCCTGATGGCCGCAGGTTCTGACATTTGTGCAAAGTTTCAAGAGTTTTTGAGCACGTTAAGGCCCCCAAAAGTGCCCAAAAGGTAGTAAAATAATAATAAATATATATATATATATATATATAAATAAATATAGCTGCAAGCAGCGATTACGGGCCCAAGCCGGTGGCACCGCCACCCTGGTGCCTTTAGTTACACTAAAGGCACCGGGGTGGCGGTGCCCCCGGCTTGGGCCCTCCATCGCTGCTTGCAGCTATATTTATTTATATATATATATATATATATATATATATATATATATATATATATATATATATATATATATATATATATAAAGCCGCCACCCCGTTGCCTTTCGGGTTCCTGTGCACGACGGGCAATAACGTAACCCGCTTTGACTGTCGAGAGGGCAATATAGCCCTATGTATCACTCGATTTTATTTAACCAAATGTTTTTTTTACAAAATATGTTATTTATCTGATTCATCCAACCCTATACTGCACTCTTTTACTAATACTATATTATATTTCATCGTTTTCATGTCTTGCCCTCAAACATATCTGTTTAATCTGCTTATTTTTAAGTTACACATTGATTGAAAAAGAAACTCAAACTTTTTGTTTATGGTAATATTATTTGATACAGAAAGAAATAAGTGAGACTGTGGGAGTGAGGGGAGGGTAATGACAGCCAAAGGGAGACAGAGACAGATAAGTTTTGAAACTAAAAAAATGACATCCTAACTTTGATAATGTTTAAATATACATAAAAATGCAGCATATCATTAATTGAAATTAGTGTACTTTAAAACACTTGTTTAAAATAAAAAACACATTTATACATAGTATAAAACACTAGATGGCACAATTGTTCATAGTCTTTCTGCTCCCCTCCCCACACAGACACACACACAGAGACACACACACACAGAGACACACACACACAGAGACACACACACACACACACACACACACACACACACAGAATGGCTGGGGGAACTCTTTCAGAGAGAGACAAAACCACATTCAAACCAAAATATCTGACTTCCTGTTGGTCGGAGCTAATGACTGTAAATCAGAAAGTTGTCCGGCTCGATGTGCACAATATACATACCAAGTTTTGTGACTGTAGGTAAAACTAACCCCCCCACTTTTGTCAAAAGTAACACACTTCCTGCTGCCAGTTGGTGGCGCTATAACTTTGACTCACATTAGTTACATCCATGTGATCGGCCTCTTACAACAAACACGCTACTGAAGTTTCATCAAGATCAATTAATGTATGAAGACGTTATAACACATCGTGTTTCTCTTTTCTCGCCATAATTTCGTTTCCTCGCCACGGCCAAACCGTTCGAGATATCAAAAAGCCATCCGCAATTTAGCATCCTCAATGTCTTGACTTCATGCTGACCGAGTTTGGTGAAGATCAAATTAAATTTCTTGGAGGAGTATATAAAATTCCAGGGGCGTGCGTTTTCATACAACCCATAATAGCCGACTTCCTGTTGGGCTGGCGTAAAACTTAGAGCACGAAAGTTGTTCGGCCCGATGAGATCTATATGTGTACCGAGTTTCATACTAATTCATGCAATATTCAGTTTGATATATGGACCAAGTTTTCGGACCCCGTTAAAGGGGGCGCTGTTGAGCCCCCCTGCCACGCCCGGGTACCAGCTTCAGCCCGGCCCTGATGGCCGCAGGTTCTGACCTGTGTGCAAAGTTTCAAGAGTTTTCGAGCACGTTAAGGGCCCCAAAAGTGCCCGAGATTTTGCACACAGCAGAGAAAGGGTTAAAATAAAGCCCCCCCTCCTCTCTCACACACACAGACACTGAGAGAGAATAGGCAAAATTCCCATCAAATCACATTCAAACCAAAATATCTGACTTCCTGTTGGTCGGAGCTAATGACTGTCAATTAGAAAGTTGTCCGGCTCGTGGAGATAAATATAGATACCGATTTTTGTTACTGTAGGTAAAACTAATACCCCATTTTTCACTAAAGGTGGCGCTACTGAGCCCCTTACCACGCCCGTTTCTGAAACTTTGCACAAGTGTACTAGGCAATAAATGTAAAGTGTCTGTCGAGTTTCATGCAATTTCAAGTATGCTAAGAGTCTCAAAAACTTTAAAAAAGAATATTAAAGTTTGATGCGTTGCCATGGCAACAGTATTTAAGATATCAATAATCCTTTCACAGGTCTACATCTGCCGTGTGTTTACATTATACAGATGAAGTTTGAAGCAAATCGGGTAAAAATAAGAGGGTGATTTCAAAGCATTTTGAAAGTGACACACTTCCTGCTGCCAGTTGGTGGCGCTATAACTTTGACTCACAATAGTCACATCCATGTGATCGGCCTCTTACAGCGAACACACTGCTGAAGTTTCATCAAGATCAGTTAATGTATGAGGATGTTATAACACACTTCCTGTTTCCAATATTCGCCATAAATTTGTTTCCTCGCCACGGCCAAACCGTTCGAGATATCAAAAATCCCCTCGCAATTTATCATCCTCCATGTCTTGGCTTCATGCACACCGAGTTTCGTGGTCATCCGATGAATTCTCTAGGAGAAGTGTTTCAAATGCCAGAACATGCGTTTCCATACAACCCATAATAACCAACTTCCTGTTGGACTGGCGTAAAACTTAGAGCACGAAAGTTGTTCGGCCCGATGAGATCTATATGTGTACCGAGTTTCATATTATTACATGCAAGCGTGTTTGAGATATGGACATGTTTTTGAATCCCATTCCAGGGGGCGCTGGCGAGCCCCCCTGCCACGCCCGGGTCCCAGCTTCAGTCCGGCTCTAATGGCCGCGGGTTCTGACATTTGTGCAAAGTTTCAAGAGTTTTTGAGCACGTTAAGGCCCCCAAAAGTGCCCAAAAGGTAGTAAAATAATAATAATAAAGAAGAAGAAGAAGAATAAATAATAATCCGAAGGAAAACAATAGGGCCTTCGCCTTTTCAAGGCTTGGGCCCTAATAAAGAACAGGGCTCGCAAAATTTCTAAATCGCTGGTAGCCCTTCGGGCAGGCACTCTTCAGATTTTGGTAGCCCGAAATAAATTTTACTAGCCCACATAAAAAGATTTTTTTTAATGTAGAAAATTGGTTTGAAGTCAAAACATGAATCAAAAACTTTTTCAAAACACAAATATCAACAATTGGATATAAAATAATCAAATTAGAATCATCAATACAAATATACATCTGGTTCTCTGAACTGAAATGTGTGTGACCAGTATGGAACATGAATCTGTCTGTGGCTCAGCCCCCAATGAGGGTATGATAATAAAAATAATAAAAAATAAAAAGGTAACACTTTGGGTTAGGGTCTAACGCTCACAATTAACTAGTTTCATTAACATGCAGATGGCAGGGTTTTATCATCACTGAGGTCCCAAATGTGAGGTAGACTAGTTAGGGGTGTTCAGGGGCCAATCTGCAATAATTTTCTCTGCGGCCCGAGAACATTTTGATTTCTCTGATCTACATATGTGCATTTTAAGATGTTTTGAATGGCAAAAAAATGGACAACAATAGCTTTAAAACTATGTCACACAGCTGATTATTTTTCTCTCCTCATCAGCATCACACTCTTTTTCTCTTTGTTTTTCTCTTGCCCTGGCTCTTCCCGTCTTAAAGCTGAGCTTTGACTGATAGGCTTTTCTTTTTTGTCTGTCAATGACGAAAGTAAACTTGGGGTCAGCTGATAGGTTGATTTATGAATCATTTTCTCAGACACGTTAATTTACTGAAAGCTACTAGGAAAGCTAGGTAGCCTAACTAAGTTTATTAAATTTATTCACAATATGTACACATTCATTATTGATCTTAATACAGGGCGTAGACAGGGCTTTATAATCAAATAGGTCCTAAATTTAAGGTTGTTAGGGGGTTCAAATTTTTTATTTTTCTGATATGTGCATTTCAAGACGTTTGAAGACCAAAAAAAGGATAAGAAATAGCTTTAAAACCATGTCAGCGGGCAGTAGATTTGTCAATACCTGCTCTCACTATCCATCACTCTTTCTTTTTCTCTCAGTCTCCTCATCTTGCCCTGTCTCTTCCCCTCCTAAAGCTGAACTTTTTTAATTTACTGAAGGCTACAAATTGTACTATATTAATTCTCAACATGTACACATTCGTTATTAATATTGTGCCTAACAAGATGAAAACGGCTTTGTTAATGTTTCACGTCCCCTCACAATGACAGTAAACGAATTACATGAGTCACGTTATAGGCCTATTTTCAGTTCAAAATGGCGAAATTAGACAAGTAAATTCGTTTGCCTGATAATTTGTCATTTGTTTAACATTCATGACCTAAAAAAAAAATAAATGAAATATTTAGTTTAGCTACTTACATTATCGCACTTGACCGTAAACTGAAGCGTCGAGTCGCTCTGCTCAAATTCGCGCTCAGCCGCTTCTGTGAATATAAATCCCGCCTACTTTGATTTGATTGGTAATCTCTAATATTCTGACATTGACGAGCAGTGACAGACCAATGAGGCTCAGATACACACACACACACACACACCCTGTCCTCTGTTTCTGACGTGCGCTCTGTTCGGCGCCACTGCGGATTGAAGACGAAGAACGCCCTGAATCTGATTATAACAAGACTGAAGCGAACACTATTTCAGATAGCCCGTCGGGCAGGCCGGTTATGCATTTTGGTTGCCCGACTGGAAAATACAATAGCCCCGGGACGTCGGGCGGGCGATTTTGCGAGCCCTGAAGAAGAATAATAATAATAAATATAGCTGCAAGCAGCGATTACGGGCCCAAGCCGGTGGCACCGCCACCCTAGTGCCTTTAGTTACACTAAAGGCACCGGGCTGGCGCTGCCACCGGCTTGGGCCCTCCATCGCTGCTTGCAGCTATATTTATTATATATATATATATATATATATATATATATATATATATATATATATATATATATATATATATATATAAAAACCCGCCACCCCGGTGCCTTTAGGGTTCCTGTGCACAACGGGCAATAACGTAACTCCGCTTTGACTGTCGAGAAGAAGTCTGCTTTAGAGCTTGCATCAGTGTGGGTTCTGCAAAAGTGCGCATCGAGGGCACATATCAACCACAAAGTATGCGTGAACACCCTTCTGAAACCTAAAATGAAAAATTAGACACCCTACAGTCTCATGGACTTAACGGACACATGAAATCAGCAGCCATTGTAAGTACACAACGCCGAAAATTCCTATGAAGTGTGGTATATATATTCATTGAAATTACTGTACTTTAAAACACTTGTTTAAAAGAAAAAAACACATATACATAGTATAAAACACTAGATGGCACAATATACCTATTTTTAATAGAGTCTTTCTGCCCCCCTCCCCACACACACAGACAGGGGGGGCTGTCTGTGTGTGTGCCCTCCCTCCCCTCCCCACACAGACACACACAATGGGGGGGGGGGGGCTGTCTGTGTGTGTGCCCTCCCCTCTCCACACACACACACACACACACACAGAATGGCAGGGGGAACTCTGGCAGAGAGAGGCAGAGAGAGACAAAACCACATTCAAACCAAAATATCTGACTTCCTGTTGGTCAGAGCTAATGACTGTGAATTAGAAAGTTGTCCGGCTCGATGTGCACAATATACATACCAAGTTTTGTTACTGTAGGTAAAACTAACCCCCCACTTTTGTCAAAAGCATCTTGAAAGTAACACACTTCTTGCTGCCAGTTGGTGGCGCTATCAAAAAGCCATCCGCAATTTAGCATCCTCAATGTCTTGACTTCATGCTGACCGAGTTTGGTGAAGATCAAATTAAATTTCTTGGAGGAGTATATAAAATTCCAGGGGCGTGCGTTTTCATACAACCCATAATAGCCGACTTCCTGTTGGGCTGGCGTAAAACTTAGAGCACGAAAGTTGTTCGGCCCGATGAGATCTATATGTGTACCGAGTTTCATACTAATTCATGCAATATTCAGTTTGATATATGGACCAAGTTTTCGGACCCCGTTAAAGGGGGCGCTGTTGAGCCCCCCTGCCACGCCCGGGTACCAGCTTCAGCCCGGCCCTGATGGCCACAGGTTCTGACCTGTGTGCAAAGTTTCAAGAGTTTTCGAGCACGTTAAGGGCCCCAAAAGTGCCCGAGAAGTCCCACACAGCAGAGAAAGGGTTAAAATAAAGCCCCCCCTCCTCTCTCACACACACAGACACTGAGAGAGACTGGCAAAATTCCCATCAAATCACATTCAAACCAAAATATCTGACTTCCTGTTGGTCGGAGCTAATGACTGTAAATTAGAAAGTTGTCCGGCTCGGGGAGATAAATATAAATACCGATTTTTGTTACTGTAGGTAAAACTAATACCCCATTTTTGACTAAAAGTGGGGCTACTGAGCCTCTTACCACGCCCGTTTCTGAAACTTTGCACAAGTGTACTAGGCAATAAATGTAAAGTGTCTGTCGAGTTTCATGCAATTTCAAGCATGTTAAGAGTCTCAAAAACTTTAAAAAATAATATTAAAGTTTGATGCGTTGCCATGGCAACAGTATTTAAGATATCAATAATCCTTTCACAGGTCTACATCTGCCGTGTGTTTACATTATACACATAAAGTTTGAAGCAAATCGGGTAAAAATAAGAGGGTGATTTTAAAGCATTTTGAAAGTGACACACTTCCTGCTGCCAGTTGGTGGCGCTATAACGTTGACTCACAATAGTCACATCCATGTGATCGGCCTCTTACAGCGAACACACTGCTGAAGTTTCATCAAGATCAGTTAATGTATGAGGATGTTATAACACACTTCCTGTTTCCAATATTCGCCATAAATTCGTTTCCTCGCCACGGCCAAACCGTTCGAGATATCAAAAATCCCCTGGCAATTTATCGTCCTCCATGTCTTGACTTCATGCACACCGAGTTTCGTGGAGATTGGTTGAATTTTCTAGGAGGAGTATTTTAAATTCCATTGCATGTGTTTTTCAGACTACCCCAAATAGCCGACTTCCTGTTGGGCTGGGGTAAAAAGTCAGAGCATGAAGGATATATGAACCGATGAGATCTATAAGTGTACCGAGTTTCATATTATTTCATGCAAGCGTGTTTGATTTATGGACCAAGTTTTCAGACCGTGTTCCAGGGGGCGCTGTCGAGCCCCCCTGCCACACCCGGGTACCAGCTTCAGTCCGGCTCTAATGGCCGCAGGTTCTGACATTTGTGCAAAGTTTCAAGAGTTTTTGAGCACGTTAAGGCCCCCAAAAGTGCCCAAAAGGTAGTAAAATAATAATTATAAAGAATAAAGAATAATCCTTTGGAAAACAATAGGGCCTTCGCCTTTTCAAGGCTTGGGCCCTAATAATAAAGAAGAAGAAGAAGAATAATCCTTAGAAAAACAATAGGGCCTTCGCCTTTTCAAGGCTTGGGCCCTAATAATAGTTAAGAAGAATAATCCTTTGGAAAACAATAGGGCCTTCGCCTTTTCAAGGCTTGGGCCCTAATAATAATCCTTTGGAAAACAATAGGGCCTTCGCCTTTTCAAGGCTTGGGCCCTAAAAATAAAATACAAACGGAGATACAATGTAAGACAGTTAGAAATGTAACTATGAAATCAAGGCATGAGGTGCTATATTTACATAATTCAAAAAGGGTTTCCAGATTTTATAAAATAATTCACCCTGGCTTCTCATTGAATATGTAATCTTCTCTAAGGGTACACAGCTGTAAATCTCCGACAACCACATTCCAATAGGCACATCAGTGTCTGCTTTCCATTTCAAAGCAATACATTTTTTAGCTATTATTAACAACATTTCAGTAAGCTTAATAGCTTGTCTGTTTCGGAGGTTAGAGTTGGTAAAATTGCCTAATAAACACACCTCTGGATCCATTGGAAAGTCAATTCCATGAATTTGTGATATACTATCACATACTTGTGCCCAGAACACTTTAACTTTAGGACACAACCAGGTGGAATGCAAAAATGTCCCTTCTTCTGTACCACATCTGAAGCAGAGGGGTGAAATACTGTTATTAAATGTATATAATCTAGATGGAGTGTAGTAAAGCTGGTGTAAAAAATTAAACTGAATTAATCTATACCTAGAATTCAAGGTTGATGTGACCCCATCTTTACATAATTGACCCCACAGGTCTGCATCTATTCTTACCCCCAAATCCTGCTCCCATCTCTTTCTGGATTTACCTGGGTCATCTAAAGGCTGATTTGAGATAAGTGCTTCATATATTCTAGAGATAGTTTTATATATGCTCTCTGTTTCTGATGTAGAAAAGTTAGTTCATGCATTCATTACTTCGAGACTGGATTACTGTAATCGTGTTTTCACATGCATTTAGTCCATATAAATTGTATTTACTGCTATAAATTGTCACGATTGGTAGATGTTTTCACACAGTGCATCGACGCCCCGTGAAGGGACGCCCCGACGCCCCGTGAAGGGACGCCCCGACGCCCCGTGAAGGGACGCCCCGACGCCCCGCGAAGGGACGACTCAATAAATGCCAATTTTTTGCATGGAAACAACCGTGCCCCCAATTTTCTGTTGTGCGCTCGTTTTGTAACTGAGGGCCACTGTGTGAAAACGTCTACCAATCGTGAATATAGCAGTAAATACAATTTCTATGGACTAAATGCATGTAAAAAATAAAGGTCACATGGTGAGCTGCTGCAGGAAAAGCACAAAAAGCCAAACTAACTTCAAGATTCCAGATTTTGTTTCTCAGCAGATAAAGATGAACTACTCACCGTGATCTCAGACTGCAGTGATGTGGTTTCTCCACTGTATGGATCTTCATGTGCAGCTTCAGGGCACTTTTAATAGAGAAACTCTTTCCGCACTGATCACACGTGTGCGGCTTCTCTCTGCTGTGGATCCTCTCATGTGTTTTCCGAGATGATGACCGACTGAATCTCTTGTCACAGTGTGAACACTTGTAAGGTTTTTCTCCAGTGTGGATCCTCTCATGTGCTTTCAGAGATGATGAGTTACTGAATCTCTTGTCACAGTGTGAACACTTGTAAGGTTTTTCTCCAGTGTGAATTCTCTGGTGCAGTTTTAAATGTTCCGCTTTAGTAAAAGTCTTCTCACACTCAAAGCACATGTACTCTCTCACACCAGTGTGAATTTTCTGATGTACCTTTAAATTTTGCAGCAGTGAAAAACTCTTTCCACACACAGAACATGAATGCGGCTTCTCCTTCGTATGAACTCTCAGGTGTATCTTCAGCTCTGATGCCCTAATAAATGTTTTGCCACAATGATCACATGAGAACGGCTTCTCTCCAGTGTGGATCCTTTCGTGTGTTTTCCGAGATGATGACTGACTGAATCTCTTGTCACAATGTGAACACTTGTAAGGTTTTTCTCCAGTGTGGATCATCTCATGTCTTTTCAGATGTTGTGATTGACTGAATCTCTTGTCACAGTGTAAACACTTGAAGGCTTTTTCTCCAGTGTGGATCCTCTCATGTGTTTTCCGAGATGATGACACACTGAATCTCTTGTCACAGTGTGAACACTTGTAAGGTTTTTCTCCAGTGTGGATCATCTCATGTGTTTTCAGAGATAATAAGTGACTGAATCTCATGTCACAGTGTGAACACTTGTAAGGTTTTTCTCCAGTGTGAATTCTCTGGTGCTGTTTTAAACTGGCCGCTGTAATAAAAGTCTTCTCACACTCAAAGCACATGTACTCTCTCACACCAGTGTGAATTTTCTGATGTACTTTTAAAGCTTGCAGCTGTGAAAAACTCTTTCCACACACAGAACATGAATGCGGCTTCTCCTTCGTATGAACTCTCAGGTGTTTCTTCAGGTCTGATGAACAAAGAAATGTTTTGCCGCACTGATCACATGAGAACGGCTTCTCTCCGGTGTGGATCATCATGTGAACATTAAGGTTTTGTTTGCATGAGAATCTCTTCCCACACTGATCACATGTGAACGGCTTTTCTCCGGTGTGGATCCTCATGTGATAATTAAGGTGTTCTGATCGCTTGAAGCTCTTTCCGCATTGATCACATGAGAACGGCTTCTCTTCGGTGTGGATCCTCTTGTGAATCTCAAGATTATGTTTGGCTGTGAAACTGTTTCCACACTGAGTGCAGGAGAAAGATTTCTGGGCTCTTCTTTTCTTTAAAAATGTCTGTTTAGTCTTTGAGCGACTCAAAGATTTTCCTCCAGGTTGGACATTATGTTCCTCCTCCACTTCTCTCAGTTCTTCACTCTCCTCGCTCTCTTCCATCGGGTCTAAAATCAAAGAGAAAAAAATACTTAATTTTCAGTACATCAAAACAATTCCAAGAGATATGAAGTGAAAGGACATGGTTTTGAGTACTTTTAGGGCCTTGTAGTGATGGCACAATCTGAGTTTCGTAATGTTACAGCAATGCATTCATTAAGTATAGCATTTTACATCACAAAACTGTATTAAAGTCAATGGGAATTTCATGTTTTGTTCTATTATAGCGCCACCAAGAGGCTCAATCCCACCATTTTTTTTATGTGTCCTCACAGTAAGCCCATACATATGTGTGTCAATTTTGGTGCTATCGACCTATGTTTCCAAACTTCTGATGGTGGTTTCGTCTCGATCGGACTAGCGGTTTCGAAGATAATCGCCAAATGTTTTTTAAGCGCTAAATTACAACGCTGAACAAACCATATGCCGAAACCTGGCAAGTCTGGTATCGTTGGACTCGGCAACGATTCAGGAGTCTAAGGAGATGACTCCTGTGAGAATAAGTTGACCACACCCAAAGTTATAAGCATTTGAAGAAAAAAATTATCCACTAGGTGGCGCTGTTTCGAAACTTCTCACGCTCCTTCACGGCATTGTACTGATGACCCATACCGAGTTTCGTAAAAATTCGTTCATGCGTTCAAAAAAAACAGCATTTTAGCATATAATTCAAAATGGCCGACAGACAAAATGGCCGATCTGGAAAAATTGGATATCAGTCGACTCGGCATGACGCCCTGAATCTAACGAGACAACGTTTAGGATTCTTGGACAAACCGTTCAGAAGTTATAAGCAAAAATAGCAATTTTTCATATCTCTGGACTAGTGTTGTCAAAAGACCCGGTACTTCGGTACCATTTCGGTACTAAAAAAATTAAATGGTTACAGTACCAGCTTTTCTTAAGTACCGGTGGTACCGAAGTATCGGATTAATCCGGTTCTTGACGCGCTGTCCGAACGGTGCACAGTTGCGTCCTTTTCATAAACACATCACTGAGAAATGCTGCCGGCGGCGCTGCTAATGCGGTTTCTCTGAATCCACTTGTTGACCAGAAAGGAGGAAAGAGCCATTCACAGCGCGTTTTTTGTGCGTGCAAATTCGTTTTCCTGTTCATGGTTGCATAGCAACGACAGACGCAACAGGAAAGCACGCGCTTGTGGAAAGGAGAAAGCGGTGCAAACTGCGCTCTCCATGATGACGAGGAAGTATCATCAAAAAATGAATTGATTTCTAGCCCTTGCATTAGCTTTACTACTAGATATATTAATTGACTGTTATCTAACAAATGGATATACACTTTAATATATGCAAATTTAATCAAAATTAGCTTTGGTACCGAAATTGGTACCGAGAACCGTGGATTTTCACAGGTATCGGTACCGAATACTGAAATTTTGGCCGTGTACCGTGACAACATGACAAATGTTGTACCGTGACAAAACTACTCTGGACCAGTAGGTGGCGCTGCGCCGAAACGCTGCATGTAGCCTCAAGTCATGCTTATGATGACATGTACCAAGTTTGAATACAATAAAGCGTTGCGGAGATACAGCCTTACGTCTGTTTTTGCAAGTGCTACGTAAAATTTCTTTGTGCGTTTATCAAAAACGGTTAAGCGAATCAACTTGAATTCCATAACTTTTTGTCGGCACTGCCTGAAGATGATCTGGTGCAATTTTGGTGAGAATCGGATGAACCGTCTAGGACGAGTTCGCAAAAGTAGGTTTTTCGGACAATTCAAAATGGCGGACATATTTTTGTTACGGAAAATTGGGTCATAGGGTGCAATCGAATCGGCATAAGCTCAGGAATCAGAGGAAAAAAGAATGTTGTTGATAGGCCTTACGGTTTAAAAGTTATTAGCATAATATAAGTGAAACTTTGGACAGGTGGTGGCGCTAGAGGGAATGAGTTAGAGACACCAAAATTGGTGCAATTACTGTTGGGACTGTCCTCTATCAGAATGTCAAACCAAAATAAGTTTCCCGCAAACGGTTCTATAGGCTGCCATAGACGCCCAGTCGGAAGAAAAAGAAAAAGAAGAAGAAAAAGAACCGAACAGATACAATAGGTGCCCGCACCTTCAGTACTTGGCCCCTAAAAAGAAAAAGAAGCAGAATAAGAACCAGAACAGATACAATAGGTGCCCGCACCTTCAGTGCTTGGCCCCTAATTATCAATATACAAAAATACATTCAACTCAGTGATAATGACAAAACCAGAAAACTCACAAAGAATGCCCCATCAACAACTCCAAACTAAGATGTCCTTGAATTAAGAAAGCCCACAACATGTGCAACCTCATGGTGTCTCCGACTCTGCGATGGATTATCACGATTAATACCGTTCCAAATGATCCTATCCAGGACATATAGATAATCCCGCGGTAACTAAAGAGACTATCCTTTAGTCGTGTCCTCAAGAGTTAGGCGATCAGTCTATACAAATCCGTATTCTATTATAAAGATAATAGATTTCCCCTCTGTCTTATATAGGGCTGGGTATCGTTCAAAATCTTTCGATCCGGTGCCAATTTCGATACCTCAGTTTCGATACCGGTTCCTAACGATACTTTTTTCGATACCAATTTTATGAAATCCATTTTAACAAGATTACATAACACATTACCTCAGAAAAACTTTGGTTTTATTTTTTCAGTTTGACTCATGCTCCTTAGCCAGTGCACAAAGGAACAAAAAATTTTTTATAAAGAGCTCATGCTCACCAAAGCTGAAATTTTAAAATAAAAAATACAGTAAAACTTTAGTAATATTGTGAAATAGTATTACAATTAAAAATCTTATTTGAATATATTTCAAAATGTAATTTATTCCTGTGATGTCAAAGCTGAATTTTCAAAATCATTACTTCAGTGTCACATGACCCTTCATAAATATGAAAAAAGTTTGCTGCTTAATATTTTGGAAACTATGATTTTTTCATGATTTTTTTATGAATAAAAAATTCAAAAGAAAAGCATTTATTTAAAAACGAAATATTTTGTAACATTACACACGTTTTAATGTCACCTTTGATAACTTTAATGCATCCTTACTGAAAAAAAATTCTGACTAACCAAGTAAACCAACACATTTTTGAACGGCAGTGTACATTCAGTAGGTTATTATTTATTGCAATATAAACACTGCCCGAGTGATCAACAAACTATCTCTTCATTTACCAGTCGAAGACGGAGCAACTTTCTGCTCTTATGTTTACTCCGTGCACTGTCAAGGTCTTCATCATATTCGTCGTGGTACCGGTCTTTGCAGCAATACTGCATCGCGCGCGCTGTTGGCATCGAGTCTGGAGAAATGTACCCACACTTTTGATCGACTTTTCCACATCTTTAAGGTATTATGTGTGTGTCCTCGCGTCTCATATAAATATGTACGCGGAGAGTTTGTGTGTGTGTGCTCGCGTCTCATATAGGGGTGGGAATCTTTTACCATCTCACGATTCGATTCGATTCGATTCCGATTCTTGAGGCCACGATTCGATTCAAAATCGATTTTCGATTCAAAAAGATTTTCGATTCAAAACGATTCGATTTTATCCATAAAGATTTCTAATCGGGTTTCTGATCATGATCTACTCTCATCTGCTTTGCTATACAGAATGACAAACGGAGACTTTAAAGTGTCTTTTTTACATTTATTAAGTTAAAAAAACGCTATATGGCCGCCCTGTCAAGGACGCTTGTCAAAAAGTACGGGGAATCTTGTTGACGCTTTGGCCGCTCTGACGTAGCAGCATTCACAATGAAATGTAAACAGAAAAAACAAGCAATGCATTCGGCAGTTTAGGATATCACACAAGATTTGTCAACACAGAAAACATTTAATCACTGGAGAGTTTTTTTCCCGACACCATCGTATTAATTGATTTTGATTAATATGCTCGAGGGAGAGAGAGAGAGCAGACAGCGCTCGGGTGAGTGCGCGCGCGCGGCCGGCTCTCTCTCTCTGCTCGTTCTTATGCCCTGTCAAGCACGCCCTGTTAAACTGACAGGACTTAAAACACATGCAAATGGTAGGAACGAAAGATCTCCCTCTCATCCATTTGCTACCTTTTTGTTTTAGTGATTTGCCGCTCACGTCCCGTATAGGCTAGTTACTAAAATGGAGGCGAACAGCCAGCTGATTTTATTTATTAATTAAATCGATTCTTGGACATTTCAGATCGATTCTGAATCGTTGCAAATGAGAATCTAGATTCTTCTGTGAATAGATTTTTTTGGCACACCCCTAGTCTCATATGAATGTGCGCGGAGAGTTTGTGTGTGTGTCCTCGCGTCTCATACAAGTATGCGCGTCGAGAGTTTGTGCGTGCGTCTCATATTCGTGCGCGGAGAGTTCCGCGCGTCTCGTGTGTGTGTAAAGTTTGCGTGTATGTGCGTGAGCGACTTTATGTGTGTCGTTGTGCATTTCATATGTATTTGTTTGAGCACTGACGTTGACGAGAAACTCCTTAGGTATCGAAATCTGGAACCGAACAACATGCCATTTTCCGATACTCGATAGTATCGAGGCAATTCGGTCGATACCTAAAAAGTATCGAGACTCGGTACCCAGCCCTAGTCTTATAAGTCTACCTGGTTTGGTACTCTTCAACCGTGTTCGCTGTACAACAATAACCCTGTCGTAAGCTGCCTCTTTGGCTAGGCTTTATTAATCAATCAAAGCTCACAGTGATTATTCTTATATCAGAAGCATTCTTTAAGAATAATCACTGTGAGCTTTGTCTTGTCGTTTCCTCCAGTTAGGATCTTCCTGATCCAGAAAGAAGAATGTGACGCGTACTCAAGAATCCAAGGTCCAGTCAGATGATTATAATACATGTTTAACAATATTTATTAAAAGAATCAACTGAAAAGAATAACTAACAGAGAGATACTAGCTAGGCTTACAGCTTCTTGCATCTGATAACTGCTGGCTGTATCCGAGTCCTGTCCAGTTCTCTTCTTTTATAGTCTGAATCCAGCCGTCTGCAGCATAGATAATATCAAGCGCATGACTGTAAGCATAGCCAGCGTCTTGTTTTCTAGCAAGCAACTGAAGATACAACAGTTCCTTTGTACTTGTGGTTAATGACTCATATCACTGCTCTCCAGTGGCGGACTGGGACAATAATTCAGGCCGGGAATTTGACTCCACTGCCAGGCCACCTCTGCTGCTGCAGTCACCACCACCCATTCATGGAATCTACTGGACTGATAAACTTGTAGGCTAACCCTATTAATGTAACAGGTAGACTACCAGATGCAATAATATATAAAAAAATAACCCTTACAAACTCACTAGGAATACACCATTTATACTACCAAACCAATGACAAATAGAAAATTGCCTTAAATTGGCCAAATAAATAAATAAATAAACAAACAAACAAACATTGTAGGCTACATATTGTAGACTAGAAATGAAAAATCTAAATAACTAACACTGTATTCTTTTCCATACCACCTACTTGATTTATTTATTATTTAAACAATTTGACCCACTAACACTATTCTGTCTACTTTTTATACATTTTTATTTATTATATTAAAAATATGCTACATGTAGACGAAACGAGACTTGACACAGCACCACTTACATAGTGTTGCTCGTTTGTTGGTTTAATTTTATCTATTGTGATTATCTAAGTGATTTGTATGTAGTGTTAATTTTGTCACCTATTTTTAATTTAGTCTTAGTCTTGTGCCAAATGTTTTAGTTAGTCTTAGTTTTAGTCAACTAAAAGTCTCGTCATTTTAGTCTAGTTTTAGTCAAAAGAAACTCAAGGTATCTTAGTCAAGTTTTAGTCGACTAAAAGTCTCGTTATTTTAGTCATTTTAATTAGTCGTCTAATTTTAGTCAAAAGAAACTCAATATTTCTAAGTTTTAGTTAAAACATTTTAGTCTTTTTTTTAAATAACAAATTATTTCTGAGATTATTTCTGATAACCATTTCAGTCAAATAGTGTTTCACACATCTCAAATATTGGTTAAATGTCATAATTACCTGAAAAAAATGTAATAGATTTTTTTAATGCAACTAGTTTTTAACATTAATCTGTTCATAACAGATGAATATTCTATCTCCTGATGATGGCAAGTAGAGACGATTGGAGACGAAAATGAAGAGAGATTTTATCTTAGTTTTTATTTTATGCAAAACATTCTCGTCTTTTTTCGTCAACAATAATGTATGTTAATTTAGTCTTAGTCAGCGTTTTTGGACGTTGGTGCAGTCTCGTCATCGTCTCGTCTTAGTGATGGAAAAAAAGGTCGTTGACGAACATTTTTAGTCTCTCTCGTCTGACGAAATTAACACTATTTGGATGAAAGCGTTTGTCTGCCAAATTATTACAAATATAATGTAAATGTAATCTTGACCGACCTGTTCCCTTACTGGCGAACATGGCTGAGATTTTGCAGAAGCTTGCCGAGTCTGTGGCCAGGGCTTTTTTCCTTTTTAAACGCTCCCTCTCTGCTCCTCCTTTGCGTTTACGCTCCATTTTTTGAACTATTTAGTCAGATATTAGGCAGTGCTTCGTGACGTTGGGTGGGATTGTCATTTTCACTCCGCCATTATGATTCGTCGATTGAGAGATCCGTCAATTAATTCGTAGTTGCACACCAGCCTATCCAACGCATTCTCATCCTAGGGCGTCATATACTGGCACTTTTGACAAATATCTACGTCTCATATTGACGCTAAAAGGGTGCCATGTGCGTTGGATGTAAACGATTTGTCAAAGCGTCAGTATATGACGCCTTGGGAGGAGATCGGGCTGATCGTCTGCACAGCGGCAGCCGGCAGGCCTTTTTTTTTTTTTTTTTTTTTTTTTTCGGCAGCCGGCAGGCCAGAACGACCGTCAGGCCACCGGGAAATGTCCCGGTGCTCCCGATGGCCTGTCCGCCCCTGCTGCTCTCTCATGAGGTTTGAGGAATGCTGCGGAAGTGATCTCTCGCGCGTGTACGTCACTCATTGTTTACACCAGAACCTATGCGCAAAACAGAGATTGTAGGTAGGACGGCTAATAGAAATGGTACTAGTTTGCGCTTATCCGGGATTTTTACATGTAAAAAAATACATTTATGTAAGCTCACGCGAACTCATCCGGGAGAGATGAGAGAGAGAGATCACTTCCGGAGCCTTCCGGCGCTTGCGCAGACTAAGTAAACCGATCACTTGGACGTGGTTGTGTAAAAGAGATAAAAACGATATAAATACTGTTCGTTTTATCACACAAACCGCTTGTTTCGTGTCTTAGGCCATCAATGTGCACTTACGATGGGGAATTTTTTAATTTGGACTTTTCTCTGCATGCTTTTGGAGACAGTGCCTATAGACCTGCATTATATGACTGACAGACAAGAACGGTTTGACCTAAAAATATCAAAATTGAAACTACTGCGGAGACAAAGACACCTACATCTTGGATGCACTTCAGGTAAGCTAAAACATACCAACATTTAATTTCAAAGTGAACTATCCCTTTAACCGCCCAAACAAAGTCTGTCCATTTATTTATCGTACAGTAACTGATGCAAATTCATTCATTGTTTTTAATTATTGCATTACTTATCATAACATTGCTTCTTCATTAAAATACAGGCATCCAAAAATACAGAAAATAATATAAATCATTTAAATTCTTCAAAATATAAATAATGGTAAGAAAAATCATAAACACAGAAATAAACGTACATATAGTAGCCAATTACCCTCAGTCTGCTGACACCAATGAAATGAGCTTTAAGTGTCAATTTACAGGAGATCTGAAGACATCAGCATAATAAATGAGGTGAAAACAGGAACTATTGTCATGAAATAAAGAGTGTTTTCAGCAGATCTGTTAACATTGATGAGCCTCAGACTATCAACACTCATTCAACAAGCCATTCAGGATCATCAGCAGATCAGCTCACTTTATTCTGAGTGTTTGCTGTTAGAAACACATTATTTGAGTCAGAGAGATGACTAAAGACTGTAAAACTGCTCCATTGAAAGACAATACTGTTATTTATCACAATATAACATGGATAAATCACCAATAATAAAACAAAATAATAAATAACCTCTCTTTATGAACCTCTTCAGGCAAATAACTACAACACCATAACATGTTAATCTAAATATAGTTTGACTTTATAATAATTATCAATTGCAATAAAGTAATTCCATTATTAACATGTTACATATTTGTACAGAAACTGAAATGATCCTAAAACTCTTAAAAATAAAGAAGATGTAATGTTTCCTGTGTCAAACTTCATTCATATTTATCTATATTCCCATGTATAGATTTGAAATTTCCCACATTCATTACTCGGGGGCAATATAAAGTCAATTTAAATAAGTAAATGTAATCTAATCATTTACTTGTATATTTGTCCCAAAACTACGCTCAATGTGAGTAATAATCAAATTTAGATTATGTTTCTTAGAAAATAATCATAAAGATTTTGAGTTAATTTAGATCTTTGATTATTCTGGGCATTTCATCATTTCAAATATATACTGTAGACTATTACATAACAAATACATTCAATCACATTGAAACTTAAAAGTAAAAACCATTATATAACCATTAAGAGTACAAACATACCTTTAAAGAAGAGTAGTAAGAGGCGAAATGAGCAAAACACGCCGGAAGTCCTGCTCTCTCACTCCTGCATGGACAAACACACGCGCGAATGAAGCGATATCACGATTAAAAGCGCCAGTGTCAAAGAGAGTTCGCTAATTACACGGATAAGTTACATGAAGTATTTATCAACGAAGTTTTAACACGCTTTACACTGTGATGATGTTACAAAGAGACAGTAAACAGCACATGTGTGTATGAGAGAGTGAAAGACAGTGTGCTTCCCGTCTGCTTTCTAAGCGCGAATGAATGCTTAAAGGGGAAGTACTTCTTCTTCCTAACGGCAGATTCACACCGCAAGCTTGAGCTCCGCGTCAGCTTCACACTGGAAGCGTTTACAGCCTCACCGCAGCAATAAGCCAGCATGTCTTTACAAAGACACCTATCAATTTGTTTTTAGAAGTTGGTCATTTATAAACTTGATAATCTTGAAAGTTTGTTAAGATGGGGAGGTGTACAACATTCAACAAAAAAAGCTTCGATTATAGAACAAAAATATATGGGAATGTACTGCAAAATATATTGCAATGTATTACATAAATTTCCATATATGGGAAACTAGTGCTTTTTTTTTCAATATAACCTACTGCATTTATGAATGAAGTATTTAGCAAGATTATTAACCAAGTAGTGCTGTGAACAGGGCAGGACTTAGGGTGGTGGGGGCCCCTGGGCTTGAGTCACTTTCGGGCCCTACCGTCTATACATTACTTTAAATAGAACAAAATGATACACAAGCTATGTATTAGAGCAACACAATTCTGAATAAACTGAGAATAAAACTAGAGATCACGATTCTGAACAAACAACTAAAAAAATAACAATTTATCTTAATTGCTGAAGTCTACAAAAATGTTTCATTAATCTGAATTATTTATTAAAAAAACTTAGGTTTGAATGAATGATTTAATTCCTCAATCAAATACAATTGTTTCATAGATGAATCAGCATCTTTGAACGAATCTCCTGAATGAACGATTCAATCACAAATGTTTTTTAAAAGTAATTTGTCGCCATCTGGTGGCGTAACAATATAATCGATCCAATCGTTATTTGAAGTGCAAAGCTACTTTCAAAAGGTGACATGGTACAGTATACAGTGTTACATGTAAAAACCGTGCTAATTTATTTATATGACCACTGATTGAAGCTTGAAAAAGTTTGCTTAACTTTTTCAAATCTGGACAGTCAGATCCCAAACAAGCAAAAATCGTTTCCGCTGATCAAAAAGGAGACCACGGTGGACACAGTAGCCTAGTATCGATATCTCGTTATTTCGACATAAGGGGACATTCTAATCTGCATTAAGCGTTCTTATAGCCTAATGGTTTTCTATGGGAGGAAAATGCTTAACCGTTCATATTATGGGCTCATCTGATTTTTTGTACATAGCATCGCCTATTTGTTAGGATTTTAGTATCATAATGATTAGGCTTATAAATGCCCGCACAATTATCCGTGAACTTGATTTGAACAAATGCCTTTCAGCTTGTGTGTGCAAAATTCAGAATTAAATTAATGTGCAGAAATGTGTAGGCTACAAATAGAGAGTAGGATATGTAGGCCTACTATACTGTTGTAGCCATTAAAAAAGCGCGTTTCATATTTGTTATAATATTATACCTTTTTTTTTTTTTTTCATTGATTTCCATTTGATTTATGAAAAGTGAACAGCACGACCGAGATAGGGTGCGGAATATGAGACATTGATTTTGACCGTTGAAGTTGAAGTTGTTATAGAAAGCCTTTCTTTAAAGTGAATTTCGTTTTGTATAAATTGTATCTTAATTTTAATCAATTTTTCATCAACCACTTGCCTGTATTTAATGAATAGGCCGACGAAACAAATATAGCCTAACGGAGGCGCCCGCGCGCTCACTTGCATTGCACGTGAACTAGAGCACATCCTAACTTAACGAAACTCAGTGTATGCCTCACACAGACATGACAAATACATCAAATACACAAAGCTTGAAATGTCTTTAAACGAAATAATTCAAAACGAAAAAAGAAAAAGGCTACTCTCTGATAATCCATTATTAGGCTTATTTATGTGCATTTCTTTCTATAAGCGCGTTCACACGGAGATGGCGATCGTCAACTTCATCTTTGCAGCCGAGTCGACACTTTTAGAGAAAACACTTGTTTATTAATAAAAATCAATACACGCGTCACCGGATTTACAGATGCACGCACACATTATTTCGAAATAACGAGATATTGTGTTGAAATAACATTATTATTAATAATAGCCTACATCTTTGTTAAAATAATTTAACAAATGAACGTGAACTAGTTCATTTTTAGATATGTGAACTTAGTTCATTTAAAAAAAAAAAGAACTATGACATGAACTAGTTCATTATCATCTGTGTGAACTGAACTTTGAGCTAGTTCTTTTTAAGTATGAACTGGCACAACACTGATCGCGATGCTGAGCTACAGTGAAATGATAGAAAAGACATGATCTGTGTTAGCAATTCGCCTCATTCGCGCAAACTGGATGCGCGAATGAGGCTCGCGTCTACCGCGCCGCGCTAAACACCGCGCCGCAGGACCTCTAGACGCGCGTTACATTGACTTAACATTGAAATCACTCGCGCCAGACGCTCAAGAGTGAGTGAGTAATCATTTTAAAATAAAATTGACTTTAATCAAACCACGGATCCGTGATAAGTTTTGTGATCCGTCTCGCCACTAGTAGCACTATGATCACTTTGAGGGGGGGATAAATTTATCCCCACCGGGGATACAAATAATTAAGCAGAGGCAGGGATACATTGACCAGAAAGGGGGAAATCCCACGCATCCCCCCCGGCAAATCGCACCCTGGATATATTATTGAAAAAAATCAAACGTAAAAGGGCGGGGCCCCCTATTGAGCGGGGCCCATGGGCTTGAGCCCAGTCAAGCCCAATGGTAAGTCCGGCCTTGGCTGTGAACAATCTTTTTTAAGTACACCAAACCTAATTTGTGTGTATTCAAGGAGATTTACACATGTAATAATACAGGACAGTTTACTGTACAACTGAGACCAGAGAGTTTTGAGAGTCAAAACTGAGAGTTTTCTCCGATATCAAATTTAGATTTCAGGAATTCTTTAGATGGGTATATGTCATTTATAATTTTAAAATGAATTTCTTTCACTTTAGGGAGACTTGGAAAGGTAAGATAATTAATTCTCAATTCCTTCACCTCTTTCGGGTTAAACTCTTTTTAAAATCTCAATTACAAAAAATCATTGTAATTGAGAACATTACCATAGTTGTCCATCATGTCCAACAGGGAACATTTTTTATATTAAATCCAGTTTTCATAAAATAAAGATTTGTTATGGTGTAAAATAAAGCGATTGTTCCAAAGACAAGTTTTGTGTGGACTAAAATTGTGGGAAATGCTAACTCCCAAAGGAGAACTTGTTGAAGGAATACAGACAATTTAAGAGGTAATTTGTGCAACTCAAAATCACATCTAATCAAAAACTCCAAGCCACCTACTCTCTCAAATATTGCAGAAGAAACAGTAAACCATAAGCCATTTGTATTACAAAGAAAAGATTTTAACTGATGACATTTAATCCTCCTTCTTCGAAATAATTTTTGTTAATATAGTGATGCTTATTTTTCCAAATAAAGTTAAATATTGCAATGTTACTTGAGAATAATTTTTTTTTAAATTATTGTACGCTTTGATTGCTATCTCTAGTAATAGTTATCAATATCCCCAAGTATTTTACAGATTTTTTTATCGGTATGTTACATATGTTACGGTAAGTTCAAGTGTAATGCTTTGGAGAACAGATTAATAAATTGGATGGCTTTATCAATTTGATATTGGTCCTTTAAAAAGATCACTGTATCATCAGCTTATTGACTAATAACAATTTGTCTTCCAAATACATTCAATTTGTCAAAGTTGCTGTTTTTATTCATCAAGATAGCAAGCTTCTCTACCGCTAAGATAAATAAGAAAGGGGAAATGGGACACCCTTGTCTTATTCCTTGTGAAATGTTAAATCTTTGGGATGTTCCAAATGATAGTGAGATAGAACTACTGATGTCTTTATATAACATTTTTATAAAAGAAATACATTTATTGCCAAAACCAAACTTTTGGAGAGAGTTAAATATGAAATTATGTTCAATCGTATCAAATGCTTTCCTGAAGTCTAAAAAAAGTATATATCCGTCGTCCTCAACCCATTCGCTATAATCCAAAATGTCTAAGATTAATCTGATGTTGTTATGTATTGATCTGCCTTTTATAAAACCAGACTGTGATTCACTAATTATTTGATTTAAGATTATCTATATGTCGTGCGTCTTTACCTGGTTTGGGGATGAGAGTAAATAAACCCTGTTTCATAGTCGAAGATAGGGAATTATTTTGGATACACTCGAGAAAGGCTTGAAACAATAGTTCTCCCAAATCCTCCCTAAAGAATTGATAAAACTCTGAAGAGAGGCCATCCGGGCCTGGAGATTTCCCTGCAGATAGTTTATCTATTGCTTTATCTAGTTCCTCTATTATAATGTCAGCCTCACATAAGTCTCTAAATTCATAGTCTAACTGCGGTATGCTAGTATGTATATTGTCAAAGAGAGTATTACAGTCTGATGCAGAGAATGATGAGCTATATAAGGAACTATAGAATTGAAAAATCTCTGAGGAAATCATTTTAGGACAGATATTTTCAACTCCATTCACATAAAGACAATTTATGGCGGTTTTCTCCTGTCGGCTTTTTTCAAGTCTACAAAATAATTATTACTTTTTTCCCCTTTCTCTATCCATCTTGCTCTAGATCTTACATATGCTCCTTTAGCTTTTTGAATATATAAATGATCAATTTTAGATTGCAAGGACAGAATTTGTAATTTGGTTTCATTGTCCATTTCACTTTTATTACATAAATTGTTTAATTCTAGTCAATTCTAACTCCAATTGTGTTCTGGCCTTACTTAAATTTTTACTGAATTGCATAGAAAATTCCCAAATCTTGTGTTTTAAATATTCCCATTTACTTATGAATGAGGTAAGGTCCTTAAGTGATGCTGCATCATTAATTATAGATTTAATTTGCGAGCAAAAGTTTTTGTGTTTTAATAAATCGGTATTAAATTTCCAGTAACCCTTGTTACGTGATTCTCTTTTGCCTGAGTAGAAGGATATAAAGATGCAACAGTGATCTGTTAAAGGTGCCGCAGATATTGAGATATCTTTGATGAAGTCAGATAGGTTAGATGAGGTTAACCAATAATCAATTCTCGATTTGGAAGTCCCATTAGCTTTGAACCAGGAAAATTGCTTAAGGTTTGGATTCCCATCCCTCCAAGCATCCACTACATTATTATTCAAACAAAAATTAAGAAGGTAAGGATTTGGGTGAGAGGTGTTAAATTTGGGCGGAAAGCGATCTAACGCTTCATCCATAACCATGTTGAAATCTCCTCCTATAATAATATTATCAGTTAGATACACATGTTTAAATTCAAACAAAGAGTCAGAAATTCCAGATAGTAATTTGTTGTTTAGGGGAACACTATTGTAATCACACATTGAATAAAATAAACAAAACATTGTTAATGTTTAAAACAAGTGGCCATTTGAATCTGTCTTTACCTTTATAATTTTGCCTGGTAGGTTGTTAAACAGTATTGCCACTCCTGCAGAATGAGGTCCAGAACTTCACGTCATCAGGGTTGGAGTGCGTTTCTTGCAAAAATATACAGTGTGAGTTTTTGCTTTTGCAAAAAAGAAAGAAAGCTTTTCTTTTGATAGAGTTACGGAGACCCCTTGCGTTTAGAGAAATACAGGAAAAATGTGATTTCTCTGAGAACATTTAACGAATCAAGAAAATAAAAAAATAAAAAAATGAAATAAGAAAAGACAAACAGTCAAATGAGTAATGTAACGTGAACACAAAACGACTCTCTCAAACAGAGCACTGTAACGAGATCTCGCTCACCAGAAAAACTAAATTCAAACCATCCCACTTAACACTCTTGCACGTGCAAGAGAAGATGAATTGGAAAGTTATTGAAATCAACCGTCCTTAACAATCCGGCTACCTTCTATGTAACCATAGGGACCACGGTAGTATGCTTTTGTTAGGGGGGTAACAGTTATAAGACCCGAGACCAGATATGAAGAAAGAAGACCAGGAGTCGTGAGGTTCAATCAAAAAGATAAAAATTTACTGAAGAATAGTTTGCAGTTTCATCGGTAGAGCGAGCGTCAAAGTCTCACGAGGAGGTCGCAAGCCAACTCTACCTTACACAAAATAATACACCAATTATACCATTTTGCAAGGGCAAGCATCGCATCATCATACATCTGATTGGCTAAGAGAATATAAAACCATTAACAATTTCACACATGTGAGCAGATAAAAGGTGCCTATCGCCATTAGTCAGTATAGCTGTCGCCAATCCTTAGATTTAGATCAGAGTTGACCTAACTGTTAGAGGAGAGCGCCGATGAGGATGAGCGTTGTGTCCCAAATGCCTACGTAGAAAGTCAAACACACACACACAGACCACCACATAATAACATCGCCAAGGCCGAAGAGTGCTTGAGCTTCGTATTATCAGTTAGCCAAAACATAGCTCCTCAGGAGGAAAGGCAGAGAAATGGCATTGCTCTCTAGAGAAAATATATAATTTCACAAGCACAAAAGAATATAGAAATGATTATGTGATAATGCATATATATATTTGATTATTGATTTGTATAAAAGTAATGTAAGCATTCAAAAGGATATAGAATTAAATATATATATAAATGACTGAAGAGACAAGGGATTTTGACCAACCCTTCACTTTCTTCCCAGCAGCTCTTGCCTCGCTAATCCTCGGCCATAGTGCAGCGCGGGCTTCCCGATCTCCCTTGGACAAATCTTCGGTGAACTTTATTCCCCTGAACTTACAGACATCCGAGACTTTGGTGGAGCACCAGAACTCGTCTCTGTATTTTCACATGCAGAACTGAATGATCACCTGCCTGGATTTATCCTTCGTTTTGGGACCAACGCGGTGGACTGTATCCACGATGTCTTCAAGTTTGTGGTGCAGGTGTGGAGCAATTTCAGCTAACAATGAGACGACTTCTTTTCGGGTATCTTCACCCGCTATTTCTTTCATTCCGATAACTCTGAGGTTCAATCATCTTTTATAGCGTTCGAGCTCCGACGTGCGGCTTATCAGATCTGTGTGTGATGTGATAACAGAGGTGAGTTGCTTGTCGGACAAGTTAATTCTAGTTTTACAGTCCTTTATTTCCGCCGCGTTGAATTCCACAGCTTTTGTCAGGTTTAGGATCATTAGACTGTTCTCAGTAATCTTCTGCTCAATGCTGTGACGTCAACGAGTGACATACAATAATGACTCCGTGACATGAACTAACACAGACAGGGTATTTATGCACAGACACTAACAACATAAATGGGAACAGCTGGGTGCAATCACAAGTGATGGGAACAAACAAGGATTATGGGAAATGTGGTTCCTGGATGAATGGAGACAGGAAGGAAGGGACCTCTAGTGGACACCCAGTGGAAACACAACAGACACTGTGACATTTGTATTGTTCATTTTATACTTCAGTTGTAGTTGTTATTCTCTGGTTTACCCATTTTGAGCTGCATTTACAATGCCTTGTATTCATCTTGTTTTTTTATTGCATTATACTTGAAATGTCTGTACTTGAACTTAAAAATCAAATAAAAAAAATATTATTTTAAAGATAAAAATGTCTCCTGACACTATTAAAGTCATAGTTTTGTACTTTCATTTAAAGTACATACAAACTAAAAGTAATGTTATTTTTATAATAATGGCACAGCAAAAGTTTTTGCTGTATAAAGGCATATATATATATATACACACACACATGTTTGATCAAACACTCACCATATAATTATAAAATGAAGTAAAAACGGTTTAATAAACTCCTTTTAAGTGACATCAATCAATTAAGCAAAACAAACACCGTTTTATCCAAAAAACATTTATTCAGTTGTCATTTTTACAATACATTTTTTGAAATTTCAATTGAATTTGTCATCAAAGGCTTGTGTTCCAAGTCAAAACTCATTCCTTCACAGATCGCAAACATGAATTACCTCCGCCATCTTTTTTCCGTCTAAAGGAAATGACGTATAGCTATGGTTACTGCTGATTGGCCAACGCAGTTGCCAGGAGGAAACTCTTTTGACCAATGAGAAACCTCTTGCCACGCCCATTCCTCCAAGCTGCAGCTGCCCCCGTCTCGGTTCAACACGTCACACAGTGGGCGGTGGTAAATGTTGTTTTCTAGTTTACGAAACGTCCTCCTTTTATAATTTATTATAGTGAATTTTGTTGTCTAAATATCAGTAAATTATTTGTGATATAACTATCAATTTATAGATGGAGTCGTTTTAATGAATGTCCCGAGGCTGCGTTGTTCCCTTTACGTTATTAAACCCTTTACGATATTTTATTATTTTCAAATGTATTTTCTGTCATAGCAGCGAATATTATTAATAATTATTCTTATGAATCAGAAGAATTTCAGTGGTTACCACGGCAACGATACACTTTACACCCCGTAACGCACGCTTCTTACCCATAATCACTTTTACCACTCATTTCATTCGCCAATTAGTGGAGGAAATGTGATTCTTTTCAGAGACTCGCTCAGTTTTTTTAGTTGTGATTCGTTCAGTGAAAATTTCTTCAAATTTACATGAATATACGCAGCAGGTGGTGAAAAAGAGTGTATTTTGTGCTATGTCTCAACGAACGTAATTACTTGTTACAAAATAATTACATTTAATTAATCAAATAAGTCTAAATAAGTGGTTCAGATGACCAAAGCACAAGGTTTTCTTTTACACACAACACCACAACGGACACAAAAGTAAACATAATATACAAAACGCTTTTACCGTATTCGCCTGGAAACCAACAGTAGATCAAGTCAGGAGCAGTAACGTGTGTATCTGAATTCACATCTCACCACACAGTTGACGCTAACACGTGCAGGTGAAATAAATCAGCACGGGTCACATGACACTCAACTTAAACTGAATAATAATAAAATACAAATGGCAAACAAATTACGAAATTATCACAATACACAAAAGATACACATTTTAAACTATAAAATCAAAAAATAAACCACTGAAATCCCCAAGATGTCATAACCCACAGCTGACCTTCCAGCGTCAGCTACATGTTATATTTTAAACCCTAATGTGACCCACAGTTTTATCCTTATAACGATATCATTTTTCATTAAGAAACGGAAACCCCAAAATCGTCATCTCTTGAATATGTTGTTCATTTCTTTATTTTATATCCAAAAAGTTTCTCCTTGAAGTTTTCCTCTTTTTCTTGATGAATTTACCTCTCGTTTCATCCCCAAAAAAACAAAAAATTTTTGTGTATTATGAAGAACTATTTTAAGATATTTAGGGGCCAAGCACTGAAGGTGCGGGCACCTATTGTATCTGTTCCCGTTCTTATTCTTCTTTTTCTTCCGACTGGGAGTCTATGGCAGCCCATAGAAGCGTATGCGGGAAAGTTGTTTTGGTTTGACATTTTGATAGAGGACAGTCCCAACATCAAATACACCAATATTGGTGTTTCTAACTCATTCCCTCTAGCGCCACCACCTGTCCAAAGTTTCAGAAATTGTATGCTAATAACTTTTAAACCGTAAGGCCTATCAACAAAATTCTTTTTCCCTCTGAAACCTGAGCTCACGACGATTCGACTGCACCCTATGACGTCATTTTCCGCCATAATAGTTTTCCCGCCATTTTGAATTTTCCGAAAAACCTACTTTTTCGAACTCCTCCTAGGCCGTTGCTCCGAATTTCACGAAAATTGAACCAGATCATCTCCAGACCATGACGACAAAAAGTTATGGAAATCAAGTTGATTCGAATAACCGTTCTCAAATACCGCGCAAATAAATTTTACGGAGCGCTTGCGAAAACAGACGTAAGGCTGTATCTCCACAACGCTTTATCGGATTCAGACCAAATTTGGTACATGTCATCACAAGCATGACCTGAGGCTACATGCTGCGTTTCGGCGCAGCGCCACCTACTGGTCCGGAGATATGAAGAATTTATGTTTTTGCTTATAACTTCTGAACGGTTTGTCCAAAAATCACAAAAGTGGTCTCGTTAGATTCAGGGCGTCATGCTGAGTCGACTGATATCCAATTTTCCCATATCGGCCATTTTGGCGGTCGACCATTTTGAATTATGTGCTAAAATGCTGTATTTTATGAACGCATGAACGTATCGTTACGAAACTCAGTATGGGTCATCAGTACAAGGCCCTAAAGGTACTCAAAAGATTATGAGACAGCGCCACCTTTTGGTAAAAAGTTATAATGAAATTTCCAAAAATGCTAATAACTTTTGAATAAATTTGCCTATAGTAATGACACTGATCTCAATAAATTCCTTGGGTTATGCTGAAAACATAGATACCAATTTTGCCATAGTCAGCCAAACTTCCTGTCCGCCATCTTTATTTTCTTTTAAAACCTACTTTTTCGAACTCCTCCTAGACCGAACGTCTGATTTTCACCAAAATCGGATCGTGTCATCTCCAGACCGTGCCGAGTAAAAGTTATGGATTTCGTGTCGATAGACAAAACCGTTTTCGTATACTGCAGTGGCAAAGTTGAGGCATGATGCCAAAATGACTATTCAGGCTTTATATCTGCAATGCCTTGACATATTGACACCAAACTTTGTATGTGTCATTGTCACTTCACTCTGACCACATCACATCAGTTTCGTAACTGCGCCACCTATTGGTCGAAAGTGATAATCATATTTTTAGTTATTGTATGTGATTTTTCAACCATTTTGCCAAAATTCATCTTCAAATGTCTTTAATTGCTCCTTGCTGCAGTTTGTCTCACACTTTCAGCCATGTAGGCATATCTCGTCGTCTGCTTTTGCGCTTGGCCCCGTAATGGCTGCTTGTTAGCCTTGTTATTGTTGTTTTTTCCTGTGTATAAATATCATATTATGATGTACACAAAGCAATGATCTTTATGTTTTCTGTTTTGTCATTATGATTGTTCATTGTTAGATACAACTATGGTATCTTTCCATGATCTTGTATGTAATAAGTTGAAATGATATGAGCGACAGGTGCACTAACACTTCATAACATCAGTAACTGGACAGCCCAACCTAGAACAGTTTTCCTCTGCGTTTGTAATGTCTGCACAGAGGAGACGGGCAGCTGCTGGAAGATCTCTCCTTTGGAGAAAATGTCATTTGTTTTCGTTTGTGGGTTCTGAGTCAAAGTACCCAAATATAATGTTTCTCATATATATTGAGAAGCCTGGCCAAATCTTACACTTGACAAATGCATCAATATCATTCCAAAGCTTCTGAGTGAAGTGACACGACCAAAATAAGTGAACATCAGAATTCAAACCAAAAGAGCATGTTAGCTCAATGTCAGACTCAAATCTTTGTAGAAGTTTCTTAACAGGACAGAACCTGTGTATGAGCTTAAATGAGATTTCTTTCACTTTATTTGTAAGAAAGAATTTCTGCTGTAAAGACCAGATTTTTTTCCAATTAAGGTTAACAAACAAAGTTTAAAGTTTGTTGAACATCTACATTCATCTTTAGTAATTTGTATACCTAAATATGTTACCCCATTTTTAACAGTAATACCCTCAATTGAGGTAAGAGAGCAATTTTTAATAGGTAGCAATTCACATTTATTAGAATTTAGATTTAATCCAGAGGCTTTAGAGAAGGATTGAAGAATATCCAAAGCCACTGGAATTTGTGAAGAATCACTCAAGAATAAAGCTGGATCGTCCGCTAAATGACTCATGTTTATTTTAGTGTTGCCAATTGTGATACCCTTTAAAGAACTGTTATTGATATGTCCACTAAGGAATTGTGTTGCAATTAGGAATAGGGGAAACTGGACATCCCTGTCTAACTCCTCTTTTTAAGAAGACTCTAGGTGAAGTACCATATAGCTTAATTGAGCCGTTTCCGTTTATGAATAGCATTTGGACCATTCTGCAGAAAAAGTCGCCGAAGCCGATTTTTCGAAGAGCCTGAAATAAAAATTTGTGTTCCAATGTGTCGAAGGCTTTGTAATAATCTAAAAAGAAAATGAAGCCATCACTGTGAATTAATTCTGAATAGTCTAACATGTCTAACACTAGCCGTATATTATTAGAAATGTGTCTTTTCTGCATAAATCCTGACTGTGTTTCGTCAATTATAGAGTTCAAAACATATTTTAATCTTTTTGCTAGGACTGAAGCTATTATTTTATAATCATTATTTAATAGTGTAATTGGGCGCCAATGGTCAATTAAGAGGGGATCTTTATTTAATTTTGGTATAAGAGTTATTAATCCTTGACTTAATGTGGCTGGAAGTAATACTTTTTCTATACTTATCTCATATACCTTTAACAAGAATGGTGCTATACTGCGATTAAAAAGCTTGTAAAACTCTGAGCTGAGTCCATTTGTTGGTTTTTAAACAGTTAATAGCTTCCTCTATCTCCTTCAATGTGATAGAGGTGTCACAAAAGTATTTATCTAAAACACTCAACTGGTTTATATTAGGTAAGGATTTAAATAAATCATATGTTGTTGGTGTGGCGGTATGGGTGATTTGTTTTCGTCATCATTTGTATTCCAGCCTATTATCTGCGTCCTCTGGGCTATAAAAGAAGTAGCGCATGTGCCGTCTGTTATGCGTCACTTTTTGGGAACTGCGTTGTTAACGCGCTTCTGTCGTCACTTCCTGAGAACCGTATGCGATCACCCGAGCCGGTAAGGAGAATGCTAGTTGTTTGTATGTTTTGAAGCATATTCGTTATGCGTTATGCATATGCGTTCTGTCTAATGTATGTTTTAGAGACACTGATCTGTGTTGGAGAACGTGTTTCTGTCCTCCGCTGTACAAGACTGGTACAGTGTTATCACTGTTTGCACGCACTGGACGTGGACCCTGGAGTCGGTAGGGAGAAGTTGTTGATCTCTCGTAATTGTTCTCAATAGTATGAAGTGCGTGTTCTCAAAGCGCTGGTTTGTATTTGAGGTCGTGGTCTAATCTATTTTCTCTCTCAGCTGTCGAGAGCCTGACGCAGTAGTTGGATTACTGTTGTCTCTCTGCTCTGTCCCTTGCAGAGGTGTCAAGTAACGAAGTACAAATACTTCGTTACATTACTTAAGTAGAAATTTTGGGTATCTATACTTTACTCGAGTAATTATTTTTCAGCCGACTTTTTACTTCTACTCCTTACATTTTCACGCAATTATCTGTACTTTCTACTCCTTACATTTTAAAAATAGCCTCGTTACTCCTATTTCATTTCTGCTTATTTTCATTCCGGCTTGTCGTCGTTCAAAAAATGGGCAATTATACAATAGATCTGAGTCCCGCCTCCTGAACACACATCGCTAAACTGATTGGCTTTGTGTTTTCTTTCTAACTTGTGAGAGGCTGTCCGCGCGGCGCGCTGTAGTGCTAGTTAACTTACATTTGGTTGTGCAAAGCGGCAAAACTCCTCCGAAGGAAACCTACTAATACTATAGATGCGGTAAGCGAGGTAGAAATGAATCAACAGTTTTGTGCTCAAGAATACGGGGCAAATCGCGTCAAATATTGATTAGGGGACAGCCGTTTTTATAATATTGCCTACTGTATGACAATCGCGGGATAAGTGGCAAACATAATGTGTGTGTGTGTGTGTGTGTGTGTGTGTGTGTGTGTGTGTGTGTGTGTGTGTGTGTGTGAGAGAGAGAGAGAGAGAGTGTGCGTGTGTGTGAGAGAGAGAGAGTGTGTGTGAGAGGCAGACTGAGTGTGTGTGTGTGTGAGAGAGAGAGAGAGAGAGAGAGAGAGAGTGTGTGAGAGTGAGAGGGAGACTGAGTGTGTGTGTGTGTGTTGTGTGTGTGTGAGAGAGAGAGTGTGTGTGTGTCTGAGAGAGAGAGAGGAAAGAGAGAGATTGTGTGTGTGTGTGTGTGTGAGAGGAGAGAGACTGTGTGTGAGAGAGAAGAGAGAGAGTGTGTGAGAGAGAAGAGAGAGAGTGTGTGAGAGAGAAGAGAGAGAAAGTGTGTGTGTGTGCATGTGTGTGTGTGAGAGAGAGAGTGTGTGTGTGTGTGTGTGTGTGTGTGTGTGTGTGAGAGAGAGAGTGCGTGCGTGCGTGTGTGTGTGTGAGAGAGAGAGAGAGAGCGAGAGAGTGTGTGTGTGTGTGTGTGTGAGAGTGTGTGTGCGCAACCATTATAGTGTCAAAATATCCCCACCAAGATGGCAATATCCGAAATCCTTATATGCGGCTGAAACAGTAGCCTAGTGCCTCACAAGTTTTTCAACATTTACATTTTAATATAACATTATAGTCATTATGGCCTTAGAATTTTTATTTTTATTTTTTGAGGTGGTGGGGTGCACTATAGGCCCCTTTGGCGCTGTCTAAGCTTTTGTCCTTAATGGCATTTTTTGCCTTGCCTTGCATTACTTTTACTTTTATACTTTAAGTAGTTTTGAAACCATGTACTTTTACACTTTTACTTGAGTAAAAAGCTTGAGTTGATACTTCAACTTCTACAGAAGTCATTTTAAACCCTAGTATCTGTACTTCTACTTGAGTAATGAATGTGAATACTTTTGACACCTCTGGTCCCTTGCCAGAGAAAGCTACGGTTTCACTGTCTCTTGATAAAGCATTGACTAATTTTCTCGACGATCGGTACGTATTAGTTTTATGTTTACGTGTGTTAGGTTGAGAATTAATCTGGCAGAGTGATAACCTCATTTTGCTTATAGGTTTGTGAAGGCCCATACCTGCATTTCAGTCCGGGTGCTTCGCCTTCATTCACGGCTCCAGTGCTGTTCTGTTTCCAAAATAATTTGGGTTTTCATTTTGTTTTTGTTTCCAATTTATTGTTTTGTGGCGAACTCTTTGACTTTTAGGATCGTTCCTAAATATTTGACTTTTTTTCTAATCATTTTCCTTTGTGGTTTTCTTTAGTTTTATTTTATTTGTTTTTTTCCATTGCATTAGATTTGTTTATTTGATATGTCATTTTGTATAAGTTGTTTTCTTTATTGATTTCTTTTTGAAACATAATTGTTGGTATTTTGTTGCCATCTGTTTTGCTTTAAAAACTTGGTTATTTACTTTATTTTTTATTTAGTGGCAACATTTATTTTCTTTATTTTGCTTTGACTAAAGTGGATTGAGTATATGCAACCCGGCCTTAAAGTGATTGCATTTTATGTACATTATTCTGTGTTGGCAGGACTTGAGCACCGGCGGCAAAGGACTTTGCTTAGTACTGACACGTGTGTGTGTGTGTGTGTGTGTGTGTGAATTTGGTTGGTTTTAGCTTGCTGTCTTTCCAATCTGAAAAAATACGCAGTTTTGTTCACCCTCTTCAATCTATTTTCTGCACGAATAAATGCCCCTTCAGCTTTATTTGTATATATATCGTTTAATTTGCACTGCAAATCAACCAATTCTGCTTTTTCACAATCAAGTAAATCATCCACATTTTTAGATAAAAGATTGGTGATTTTGCACATCACAATATTTTCATCAGTTTTTTTCTTTTTGGCCAAATCAGTACTAAATTTCCTAAGATATTTGCCAATTTCATATTTAGTAAATTCCCAATTGCTGCTGTAACTATTCTCCTCTTTTGCTTTATTCCAATTTTTGTGAATTATCTTGGTAATTTCATCTTCTACTTCCCTGTAAGAGAGAGTTGTTAAGTTTCCAGTAAGAAGAGAATCCGTGCACATTGTCAGAGGCAGAAAAATGGGTACGAATAAAGATACTCTTGTGGCCAGAAAACGGTGATGGCAAAATATCAGAGGAGGCATTGCATAATTCTTTAGAGATAAGCCACATGTCAATTCGGGATTGTGAGGAGAGAGATTTATTACTCCATGTGAACATCTTTTGAGAGGGATGTAACACTCTCCAACTATCGATCAATGAGAATCTTTGCATAAACATTTTCAAGTATAAACTAGTATTGTCATGGAGTTTTGGAGGCCATCTGTCTATGCTGCCATCTAAGGCAACATTAAAATCTCCAGCAAAAATAAGCATGGAATTTGGGTATTTAGTTAATAATTCTAACACCTGATCCTCTAAACGACTAATAACGGCTTCATTTTCTTTCTGCTGGTTATAGCCATAAACAAAAACAAGAATACACGTCAAATTTGAGATTTCAGTAACGAGACAGATATAATGTCCCTCTAAATCACTTACATTATGTAACACCTTCCCTTTAAACTGATTTTTTAAGATACATACACCAGCTGAATGTGTCGTACCATGAGACATCCATATGTCCAGTCCCCATTGTGACCTCCAAAAATTAAGATCCTCTATAGTTGAGTGACATTCTTGGAGGAAACAAAAATCTGTTTTGAATTGTTTAAGATATAAGAAAACAGCCTTTCGCTTAGTATGATTTCTTATCAATCTAGCATTTAAAGAAACAACAGATAAAGACATGAACTAAAGAAAAGAAATTGAAAAAAAAAAATATTTGAATAGACCTAGATAAGCAAAACAAGTAACTTGTTGTAAAGAACTTTAACCGGTCAAGGAATGAGCATGAAGAGAACCGCAACTCAAAAAATATGAATAAGATATTGAAATACAGTAGGAAATTCCAATTAAGTAATAGTTTCAATGAAATTTGAAAAAATAGGTATACCAGATTGATATGAGAGACTGTATTGTATTATACAAGCCAGACAACACAGATGTCTCAGACATACTAGAACGTCTCAATATAAGAAATAAAAATAAAAACTGTAACACGTTCTAAAATAGAACTATTTAAACCATGTGAAAAGGCAGCATTTTAAATGTCTTACATAACCAAGAGTGTAGTACCGCCAGATGAGTGTCTCCACGTCCTGGAAAAAAACTGTAGACTGATGACAGGCCAGAACATCGAAGAGCGCCAACCAGCCAAGAGGATGGAAGCAATATTAAAGTCAAAAGACGATCAGAATAAACGAGAAAACCCATTAGTCAGGAGGGAATACTTCAGATCCCTCTACAAAAGCTCTTCCACCCACAAAGTGAGCTCGCTTGTTCTCTTTTCTCGCCTTTTCCACGACGGGCCATAGCTTGTTTCTTCGTTCTCTATCCGCTGGAGACAGATCCTCGGAAATTTTCAGGTAGTTGTTTTTTAGAAAATGTTCATCTTTAGCAGCGCGCCAGACCGCGTCGCGTGGAAAACGGGAGGTAAACTGGACGATGATTCCTCTGGGCTTGCTGTCGTTCAGTCGTTTGCGACCCAGGCAATGAACGGTGTCCACGGCATCCGGGAGTTTGTCTTTCGCGTCTGGCAGAAGGTGCTGGCAAACATCGATGATCTTATTTCGGACATCTTCTCCTTTACTTTCAGGTACCCCATGAACTCTGAGACTCCATCGACGTGAGTAAGCCTCGAGGTGCAGAAGCCTTTTCTCCTGTTCATGCGAGTTGAACTCGACTCTTTTGCTAGTGACTCAGTCGCGCCTATTTTGACTTTCAAATCTTTAACTTCGGCACTCATAAAGTCAATGCCATCTTTCATTTCAGAAATCTGCCAGGTATTTTAGCTAATCACTTCTTTCATACTAGCGATCACACGTGAGTTTTCCCCTACCATCTTTTCCAAAGCCATCTTTTCCTTTACCGATTATTAATCAGCCTCGAAAGCTCTCCGAGTTGTGAGATGATGGCAGTTGTGTCAGCACTCACGTCTTGCGTTGTTTGATGGCAGGGGGCTTACATGGGGTTTCTGGAAGACAGGGGAATTCTTCCTCACACAGCATGAATTCTGAGGAGTCAGTGTCCTGATTCAAGTAGTCATGCATGTTGTCCATCAGAGGTTCTTGGCGGGCTTGATATGCCTCGTTAACAGTTTTGTTAGCATTAGCAGCAGCTTGAGGTCCATTGCTACTTTTTCTTTTCTCGGATTTTCCCATTTTGACAACCAACAACCTGTTAAAATTGATCTGGTACAAATTAGAGTCCAAAAACTTTTCCTACTGCATTATACGCCAAAATAAACAATCGAGGTTGCGGAGCTCCTCAAAATGTGACTGATCAGAGCGCCATCTTGGACCACCCCCCCCCCCCCCATAAGCCAGATAAAGGTTACTAGGGGCTGGACCAAAGACGTCACGATCTTCGTCGCTATCTTATGACGACTGTAGATTCATATAATATATACATCGTTTTGATATTTATGGATAATGATCTCAGATTATTTTACAGATTAATGATGACTGATAAATCCAGTACAAATAAACATTTAATTGCATTTTATTTATTTATGTCATGATGACATCGTCACAATACATGCATAACAACATAGTTGTTCTGACTTCATGAAGGCCCATGGCGTGAATGAAACATCAAACTGACTAGAACAGTTTGAACAGTTCAACTCCGTCGACTTGATTCATAAATCGTTGATTTTGTTCTTTTACACTCATTTAGAAACGAGCATTTTCTATTTTTCCAGCGTGTGAACATATCTCCGATACTACTCTCTATAAAAAACAATCGGATTGCTTTGATATCGCTAGTTATATCCAACTTTCCGAACTTCCGTTACTATCTCTAACGATAGCCCGCTAGCATTGCACGCGTGGCCTCGCCTATCGACCGTCTTATTTACACTCGAATCACTGAAATCGCTCTGTTTGTGTTGGAGTTTGTGTTTGTGCTTCTAATCGCTTGTTGTGTTTGAAGTTTGTGTTTGTGCTTGTGCTTCGAATTGCTTGTTGTGTTTGAAGTTTGTGTTTGTGCTTGTGCCTCGAATCGCTTGTTTGTGTTTGAAGTTTGTGTTTGTGCTTGTGCCTCGAATCGCTTGTTTGTGTTTGAAGTTTGTGTTTGTGCTTGTGCCTCGAATTGCTTGTTGTGTTTGTGCTTGTGCTTCGAATCGCTTGTTTGTGTTTGAAGTTTGTGTTTGTGCTTGTGCTTCGAATCGCTTGTTTGTGTTTGAAGTTTGTGTTTGTGCTTGTGCCTCAAATCGCTTGTTTGTGTTTGAAGTTTGTGTTTGTGCTTGTCCTTCGAATCGCTTGTTTGTGTTTGAAGTTTGTGTCTGTGTTCGAACCGCTTTGGTTGTAATTGGAGTTTGTGTTTCGAATCGCTTAACTGTTAGTTTGTGAGCGTGTGAACATATCTCCGATACTACTCTCTATAAAAAAAAAAAACAATCGGATTGCTTTGATATCGCTGGTTATTTCCAACTTTCCGAACTTCCGTTACTATCTCTAACGTTAAGTTAGCCCGCTAGCATTTGCACGCGTGGTCTCGCCTATCGACCGTCTTATTTACACTCGAATCACTGGAAGGATACGGGTTCTATCCATGATTTCAGTCCTAAATTAATAGTGATATTGGTAGCATCACTGCTAATTTATTGTTCATCTGTCATAATGGCGAATACATCGTATGTGTGTCTACCTCTGAGTGCAGGTGAGGACACGTTTGAGCTGCATTCGGTGCGGCTGGAGCTGGAGTCCGTGGAGAAGCAGATCCGTGATCTGCTGGGGAGGCAGGCCGAGCTGCGAGACCGACGATCAGCGCTTGAAGCATCACGCGCCGATGCTCACAAGTCAGTGGTTAGTAACTTTTCGACTCCGGCCTCCTCTACTCCGTGTATTTCTCTGCACAGGACCCGAGCATCCCTGCCCTCATTCACCCCGGCACCGACACAGCACCATGGACCCTGGATGATGCCACAGCGGAAGACACGAGCCAGGACCAGAGCAAGGACCTCTCCGCCCCTCCCGGTCTTCGAGATCTCCACCCGGAACCGCTTCTCCCCTCTTCGCGAGACGGAACGCGACGACGCTGTGATCATCGGCAGTTCCATGGTCCGGCATGTCCGCGCTACCTCAGGTAAAGGTATGGTGCGCACTCACTGCTTTCCTGGTGCTCGTGTTCTCGATGTCGCTGCGCAGGTCCCCGAGATCCTGAACGGTGACGAGCGCGTCGGAGCTGTCGTGCTGCACGCGGGGGTGAACGACATCAGGCTGCGGCAGACGGAGGTTCTGAAGAGGGACTACAGGAGCCTGATCGAGACGGTACGCAGAACATCGCCTGAAGCAAAGATCGTCGTGTCTGGACCGCTTCCCACGTACCGACAAGGACAAGAAAGGTTCAGTAGATTGTTTGCACTAAATGAATGGTTAATGTCATGGTGTAATGAACAGAGACTGCTCTTTGTAAATAATTGGAATCTGTTTTGGGAGCGACCTAGGCTCTACCGTGCTGATGGCCTGCACCCCAGCAGAATCGGAGCGGCTGTTCTGTCGGACAACATCTCCAAGACGTTACACACCATATGACTAGTAAGTCAAAGTCCAAATCACATTCTTTGCTGTCCCAAATTAATTGATATAAGTACCAGTGTAGAACACTATATAGAAACTGTGTCTATTCCTCGTTTAGTGAGGCCAAACAATAAATCTACTGTAGGATCTAAGAAAAATCTAATTGTGATTAAACCAGAAAATCTCAATATTAGTGAACAAAAACAATTTCTAAAGCTAGGTCTTCTAAACATTAGATCGCTTACACCTAAGGCGGTTATTGTAAATGAAATGGTCACTGATAATAGCTTCGATGTACTCTGCCTTACTGAAACCTGGCTTAAACCAAATGATTATTTCGGTCTTAATGAGTCCACTCCACCAGGATACTGTTATAAGCATGAGCCCCGTCTGATTGGTCGTGGCGGCGGTGTTGCAACAATCTATAGAGATATTCTTAATGTTACTCAGAAAACAGGCCACAGGTTTAATTCGTTTGAAGTACTTGTTCTAAATGTTACGCTCCTAGATGTAAGAAAGAAATCCTTATTATCTCTAGCCTTGGCTACCGTATATAGACCGCCAGGGCCTTACGCTGATTTCCTAAAAGAGTTTGCAGATTTTCTCTCAGATCTATTAGTCAATGTCGATAAGGCAATAATTGTTGGAGATTTCAACATACACGTTGATAACACAAATGATGCGTTAGGAGCTGCGTTTACAGATTTATTAAACTCCTTTGGGGTCAAGCAAAACGTTAGTGGTCCCACTCATCGTCTTAATCATACTCTAGATTTAATTATATCATATGGAACCGATCCAACCGATATAGATATTATACCGCAAAGTGATGATGTCACTGATCATTACATGGTAACTTGCATACTACGTACGGCTGAAATGTGTCATGTTGCGCCGCGTTATCGACCAGGCAGAACAATCCTTCCAACTACTATAGATAGATTCTTGAATAGCTTACCTGATCTATCTCCGCTCCTCAGTGAACCCAAACTAACAGATGAGCTAGAGGAAATGACTAGCAGTATGAGCACCATTTTCTCTAGTACATTAGAAGCTGTTGCACCAATTAGATTAAAAAAGGTTAGAGAGAAAACTAAAGCACCATGGTACAACAGTGCTACGCATGTTATCAAGAGAGAAACCCGTAACTTAGAGCGCAAATGGAAACAAACTAATTTAGAGGTCTTTAGAATCGCGTGGAAAGACAGTATGTCACGTTATAAAAAGGCTCTAAAAGCAGCCAGGGCTGAGCATCTCCGCAAACTAATAGAAAATAACAAAAACAATCCAAGGTTTTTATTTAACACTGTGGCTAGATTAACAAATAAACAGACATCACCTGACCAAAATATTCCGTTACATTTTAATAGTAATGATTTCATGAATTTCTTCACTGAGAAAATAGAAAGCATCAGAAACACAATTGTAAATGTACAATCTTTGACAGCGTCTTATGATTCAGCCTCAATTATCGCCCCTCAAGAACAACTACAGCGCTTTACAACTATAGGACAGGAAGAGCTAAATAAACTTATCACTGCATCTAAACCAACAACATGTTTATTAGATCCAATACCCACTAAACTACTGAAAGAAGTGTTACCTGTAGTGGAAGAGCCTCTTCTCAATATTATTAACTCGTCTCTATCTTTAGGACATGTTCCAAAAACATTCAAGCTGGCAGTTATAAAACCTCTTATTAAAAAACCACAATTAGATCCAAATAACCTAGCAAATTACAGACCCATTTCAAATCTTCCATTTATGTCTAAAATACTAGAAAAAGTTGTGTCCGCTCAATTGTGCTCTTTCTTGCAAGAAAACGATATCTATGAAAAGTTTCAGTCTGGATTCAGGCCACATCATAGCACAGAAACTGCGCTGGTTAAAATTACAAATGATTTACTTTTAGCTTCTGACCAAGGCTGTATCTCAATACTAGTTTTACTCGATCTTAGTGCTGCGTTTGACACTATAGATCATAAAATACTCTTAGATCGACTTCAAAATTACACTGGTGTTCAGGGACAGGCATTAAGCTGGTTTAGATCGTACCTATCAGACCGTTACCATTTTGTCCATTTAAATGGGGAAAAATCAAAGATAACGTCAGTAAATTATGGAGTGCCGCAGGGATCTGTATTAGGCCCCCTGCTATTCTCAATTTATATGCTGCCACTTGGTAATATTATAAGAAAACATGGAATAAGTTTCCACTGTTATGCCGATGACACTCAATTATATATTTCATCTAGACCAGATGATAACACTAAATTATCTAAAATGACAGAGTGTGTTAAAGATATAAAATATTGGATGACGTGTAATTTTCTTCTATTAAATTCAGATAAAACGGAGGTATTACTGATTGGTCCAAAAAACTGCCCACAAAACCTCTTACAATACAACCTTAATCTAGATGGACGTCCTGTTACTTTATCCTCTACAGTAAAAGACCTGGGTGTTATACTAGACCGCAACTTGTCTTTTGAAAATCATATTTCAAATGTCACAAGAACAGCCTTTTTCCACCTTAGAAACATTGCTAAGCTACGTAATATGCTATCAGTTTCTGATGCAGAAAAGTTAGTTCATGCATTCATGACCTCGAGACTAGATTACTGTAATGCTTTATTAGCTGGTTGTCCTGCATCCTCCGTAAACAAGCTACAGTTAGTCCAAAATGCAGCTGCTAGAGTTCTTACTAAGTCAAGAAAATATGATCATATAACACCAATTTTATCATCTCTACACTGGTTACCTATTAAGTTCCGTATCAATTACAAAGTATTGTTACTGACCTATAAAGCCCTAAATGGCTTAGCTCCTGTGTATTTAAGAGATCTTCTATCGCCATATATTCCATCGCGCTCTTTAAGATCGCTAAATTCGAGGCTTCTGGTCGTACCTAGGATAACTAAGTCCACTAAAGGAGGGAGGGCGTTTTCACATCTAGCTCCTAAACTCTGGAATAGCCTTCCTGATATTGTCCGAGGCTCAGACTCGCTCTCCCAGTTTAAAACTAGATTAAAGACGCATCTCTTTAGCCAAGCATTCACATGATGCATCTCATACCTTTTATACTACAGTTAAACCAGATCAAATGCATTCATATTATGAACAGCAGCTACGCTAATTATTTCCCATCTGCCTTTTTTGTTGTTATCTCGGGACGCCTGTCCCGAGATAACTCAAATAGAGTTCGTCAGCTCCAGTTATGTATCCAGCCTCTCATGGAGACTTCAGATAACCCAACGCCTGTGATGAGACGACTCGACGCCTGTGAAGAGACGACCCAACGCCGGCGATATGTTATGCCCTAAATTTCATGATTAACTAACTGTATTTTGTGTGTATATTTTTGAAATGCATTTTCTGTAAAGCTGCTTTGAAACAATGTGTATTGTGAAAAGCGCTATACAAATAAACTTGAATTGAATTGAATTGAATAGAACAAACTCTTTGAAATGTATATGATACTGGATATCAAGGGTGAAACTGTTAACAATGTAGACAGACAGTAATCTCATTCAATGTCAGTTATGTGTGCAGTAAAATATAATGTATTAGTGTAGTGATTTATGGTCTTAAACATTAATATTAATATTGAGTTTTTGGTCACATCCTTCCTATACTACGGGGCACCAGCCAAGGAATTTCACCTTGACAATAAAGAACAATCATGGAAGATTGTTGAAATAATTAGAATTATATAAATTATAGGAAGTTTGTCATCTGATCAATCTGAAGGATTTAGTGAGATTCTGGCAAGCTTGTAAAGCCTCTGATGATCAACACAAGAATGACACAGTTTGCAATAAAGATGAATTTATTAACAAATAGACATATACAAGAGTAAAATATCACACTTACTAAATACTACTAAGGAAAGTGACTAAACTACTAATGAAAATGTAATCAATAATCAAACAGATACTACAAACAACTACACAAATGGATGTTCACAATGAATGTTAAGTAGATGAGCAATGGATTGGATGAAGCAATTAGAAGTCAATTGTGGTCTTTCTGGATGCTGGTATGAAATAGTAAATAAGCATTTATGAATACAGATAATGTGTCTAATGTATCTATCTGTATATGCGGAACCTAGATACAGTCTCTAAAAAAATATTCTAATATAGCAACAAGCTATCCTGTAGCTCAAACAGTAGAGCGTTGGCGCTTGCAACGCCAAGGTCATGGGTTTGATTTCCCATGTATGTAAATGTAAATGTAATGCCTTGAATGTATGGATAAAAGCGTCTGCCAAATGCATAAATGTAGCAACAACCTAATGCCCAGGCCTTTGGGAAGAGGTTTGGTTAGCTTATATGTATGTTCCACGTGGTCGGGTGATCAGTCCGGCAATGGGCTACGTCTTCCACTGGTATCTTTCTATTCGCAGTGAGGGTAAACTGGATCCCTTTCCACCAGTTGCAGAGCCGCACTGAGTGCTGGAGGTTCGCTGCTGGTCCTTGTGTAATCCGGCAAACTGCAGGTCAGGCGGTGGTCGATCCGCAGGATCCTTTGCAGGCTAGAGGTTACAAAGGCAAGAGTCGTGCAGCTCAGGTGTTGAATGCTGAAGTCCTCAACAGAAGCGGTTGAGCTGCTTGAAGGTTCATGCGGGTGAAGGTTTACTTGCAAGAGTATAACCTTGGTTGTGCTGTTGTTCCTTCCCTCTTTAGGTCAGAAACTCTACTACTGTAGTGGTGTGACTGGGTCGTTGCGCGCCCATCACGTCCCACCTTTCCACCCTGTGGAGCTTGTGGATTTGTCCCAAAATACACAGTTAAATTAAACATTGTCTTTAGAACCTTGGAAATGCTTTATTTCCTTTCCAAACCTTTCTCAAAGTCCCTTCGGCAGCGTTCTGAACTTGTAGAGTCCAAACTTGATGTAAATTGGTTGAGGTATCACCCAGATGTCCATTACTGTGTTAGTGGGTGAGATTACATTGGCTGTTATTCCAGGTGCCGTTTCCACTGTGAGCGCACAGTTCCCTGGATGAATAAGGAGATATGTAGGACATGTTCCTTACAGTTTCCTGTCCCTTTTTGTGGTCCTAAACCAATGTGTAAAAAGATTAGTCTTTTTCTTAGGGTTCTTTGTTCCAACCAATGTTGTTTTTGGCAGCCCTTTTAGTTTTAGTCTTAGTCTCAGTCTTTTTGACGAAAATGCTTTTTAGTTTTAGTCACATTTTAGTAACTTATAAACTTGATAGTTTTAGTCAAGTTTTAGTCGACGAAAACGCAAAAAGGTTTTAGTCAAGTTTTAGTCGACGAAAACATAAAAAGGTTTTAGTCAATTTTAGTAAAAAAAAAAGAAAGAAAAAAAGTAGTCTTTAATAAATTAATTTAGGTTAAAAAGTATTGGAAATGGGCTTAGGTTTGACAGGTTGCAGCAAGTTGCAATTCATAAAACAACAGTTAACCTTAAAACCTTTGCATAATAAACTAGACTTTCTGAATAATTCGATTGGTTGGGTCCTTACATGCGCTTCGTGAGGCACACACGCACACTAGCACACACACGCAAGGTCTCTCGCTCCCTTTCTCTGCTGTGCGCGCGCTACACATGCGCGCTCTTGCTCGCTCTATCTAGATTCCGAGAGATTCAGATTTGCGGGCAATTCTGAAATTATCGTACATTATGGGATTTTTTTCATTATTGATCGTACATCGTACAACAACGATTAGAATGCGGCATTGCTGATACTTTTTTTTTAGCTCAAAACAGACCGATTTCACGCAAAATAGGCAGAAATGACATTGTGAACGTCAGACTTATAATCATTTTCGTTCCATCTCGTCTCGTCAACGAAAACTCGAAAACGTCTCGTCATGTTTTAGTCACCTTAGAGCCATTTTTAGCTAGTCATCGTAACGTTATCGTCATAAAAAAAAGGTGCGTCAACGAAATAATTGCGTTATCGTCATCGTTGACGAAAACAACATTGGTTCCAACCATGTCCTAGCCAGTTTGGGTCATTCCAGTCCATGGTCATTCACAACAAAGGAGTTGAGGTGAAAATCGGTGATTAGATTAGTGATCAACGGGTTTTTGATGTCCTCACCTCTGGCAGTCCTGATTACTATAGTCCTTTAATTGTCTTTGAGGGTCCTATCACATCCTTCTGTCTTCTTAATCACAGTATGACAAAGAGACTCCTGTTGTGAAGTATGGACCTCTGCTGCCATCATGTCTGCTGTTCACTACATTAGGCATTTAAAAGCTCTATTGACAAAATTAAAACATGGAAAACTCAAAAAGCAAACAATATTTCATGTCTTTTAGAACTAACATTTATCCTGATTCAAGCTGAATTAGCATAAAATGAAAACGGTTGATAAAATGAGTAATGAGTTTAATCGATCATTACTTGAAGCAAAGCCAAAAATTAAGTAAAAGTGAATTAGACAGATCTCTCTCTTTACTGACTTATAAGAGCCAAATCCTCTCAAGAGAAGAAGAGAAGAAAAGAGTCCAGTTTCAGAGCTACATACAATTTTATGTTGTATTTGCATGGAAGAGTAGAAGTGGAAGATAAACTAGATGTTCTGATGAAAAACAACGAATATCAGATTAATTTCTCTCTCAGAGGTGTTATGGCCTCTTCTTCAGCTCCCTGAACTTCAAAGGTATTTTCCAGTGTGAATTTTCAGGTGCTCTTTCAGTTCATCTTCTGTAGTAATGGACTTCCAGCACTGAAACACACACCGCCGTGTCTTTTCTGCTGTAATATTACGAATGAATCTTCTTCTTTGTGTGAATAGTCATGTTTGTGTTTCTTCAGGACTGATGCCCAATGAATCTGTTTACCGCACTGATCACAGTTAAATGGTCTTTCTTCAGAATGAGAAGAAGTGATTTCAGAGAGAAATCCAGAGCCGCTTCTTCCCAGTGTGAACTCATGTGAATCTTCAGCCTTGATTTACATGTGAAGCGTTTTTTACACTGACGGCAGGAGACAGATTTATTGCCTTCTGTTTTTCCTTCCTTGTTCACGTCCATCAGGTCTAAAAGAAACATTAAATCATGTGAGATTTCAAATGAGAGACAAATATGAAATGAAAAGTGAAGCTCAAAGTCAAGATCACTGAGTATAATAGTCATTTTAATCCCATTAAATCTGGTCAACAACTGCTGAGCTCGATTATGATCTATTTTAATGTCATGAAGATGATTTGTGTTATAAATCACTAGTTTGGTCATGAAACTCTAGATGCAGGCTTGACATATGATCTGTGAGAAATCACATAGTTTTCAACATGACACAAGCTGATTGGCCTTTTATTTGTTTAACGTTTGTTGTGAAAGGGCCGCCTGTCAACAAATTTGTTGGACTGAAGGAAAAGCAAATTCACGCCATTCACGGCGAAAAGCAAATTCACGCCATTCACGCCAAATTCACTTAGCCCTATCGCCTAACGATTACAGCCCCATTGACTCCCTGTTCCAATGCATTGATGAAGTAAACAGTTGGATGTGCCAAAACTTTCTTCAGTTGAACAAAGACAAAACTGAAGTCATTGTGTTTGGAAACAAATATGAAGTTCTCAAGGTGAATGCATACCTTCACTCTAGAGGTCAAACAACTAAAAATCAAGTCATGAATCTTGGTGTGTCTCTAGAGTCAGACCTTAGCTTCAGTAGTCATGTCAAAGCAATAACCAAATCAGCATACTATCATCTGAAAAATATTGCAAGAATTAGATGCTTTGTTTCCAGTCATGACTTAGAGAAACTTGTGCATGCTTTCATCACCAGCAGGGTGGATTATTGTAATGGACTCCTTACTGGCCTTCCCAAAAAGACCATAAGACAGTTGCAGCTCGTACAGAACGCTGCTGCCAGGATCCTGAACAGAACCAGAAAATTTGAACACATCACACCAGTCCTCAGGTCTTTACACTGGCTCCCAGTCACATTTAGGATTGATTTTAAAGTATTATTACTAGTATATAAATAATTTAATGGCCTAGGACCTCAATACATTGCAGATATGCTCACTGAATATAAACCCAACAGATCACTCAGATCATTAGGATCACATCAACTAGAAATACCAAGGGTTCACTCAAAGCAAGGAGAGTCCGCTTTTAGCTATTATGCCAGCCGCAGCTGAACCAGCTTCCAGAAGAGATCAGGTGTGCTCCTACAGTAGCCACATTCAAATCCAGACTCAAAACACATCTGTTTAGCTTTGCATTTACTGAATGAGCATTGTGCCACTGTTCGTAGAACAGTATTTGAATGACGATATTAAAGTTTTCGTCTGAGAAAGAACTAAGAATGTGAATGCAGGGCTAAGGAAAGTGAAAAGAATGTGCAAGTAAATGAAAGAGAAAAGAAAGTTGATACATGGAAGTCGTAAGAAGATTGAAAGAGAAAAGAAAGTTGATAGATGGTAAGAAGATTGAAAGAGAAAAGAAAGTTGATACATGGAAGTCGTAAGAAGATCCTTTTAAAAGAAAGATCTATAATAGCTACCGGTTGATGTAAAATACGTCCGACTGTTTGCACTGTATTTTATTATTTTATTTTCCAAACTGTGATCAGGAAGATTTTATTCATTTTTAGGGCTGTCTGATTGGAAGAGATTTTGAAGGGGAACGGGAGAGCTTCACTCCGACGAGGCGAGTGAAGATTAGCTATACTATGGAGAGTATAGAGGTTCGCTGTTTGTTTAAAACAGCAAAAGTGAAACGTGCTCTGTGGGGGACACCACTGGGCAATACTGGTGTGAGGCACCACCCCAGCTGAGGACGTCCCTGGATTGTAGGTCCAGTGGCACCGCAAACCTGCTCAATCACTTCCATCTCAGATAGGGTTTTAATTATTCTTATTTCTTTTGATTATTTTAACTTCTTCTATGTAAAGCACTTTGAATTACCACTGTTTAGCTTTGCATTTACTGAATGAGCACTGTGCCACTGTTCGTCTGACTGTTTGCACTGTATTTTATTTTCTAAACTGTTTAAATTACCGGGATTCTTATTTCTTTTATTATTTATATAATTATTTTAATTTCTTCTATGTAAAGCACTTTGAATTACCACTGTGTATGAAATGTGCTATATAAATAAACGTGCCTTGCCATTACTTTCAATAGACAGCGTAAAAGCTTATTATCATGTTGCACATGATAATGCACGGCCCCATGTTGCACATGATAATGCACGGCCCCATGTCGCACATGATAATGCACGGGCCCATGTCGCACATGATAATGCACGGCCCCATGTCGCACATGATAATGCACGGCCCCATGTCGCACATGATAATGCACGGCCCCATGTTGCACATGATAATGCACGGCCCCATGTCGCACATGATACTGCACGGCCCCATGTCGCACATGATACTGCACGGCCCCATGTCGCACATGATACTGCACGGCCCCATGTCGCACATGATAATGCACGGCCCCATGTCGCACATGATACTGCACGGCCCCATGTCGCACATGATAATGCACGGCCCCATGTTGCACATGATAATGCACGGCCCCATGTTGCACATGATAATGCACGGCCCCATGTCGCACATGATAATGCACGGCCCCATGTCGCACATGATAATGCACGGCCCCATGTTGCACATGATAATGCACGGCCCCATGTCGCACATGATAATGCACGGCCCCATGTCGCACATGATACTGCACGGCCCCATGTCGCACATGATAATGCACGGCCCCATGTCGCACATGATAATGCACGGCCCCATGTCGCACATGATAATGCACGGCCCCATGTCGCACATGATAATGCACGGCCCCATGTTGCACATGATAATGCACGGCCCCATGTTGCACATGATAATGCACGGCCCCATGTTGCACATGATAATGCACGGCCCCATGTTGCAAGGATCTGTACACAATTCCTGGAAGCTGAAAACATCCCAGTTCTTGCATGGCCAGTATATCCGTTCCCTATATAATAGGAGTTTTCAACAGTAATAAAGTAATTTGAAAAAACAAGTATTACATAATATAACTAGCCTACTTAAAGAAAAAAACTGGCACTATATAGAGTTGCTTCAAAGAATCTTCTGAGTGAGTGCTAATTTATTATTTCACACAGAGTACTATTGCTGACCTTGCAAAATATCTCTTATTGTAGGAAAAAATATGACTTGATCACTGGCTTTTCTTTACCAAGAATAATTGAAATAAAAAAGAAACTAAGCATATTTGTATTTTCTTTTATTAAACATTTAATGAATTTCAAAAATGGTGTTCATCAGGCTGCACCTCCATCACAGGCTCCTCTCCTTTCTGATGTGGCAATGATGTGTACTACGGCACAGCTAACAATAATGTCACAGTCCCTGTCAGGTGCAACCCTCAGACTTTTCAGACACTGAAATATTCCCTTTCGTTGCCCATGGTCAATTTAAATGTGTGCCCTTGTCCTGGCTAGAGCTGCGTTGTCTGGGTTGTGGGTCAGGGAATCTCTTGTAAATCACCCACATAATGGAAAAAATATAGTTCTGTTAGGCTCAGCATACGTGTAGCCTATGTAATACAGTGTGCTTGATACATATATTTTCCGTTTCCATGTTCAAATAATGTGCTACATGTGAGACTGAAAATGATTGAGTGCACAGATCCTGGCCATTTTGTTTCCACATTTGTGATATGGTATAGCATCACACACCAAGACATTTTAGTCCGTCAACTGCATACTTTTTGATTCCATTCATTTTTTTAATTTGATATAAGAGCAATAAATTAGCAGTGACACTACCAATATCACTACTAATTTAGGACTGAAATCCTGGATAGAACCCGTATCCTTTCAGTGATGTGGGTGTATCACTGAAATAGGCGAGACCACGCATGCAATGCTAGCGGGCTAAGGCTAGTAGCAGAAGTTCGGAAAGTTGGATATAAGTACCGAATTCAAAGCAATCCGATTGTTTTTACAAAGAATAGTATCGGAGATATGTTCACACGTTTTAAAATAGAAAAATGCTCGTTTTTAAATGTGTAAAGAAGAAAATCAAGGATTTATGAATCAATTCGACGGAGCTCCAAACACAAACAACTCGCTCAGTCGCTACACATGCGCAGTGATCAACAATTGTATTCCTGATGCAAGTACATGCGATATTTCAGGTTAACAGGATTAGATCGCGGCTTTATAAACGGAGGTGATCCAGGAAGTCCTTTAGCACAGCGCGATAGTGTACTTTTTGAGAGATATAGTTTTTTCTCGTGAGAGTGTCATTTGCATCATTAATTTGTTGGAACACATATAAATGTTCGACTCGTCGGAGTCGGGCTTTAACAACAGCACAAACTGTGTGCATTTCCCTGAGATTATTTGCGAGTGACGCTTTCCTTTACAATATTGGAGATACGGTGAACTTGGTAAAAAGTGCTGCCTGTCGTGCCATTCGCAAAGTTTACATCGCGCTCAAGCTTTTTTTAAGGGTTTTTTTGTGGTATTTCCAGACCCAAGGTTGTAAAGCAGATTTTTTTTTTGGAAGTGCAGGTACATTATAATTTTTAATGAAGATCACGCAATCATGACCTTGCCAATAAGTATTATTTACAGTAGCCTTTGTGTCAGTCTTCACTAACGTGATTGGTGCCAGAGACTGCACACACATTCCCATCAAGGCCTCAATGAAGGGGATTTTGTGAACAGAAATTAGGTTCACAATGTAAATGTGCAGGTAAGTTACTATTACAATTCTAAATATATCAGAATAGTAATATTATTAATACACACCATTTGACTAGTAAGTAAAAATCAAAATCACAGTCTTTGCTGTTCCAAATTAATTGATACAAGTACCACTGTAAAACACTATATAGAAACTGTCTATTCCTCATTTAGTGAGGCCAAACAATACATCTACTGTAGGATCTAGGAATAATCTAATTGTGATTAAACAAAAAAATCTCAATATTAGTGAACAAAAACAATTTCTAAAGCTAGGTCTTCTAAACAGTAGATCGCTTACACCTAAGGCGGTTATTGTAAATGAACTTCACCTTACTAAAACCTAGCTTAAATCGAACGATTATTCGGTCTTAATGAGTCCACTCCACCAGGATACTGTTATAAGCATGAGCCCCGTCTGATTGGTCATGGTGGCGGTGTTGCAACAATCTATAGAGATATTCTTAATGTTACTCAGAAAACAGGTCACAGGTTTAATTTGTTTGAAGTACTTGAGCTAAATGTGACGCTCTTAGATGAACGAAATCCCTATTATCTCTAGCCTTGGCTACTGTATATAGACCTCCAGGGCCCTATGCGGATTTCCTAAAAGAGTTCGCAGATTTTCTCTCAGATCTATTGGTCAGTGTCGATAAAGCAAACTGTTGGAGTGAGTGGAGAAAATTGTTGGAGATTTGAACATACACGTAGATAACACAAATAATGCATTAGGGGCTGCGTTTACAGATCTACTAAACTCCTTTGGGGTCAAGCAAAACGTTAGTGGTCCCACTCATAGTCTTAATCATACTCTAGATTTAATTATATCATATGGAACCGACCCAACCGATATAGATATTATACCGCAAAGTGATGATGTCACTGATCATTACATGCAGGGCCGTTTGAAGGAATTTGGGGGCCCCAAGCAAAATGGACATGGAGGGCCCCCCTTCCCATTTTATATAATGTTTAATTAGGGCCCAAGCCTTGAAAAGGCGAAGGCCCTATTGTTTTCCAAAGGATTATTATTAGGGCCCAAGCCTTGAAAAGGCGAAGGCCCTATTGTTTTCCAAAGGATTATTATTTATTATTATTATTATTATTATTGTTCTTCAAGGGTTTGGGGGCTTTTGGGGCCCTTAACATACTCAAAAACTCTTGAAACTTTGCACACGGGTCAGAACCTGCGGCCATTAGAGCCGGACTGAAGCTGGTACCCGGGCGTGGCAGGGGGGCTCGACAGCGCCCCCTGGAACGGGGTCCGAAAACTTGGTCCATAAATCAAACACGCTTGCATGAAATAATATGAAACTCGGTACACTTATAGATCTCATCGGTTCATATATCCTTCGTGCTCTGACTTTTTACCCCAGCCCAACAGGAAGTCGGCTATTTGGGGTAGTTAGAAAAACGCATTCAATGGAATTTAAAATACTCCTCCTAGACGATTCAACCAATCACCACGAAACTCGGTGTGCATGAAGTCAAGACATTGAGGATGAAAACTTGCGAGGGGATTTTTGATATCTCAAACGGTTTGGCCGTGGCGAGGAAACGAATTTATGGCGAATATTGGAAACAGGAAGTGTGTTATAACATCCTCATACATTAACTGATCTTGATGAAACTTCAGCAGTGTGTTCGCTGTAAGAGGCCGATCACATGGATGTGACTATTGTGAGTCAAAGTTATAGCGCCACCAACTGGCAGCAGGAAGTGTGTTACTTTCAAAATGCTTTGAATTCACCCTCTTATTTTTACCCGATTTGCTTCAAACTTCATCTGTATAATGTAAACACACGACAGATGTAGACCTGTGAAAGGATTATTGATATCTTTAATACTGTCGCCATGGCAACGCTTTAAACTTTTATATTCTTTTTGGATGCATTTGAGGCTCTTAACATGCTTCAAATTGCATGAAACTCAACATGCATTTGACATTTATTGCCTAGTACACTTGTGCGAAGTTTCAGAAACGGGCGTGGTAAGGGGCTCAGTAGCGCCACCTTTAGTCAAAAATGGGGTATTAGTTTTACCTACAGTAACCAAACTCGGTACGTATATTCTTCTCTTCGATCCGGACAACTTTCTAATTTACACTCATTAGCCCCGACCAACAGGAAGTCAGATATTTTGGTTTGAATGGGAGAAGATCTGAGAATTTTGCCAGTCTCTCTCAGTGTCTGTGTGTGTGAGAGAGGAGGGGGGCTTTATGTTAACCCTTTCTCTGCTGTGTGCGACTTCTCGGGCACTTATGGGGCCCTTGACGTGCTCAAAAACTCTTCAAACTTTGCACACAGGTCAGAACCCGCGGCCATCAGGGCCGGGTTGAAGCTGGTACCTGGGCGTGGCATGGGGGCTCGACAGCGCCCCCTGGAATAAGATTCGAACACTTGTCCATATATCAAACACGCTTGCATGAATAAGTATGAAACTCGGTACACATTTAGATCTCATTGGGCCGAACAACTTTCGTGCTCTAAGTTTTACGCCAGTCCAACAGGAAGTCGGCTATTATGGGTTGTATGAAAACGCATGCCCCTGGAATTTGATATACTCCTCCAAGAAAAATTATCCTATCGCCACCAAACTCGGTCAGCATGAAGTAAAGACATTGAGGACGCTAAATTGCGGACGGATTTTTGATATCTCGAACGGTTTGGCCGTGGCGAGGAAACGAAGTTATGGCGAGAAAAGAAAAACACAATGTGTATTGGAAACAGGAAGTGTGTTATAACATCCGCATACATTAACTGATCTTGATGAAACTTCAGCAGTGTGTTCGCTGTAAGAGGCCAATCACATGGATGTGACTATTGTGAGTCAAAGTTATAGCGCCACCAACTGGCAGCAGGAAGTGTGTCACTTTCAAAATGCTTTGAATTCACCCTCTTATTTTTACCCGATTTGCTTCAAACTTCATCTGTATAATGTAAACACACGGCAGATGTAGACCTGTGAAAGGATTATTGATATCTTTAATACTGTCGCCATGGCAACGCTTTAAACTTTTATATTCTTTTTGGATGCATTTGAGGCTCTTAACATGCTTCAAATTGCATGAAACTCAACATGCATATCACATTTATTGCCTAGTACACTTGTGCGAAGTTTCAGAAATGGGCGTGGTAAGGGGCTCAGTAGCGCCACCTTTAGTCAAAAATGGGGTATTAGTTTTACCTACAGTAACCAAACTCGGTACGTATATTCTTCTCTTCGATCCGGACAACTTTCTAATTTACACTCATTAGCCCCGACCAACAGGAAGTCAGATATTTTGGTTTGAATGGGAGAAAATCTGAGAATTTTGCCAGTCTCTCTCAGTGTCTGTGTGTGTGAAAGAGGAGGGGGGCTTTATGTTAACCCTTTCTCTGCTGTGTGCGACTTCTCGGGCACTTATGGGGCCCTTGACGTGCTCAAAAACTCTTCAAACTTTGCACACAGGTCAGAACCCACGGCCATCAGGGCCGGGCTGAAGCTGGCACCTGGGCGTGGCATGGGGGCTCGACAGCGCCCCCTGGAATGGGATTCGAACACTTGTCCATATATCAAACACGCTTGCATGAATAAGTATGAAACTCGGTACACATTTAGATATCATCGGGCCGAACAACTTTTGTGCTCTAAGTTTTACGCCAGTCCAACAGGAAGTCGGCTATTATGGGTTGTATGAAAACGCATGCCCCTGAAATTTGATATACTCCTCCAAGAAAAATGATCCTATCGCCACCAAACTCGGTCAGCATGAAGTAAAGACATTGAGGACGCTAAATTGCGGACGGATTTTTGATATCTCGAACGGTTTGGCCGTGGCGAGGAAACAAAGTTATGGCGAGAAAAGAAAAACACAATGTGTTATAACGTCTTCATACATTTATTGATCTTGATGAAACTTCAGCAGTGTGTTTGTTGTAAGAGGGCTATCACATGGATGTGACTATTGTGAGTCAAAGTTATAGCGCCACCAACTGGCAGCAGGAAGTGTGTTACTTTCAAGATACTTTTGACTAAAGTGGGGGGGTTATTTTTACCTACAGTCACAAAACTCGGTCTGTATATTGTGCTTATCGATCCGGACAACTTTCTCATCTACAGTCATTAGCTCCGACCAACAGGAAGTCAGATATTTTGGTTTGAATGTGGTGTTGTCTCTCTCTGACAGAGTTCCCCCTGCCATTCTCTCTGTGTGTGTGTGTGTGTGTGGGGGGGGGAGGGAGGGAGGGAGGGAGGCACACACACAGACAGCCCCCCCCCCCCCCCCACCTTTTCTGTGTGTGTTTGGAGGGGAGCAGAAAGACTCACACTGATAAAAGCTCTAAAGCAGACTTCTTCTCGACAGTCAAAGCGGGGTTACGTTATTGCCCGTCGTGCACAGGAACCCGAAAGGCAACGGGGTGGCGGCTTTTTATATATATATAAATATATATATATATATATATATATATATATATATATATATATATATATATATATAAATAAATATAGCTGCAAGCAGCGATGGAGGGCCCAAGCCGGTGGCAGCGCCAGCCCGGTGCCTTTAGTGTAACTAAAGGCACCAGGGTGGCGGTGCCACCGGCTTGGGCCCGTAATCGCTGCTTGCAGCTATATTTATTTATATATATATATATATATATATATATATTTATATATATTTTTATTATTATTATTATTATTATTATTGTTCTTCAAGGGTTTTTGGGGCCCTTAACATACTCAAAAACTCTTGAAACTTTGCACACGGGTCAGAACCCGCGGCCATTAGAGCCGGACTGAAGCTGGTACCCGGGCGTGGCAGGGGGGCTCGACAGCGCCCCCTGGAACGGGGTCCGAAAACTTGGTCCATAAATCAAACACGCTTGCATGAAATAATATGAAACTCGGTACACTTATAGATCTCACCGGTTCATATATCCTTCATGCTCTGACTTTTTACCCCAGCCCAACAGGAAGTCGGCTATTTGGGGTAGTTACAAAAACGCATTCAATGGAATTTAAAATACTCCTCCTAGACGATTCAACCAATCGCCACGAAACTCGGTGTGCATGAAGTCAAGACATTGAGGATGAAAACTTGCGAGGGGATTTTTGATATCTCGAACGGTTTGGCCGTGGCGAGGAAACAAATTTATGGCGAATATTGGAAACAGGAAGTGTGTTATAACATCCTCATACATTAACTGATCTTGATGAAACTTCAGCAGTGTGTTCGCTGTAAGAGGCCGATCACATGGATGTGACTATTGTGAGTCAAAGTTATAGCGCCACCAACTGGCAGCAGGAAGTGTGTCACTTTCAAAATGCTTTGAATTCACCCTCTTATTTTTACCCGATTTGCTTCAAACTTCATCTGTATAATGTAAACACACGACAGATGTAGACCTGTGAAAGGATTATTGATATCTTTAATACTGTCGCCATGGCAACGCTTTAAACTTTTATATTCTTTTTGGATGCATTTGAGGCTCTTAACATGCTTCAAATTGCATGAAACTTAACATGCATTTGACATTTATTGCCTAGTACACTTGTGCGAAGTTTCAGAAACGGGCGTGGTAAGGGGCTCAGTAGCGCCACCTTTAGTCAAAAATGGGGTATTAGTTTCACCTACAGTAACCAAACTCGGTACGTATATTCTTCTCTTCGATCCGGACAACTTTCTAATTTACACTCATTAGCCCCGACCAACAGGAAGTCAGATATTTTGGTTTGAATGGGAGAAAATCTGAGAATTTTGCCAGTCTCTCTTAGGGGTGGGGGAAAAAACCGATTCTTAGATGCATCGCGATGCAGATGTGGACGATTCTGAATCGATTCACAAATGGCAAAAATCGATTTTCAAAAAAAAAAAAAAAAAAAAATTGTTTTTTTTTTTTTTTTTGAAAATCGATAATAACGTAATATTGACGGAACGCAAAAGACGGAACTCTGAAGCGTGGAAACAATATTGTCAAAGCTTTCACCTGGCTCGGAAAGGGCAAAGCGCATTACACAATCAATCGCAACTTTTATTGCCAAGGATTTGCGTCCAGTCGTTGAGAACCAGGGCTTTCGCGCTATGTTGCACACTTTGGAGCCGAGGTACAACGTCCCATCTCGGAGATATTTTACAGACACAGCGATCCCCACACTCTACAACAAGACCAAAACCGAAGTCATGGAATCACTGAAGAAAGCGGGTAGGATAGCTGTAACATGTGATGCGTGGACATCCGTATTTTATGTTAATAAAGATTCAGAATATGTTGAAGTTTGTTATAATTTGTTATTGTTGTGATTTTTACTGTAGTAAATTTACTGTTGTGAAATGGAAAATCAATAATCGCTAATCGAGAATCGTTAATAATCGAAAATCGACTGTAATCGAATCGGGACTTCAATAATCGTAATCGAATCGAATCGGGAAATCAGACAGATTAACCACCCCTAGTCTCTCTCAGTGTCTGTGTGTGTGAGAGAGGAGGGGGGCTTTGTTAACCCTTTCTCTGCTGTGTGCGACTTCTCGGGCACTTATGGGGCCCTTGACGTGCTCAAAAACTCTTCAAACTTTGCACACAGGTCAGAACCCACGGCCATCAGGGCCGGGTTGAAGCTGGTACCTGGGCGTGGCATGGGGGCTCACAGCGCCCCCTGGAATGGGATTCGAACACTTGTCCATATATCAAACACGCTTGCATGAATAAGTATGAAACTCAGTACACATTTAGATCTCATTGGGCCGAACAACTTTCGTGCTCTAAGTTTTACGCCAGCCCAACAGGAAGTCGGCTATTATGGGTTGTATGAAAACGCCTGCCCCTGGAATTTGATATACTCCTCCAAGAAAAATTATCCTATCGCCACCAAACTCGGTCAGCATGAAGTAAAGACATTGAGGTCGCTAAATTGCGGACGGATTTTTGATATCTCGAACGGTTTGGCCGTGGCGAGGAAACGAAGTTATGGCGAGAAAAGAAAAACACAATGTGTTATAACGTCTTCATACATTAATTGATCTTGATGAAACTTCAGTAGTGTGTTTGTTGTAAGAGGGCTATCACATGGATGTGGCTATTGTGAGTCAAAGTTATAGTGCCACCAACTGGCAGCAGGAAGTGTGTTACTTTCAAGATACTTTTGACTAAAGTGGGGGGGTTATTTTTACCTACAGTCACAAAACTCGGTCTGTATATTGTGCTTATCGATCCGGACAACTTTCTCATTTACAGTCATTAGCTCCGACCAACAGGAAGTCAGATATTTGACACACACAGACAGCCCCCCCCCCCCCCCTTTTCTGTGTGTGTTTGGAGGGGAGCAGAAAGACTCACACTGATACAAGCTCTAAAGCAGACTTCTTCTCGACAGTCAAAGCGGGGTTACGTTATTGCCCGTCGTGCACAGGAGCCCGAAAGGCAACGGGGTGGCGGCTTTTTATATATATATATATATATATATATAAATAAATAAATATAGCTGCAAGCAGCGATGGAGGGCCCAAGCCGGTGGCAGCGCCAGCCCGGTGCCTTTAGTGTAACTAAAGGCACCAGGGTGGCGGTGCCACCGGCTTGGGCCCGTAATCGCTGCTTGCAGCTATATTAATTATTAATAGTGCTGTAAATTAACAGTTTACTGTAACACACATTATATCTATCATATAATATATTGGGTATCGGGTAATGATTACACATTTTTTGTAAACCTTTAAGGAACCATTTTTTTAAACATCTATAAACATTACATAGATAGACGGACCAGATATTCCTAACACTTTGTTAAGGGTTACTAGTTGGTTTGTAAACTGTCTATGAACATTATCTGGAAGGTTATTATAAAGTTGCGACAGATGACTATAATAGCTACCCTGTTAAATAGATAATAAACAGTACCAGTAAAACACGTGGGTTGTCCTGATACTGTACTTCCAAATGTAACAGTGTAAATTTGCCACACAGAATAAAGTAACTGTTCAAGGTCCATTGGTAACTTATAAAAATAATATCATATTTGCGTAAACTGTTACTACCGTATATCACACGACTCTAGCACATTAAGATAAGCTATGAAAAATCATGTTCCTCTGCCTCTTTCTGGTTAAATACTGTTTATAGATGGGTAAAAAGACTGTTTGCTAACTGATAAATGACAATTAACTAAAGATTAAATAACTAACAATTTACCATCTATTAATGATGGTTATTATAAAGTGTTACCGAAAAGATATGTTAGCATTTCCATATTTTGATATTAGAAGGGAAGGGATGCAGCTGCTTTCACAACTACCAATGCTTAAAATCATCCCAAGCTAATGTTTGATGCACAGAATGTATTGTGTGGTTTTCCTAACCCCCACAAATCGATTATCACGGTGGAATAGTTAGTAGGCTATAGCATGCTATGCCACTTTCATCAAAACCTATTACAAGCTATAGCAATGTCATGTCATTAAATACGATAAACAGTGATTCTGGAACAGATCTGCGTCTTACTTATCCCGTAAAAAAAAGCATATTACAGCAAAAAAAAAGTTGCACTAACTGTTCGTTTCCAGCAGCATTTGCTGTCAGGCAGGTAGCTAACATAAACATATTTTTGCTAGCCTACCTGCTGCAAAATTACACCATTTGTACAAGACAAGTAGAGCTATTTTATCCAGTGCAATTTATCACTTACCACTATCTTGTTTTTCTTTTTCTTTTCTGGCTTCCTGAAGCATAATTCCGCTTCATTATGACTACCGAGGAGGTTTTGTATTTTGCCGGCCGCAGAGATCGCGTGGTTGGCTGGCTGCTGTCAGCGAGAGGGGCCCTCTTGAGGGGTATCCTGATAACAGTGTCATTGCACTTTACTGCATTGACTATCAAAGGGGTGCTCACGCAGTTTGTTGTTGCATTTTATTCTTAACCAGTCGCTGTCTTGGGGCCCCAGGCCAGCTCGGGGCCCCAAGCAATTGCTTGGTTTGCTTGCCTTGTCGCGACGGGCCTGATTACATGGTAACATGCATACTACGTACGGCTGAAATGTGTCATGTCGCGCTGCGTTATCAACCAGGCAGAACAATCCTTCCAACCACTGTAGATAGATTCTTGAATAGCTTACCTGATCTATCTCCGCTCCTCAGTGAACCCAAACTAACAGATGAGCTAGAGGAAATGACTAGCAGTATGAGCACCATTTTCTCTAGTGCATTAGAAATTGTTGCACCAATTAGATTAAAAAAGGTTAGAGAGAAAACTAAAGCACCATGGTACAACAGTGCTACGCATATTAACAAGAGAGAAACTCGTAACTTAGAGCGCAAATGGAAACAAACTAATTTAGAGGTCTTTAGAATTGCATGGAAAGACAGTATGTCACGTTATAAAAAGGCTCTAAAAGCAGCCAGGGCTGAGCATCTCCGCAATCTAATAGAAAATAACCAAAATAATCCAAGGTTTTTATTTAACACCGTGGCTAGACTAACAAATAAACAGGCATCGCCTAAGCAAAATATTCCGTTACAGTGTAGTAGTAATGATTTCATGAATTTCTTCACTGAGAAAATAGAAAGCATCAGAAACACAATTGAAAATACACAACGGTGTCTTATGATTCAGCCTCAATTATCGTCCCTCAAGAAAAACAACTACAGCGCTTTACAACTATAGGACAGGAAGAGATTAATAAACTTATCATTGCATCTAAACCAACAACATGTTTATTAGATCCAATACCCACTAATCTACTGAAAGAAGTGTTACCTGTAGTGGAAGAGCCTCTTCTCAATATTATTAACTCGTCTTTATCTTTAGGACATGTTCCAAAAACATTCAAGCTGGCAGTTATAAAACCTCTTATTAAGAAACCACAATTAGATCCAAATAACCTAGCAAATTACAGACCCATTTCAAATCTTCCATTTATGTCTAAAATACTAGAAAAAGTTGTGTCCGCTCAACTGTGCTCTTTCTTGCAAGAAAACGATATCCCTGAAAAGTTTCAGTCTGGATTCAGGCCGCACCATAGCACAGAAACTGCACTTTTTGTTTCTCAGCAGATAAAGATGAACTACTCACCGTGATCTCAGACTGCGGTGATGTGGTTTCTCCACTGTATGGATCTTCATGTGCAGCTTCAGGGCACTTTTAATAGAGAAAGTCTTTCCACACTGATCACACGTGTGCAGCTTTTCTTTAGTGTGGATCCTCTCATGTCTTTTCAGAGTTGATGACTGACTGAATCTCTTGTCACAGTGTGAACACTTGTAAGGTTTTTCTCCAGTGTGAATTCTCTGGTGCAGTTTTAACGTTTGCAGCTGTGAAAAACTCTTTCCACACACAGAACATGAATACGGCTTCTCCTTCGTATGAACTCTCAGGTGTGTCTTCAGGTCTGATGAACTAAGAAATGTTTTGCCACACTGATCACATGTGAACGGCTTCTCTCCAGTGTGGATCCTCTCATGTGTTTTCAGAGTTGATGAGTGACTGAATCTCTTGTCACAGTGTGAACACTTGTAAGGTTTTTCTCCAGTGTGAATTCTCTGGTGCAGTTTTAAACTGGCCGCTGTAATAAAAGTCTTCTCACACTCAAAGCACATGTACTCTCCCACACCAGTGTGAGTTTTCTCATGTCTATGTAAATGTTGCCGCCGTGAAAAACTCTTTCCACACACAGAACATGAATACGGCTTCTCTTCCGTATGAACTGTCAGGTGTTTCTTCAGGACTGATGAACAAATAAATGTTTTGCCGCATTGATCACATGAGAACGGCTTCTCTCCGGTGTGGATCCTCATGTGATCATTAAGATAGTGTTTGCTTGTGAAACTGTTTCCACACTGATCACATGAGAACGGCTTCTCTCCTGTGTGGATTTTTATGTGTTCTTTACGGTGTTCTGATCGCTTGAAGCTCTTTCCACACTGATCACATGAGAACGGTTTCTCTCCGGTGTGGATCCTCATGTGACGCTCAAGACATTGTTTGGTTGTGAAACTGTTTCCACACTGAGTGCAGGTGAAAGATTTCTTGGCTCTTCTTTTCTTTAAAAATGTCTGTTTAGTCTTTGAGCGACTCAAGGGTTTTCCTCCAGGTTGGACATGATGTTCCTCCTCCACTTCTCTCAGTTCTTCACTCTCCTCCTTCACTTCTCTCAGTTCTTCACTCTCCTCCTTCACTTCTCTCAGTTCTTCACTCTCCTCCTTCACTTCTCTCAGTTCTTCACTCTCCTCCTTCACTTCTCTCAGTTCTTCACTCTCCTCCTTCACTTCTCTCAGTTCTTCACTCTCCTCCTTCACTTCTTTCAGTTCTTCACTCTCCTCCTTCACTTCTCTCAGTTCTTCACTCTCCTCCTTCACTTCTCTCAGTTCTTCACTCTCCTCCTTCACTTCTCTCAGTTCTTCACTCTCCTCACTCTCTTCCATCGGGTCTAAAATCAAAGAGAAAAAAATACTTAATTTTCAGTACATCAAAACAATTCCAAGAGATATGAAGCGAAAGGACATAACAGTAAACCATGATGTAAACAACTTATATAAATATTACAATCATTTATTTTTAATTTAACCTTTTTATAAATTATACATTAATACATTAAAAAATATACAATAGTCTCATAATTTTGACACCAACATTTAGATAGATGATATTTAGTTCATTAAACTAAAAACTTAATTATTAAGGGCCAGTTACAATAAACTTTTCCTTCCACTGACGTCCATTCATACGCATGTGAATGTGGGACACCGGAAACACAAGATCAAGTGAATTTCGCGGTGAGAAAAAAACACAGTTTTGCAGTAAAGTGCAGTAGATTGTATATTTTTGGAATGATTATTTTTTGTCATATTTGTTTGTAATAAAAGACTGCAGAGTGTGACCTCATTTCAGTGTTTGCAACATGCTCAAAGTGTAGACTGACCGCGGGCTTTAACTGGTTTTAAACAGTTTTATTAGCATTATCTGTGTCCAACATGTTTCACTCAACCCTGATAACTTCTGGACTGATTTTCCTCGAAACAATTTATTAATTGTGACACCCAGGAAGTGACATCACTGGGCCAGTATTGCCAGATTCTGCCGTTTTGGACAAAATTTGGACAAAATTCACATTCAATTATCCAGCAAGTTAAACTCTATTGAAAAAAATAAATTAAAAACTATTAAAATAATATACATAAATTAGAGTGAAATATAGACATAGCAGCAACAATTAAAAATATAGCTGCAAGCAGCAATCACCGGGGCCAAGCGCAAGCAAGACGACAAGACATGCCAAAGTGGCTGGGAGTGTGAGACCCACTGCAGCAAGGAGCAATTAAAGACATTTGAAGATGAATTTTGGCAAAATGGTTGAAAAATCACATACAATAACTAAAAATATGATTATCACTTTCGACCAATAGATGGCGCAGTTACGAAACTGATGTGATGTGGTCAGAGTGAAGTGACAATGACACATACAAAGTTTGGTGTCAATATGTCAAGGCATTGCAGATATAAAGCCTGAATAGTCATTTTGGCATCATGCCTCAACTTTGCCACTGCGGTATACGAAAACGGTTTTGTCTATCGACACGAAATCCATAACTTTTACTCGGCACAGTCTGGAGATGACACGATTCGATTTTGGTGAAAATCGGACGTTCGGTCTAGGAGGAGTTCGAAAAAGTAGGTTTTAAAAGAAAATAAAGATGGCGGACAGGAACTTTGATTGACTATGGCAAAATTGGTATCTATGTTTTCAGCATAACCCAAGGAATCTATTGAGATCAGTGTCATTACTATAGGCAAATTTATTCAAAAGTTATTAGCATTTTTGGAAATTTCATTATAACTTTTGACCAAAAGGTGGCGCTGTCTCATAAATTTTTGAGTACTTTTAGGGCGTTGTACTGATGACCCATACTGAGTTTCGTAACGATACGTTCATGCGTTCATAAAATACAGCATTTTAGCACATAATTCAAAATGGCCGACAGCCAAAATGGCCGATATGGGAAAATTGAATATCAGTCAACTCAGCACGACGCCCTGAATCTAACGAGACCACTTTTGTGATTTTTGGACAAACCGTTCAGAAGTTATAAGCAAAAACATAAATTATTCATATCTCCGGACCAGTAGGTGGCGCTGCGCCGAAACGCAGCAAGTAACCTCAGGTCATGCTTGTGACGACATGTACCAAATTTGGTCTGAATCCGATAAAGCGTTGTGGAGATACGGCCTTACGTCTGTTTTTGCAAGCGCTACGTAAAATTTATTTGCGCGGTATTCGAGAACGGTAATTCGAATCAACTTCAATTCCATAACTTTTGGTCGTCATAGTCTGGAGATGATCTGGTTCATTTTTCGTGAAATTCGGAGCAACGGCCTAGGAGGAGTTCGAAAAAGTAGGTTTTTCGGAAAATTCAAAATGGCGGGAAAACTATTATGACGGAAAATGACGTCATAGGGTGCAGTCGAATCGTCGTGAGCTCAGGAATCAGAGGAAAAAAGAATGTTGTTTCTAGCCCTTGTGGTTCAAAAGTTATTAGCATAAACATGAGTGAAACTTTGGACAGCTGGTGGCGCTAGAGGGAATGAGTTGGAGACTCCAAATTTGCTATGGTGATAGTTCAGGCTGTCCTCTATCACTGTGCCAATTTGTATAAGTTTCCCGCAAACGGTTCTATAGGCTGCCATAGACGCCCAGTCGGAAGAAAAAGAAAAAAAAGAAAAAGAAAAAGAAAAAGAAGAAATATAGCTGCAAGCAGCAATCACCGGGGCCAAGCGCAAGCAAGACGACAAGACATGCCAAAGTGGCTGGGAGTGTGAGACCCACTGCAGCAAGGAGCAATTGAAGACATTTAAAGATGAATTTTGGCACAATGGTTGATACATTAACTAAAAATATGATTATCACTTTCGACCAATAGGTGGCGCAGTTACGAAACTGATGTGATGTGGTCAGAGTGAAGTGACAATGACACATACAAAGTTTGGTGTCAATATGTCAAGGCATTGCAGATATAAAGCCTGAATAGTCATTTTGGCATCATGCCTCAACTTTGCCACTGCGGTATACGAAAACGGTTTCGTCTATCGACACGAAATCCATAACTTTTACTCGGCACGGTCTGGAGATGACACGATCCGATTTTGGTGAAAATCGGACGTTCGGTCTAGGAGGAGTTCGAAAAAGTAGGTTTTAAAAGAAAATAAAGATGGCGGACAGGAAGTTTGGCTGACTATGGCAAAATTGGTATCTATGTTTTCAGCATGACCCAAGGAATCTATTGAGATCAGTGTCATTACTATAGGCAAATTTATTCAAAAGTTATTTGCATTTTTGGAAATTTCATTATAACTTTTGACCAAAAGGTGGCGCTGTCTCATAATCTTTTGAGTACCTTTAGGGCTTTGTACTGATGACCCATACTGAGTTTCGTAACGATACGTTCATGCGTTCATAAAATACAGCATTTTAGCACATAATTCAAAATGGCCGACAGCCAAAATGGCCGATATGGAAAAATTGGATATCAGTCAACTCAACATGACGCCCTGAATCTATCGAGACCACTTTTGTGATTTTTGGACAAACCGTTCAGAAGTTATAAGCAAAAATAGCCTTTTTTCATATCTCCAGACCAGTAGGTGGCGCTGCGCCGAAACGCAGCATGTAGCCTCAGGTCATGCTTGTGATGACATGTAGGAAGTTTGGTTTGAATACGATTAAGCGATGCGGAGATACAGCCTTATGTCTGTTTTCGCAAGCGCTACGTAAAATTTGTTTGCGCGTTTATCGAAAACGGTTTGACGAATCAACTTGAATTCTATAACTTTTTGTCCCCACAGCCTGAAGATGATCTGGTGCAATTTTGGTGCAAATCGGACAAACCGTCTAGGACGAGTTCGCAAAAGAAGGTTTTTTGGACAATTCAAAATGGCGGCCATATTTTTATGACGGAAAATGACGTCATAGGGTCCAGTCGAATCGTCGTGAGCTCAGGAATCAGAGGAAAAAAGAATTTTGTTGATAGGCCTTACGGTTTAAAAGTTATTAGCATAATATAAGTGAAACTTTGGACAGGTGGTGGCGCTAGAGGGAATGAGTTAGAGACACCAAAATTGGTGCAATTACTGTTGGGAATGTCCTCTATCAGAATGTCAAACCGGAACAACTTTCCCGCATACGCTTCTATGGGCTGCCATAGACGCCCAGTCGGAAGAAGCAGAATAATAAATATAGCTGCAAGCAGCAATCACCGGGGCCAAGCGCAAGCAAGACGACAAGACATGCCAAAGTGGCTGGGAGTGTGAGACCCACTGCAGCTAGGAGCAATTGAAGACATTTAAAGGTGAATTTTGGCACAATGGTTGATACATTAACTAAAAATATGATTATCACTTTCGACCAATAGGTGGCGCAGTTACGAAACTGATGTGATGTGGTCAGAGTGAAGTGACAATGACACTTACAAAGTTTGGTGTCAATATGTCAAGGCATTGCAGATATAAAGCCTGAATAGTCATTTTGGCATCATGCCTCAACTTTGCCACTGCGGTATACGAAAACGTTTTCATCTATCGACACGAAATCCATAACTTTTACTCGGCACGGTCTGGAGATGACACGATCCGATTTTGGTGAAAATCGGACGTTCGGTCTAGGAGGAGTTCGAAAAAGTAGGTTTTAAAAGAAAATAAAGATGGCGGACAGGAAGTTTGGCTGACTATGGCAAAATTGGTATCTATGTTTTCAGCATAACCCAAGGAATCTATTGAGATCAGTGTCATTACTATAGGCAAATTTATTCAAAAGTTATTAGCATTTTTGGAAATTTCATTATAACTTTTGACCAAAAGGTGGCGGTGTCTCATAAATTTTTGAGTACCTTTAGGGCGTTGTACTGATGACCCATACTGAGTTTCGTAACGATACGTTCATGCGTTCATAAAATACAGCATTTTAGCACATAATTCAAAATGGCCGACAGCCAAAATGGCCGATATGGGAAAATTGGATATCAGTCAACTCAGCACGACGCCCTGAATCTAACGAGACCACTTTTGTGATTTTTGGACAAACCGTTCAGAAGTTATAAGCAAAAACATAAATTCTTCATATCTCCGGACCAGTAGGTGGCGCTGTGCCGAAACGCAGCATGTAGCCTCAAGTCATGCTTGTGATGACATGTACCAAATTTGGTCTGAATCCGATAAAGCGTTGTGGAGATACGGCCTTACGTCTGTTTTCGCAAGCGCTACGTAAAATTTATTTGCGCGGTATTCGAGAACGGTAATTCGAATCAACTTGAATTCCATAACTTTTGGTCGTCAAGGTCTGGAGATGATCTGGTTCATTTTTCGTGAAATTCGGAGCAACGGCCTAGGAGGAGTTCGAAAAAGTAGGTTTTTCGGAAAATTCAAAATGGCGGGAAAACTATTATGACGGAAAATGACGTCATAGGGTGCAGTCGAATCGTCATGAGCTCAGGAATCAGAGGAAAAAAGAATTTTGTTTCTAGCCCTTGTGGTTCAAAAGTTATTAGCATAAACATGAGTGAAACTTTGGACAGCTGGTGGCGCTAGAGGGAATGAGTTGAAGACTCCAAATTCGCTATGGTGATAGTTCAGGCTGTCCTCTATCACTGTGCCAATTTTCATAAGTTTCCCGCAAACGGTTCTATAGGCTGCCATAGACGCCCAGTCGGAAGAAAAAAAAGAAAAAAAAGAAAAAGAAGAAGAATAAGAACGGGAACAGATACAATAGGTGCCCGCACCTTCAGTGCTTGGCCCCTAATAAATATAGCTGCAAGCAGCAATCACCGGGGCCAAGCGCAAGCAAGACGACAAGACATGCCAAAGTGGCTGGGAGTGTGAGACCCACTGCAGCAAGGAGCAATTAAAGACATTTGAAGATGAATTTTGGCAAAATGGTTGAAAAATCACATACAATAACTAAAAATATGATTATCACTTTCGACCAATAGGTGGCGCAGTTACGAAACTGATGTGATGTGGTCAGAGTGAAGTGACAATGACACATACAAAGTTTGGTGTCAATATGTCAAGGCATTGCAGATATAAAGCCTGAATAGTCATTTTGGCATCATGCCTCAACTTTGCCACTGCGGTATACGAAAACGGTTTTGTCTATCGACACGAAATCCATAACTTTTACTCGGCACAGTCTGGAGATGACACGATCCGATTTTGGTGAAAATCGGACGTTCGGTCTAGGAGGAGTTCGAAAAAGTAGGTTTTAAAAGAAAATAAAGATGGCGGACAGGAACTTTGATTGACTATGGCAAAATTGGTATCTATGTTTTCAGCATAACCCAAGGAATCTATTGAGATCAGTGTCATTACTATAGGCAAATTTATTCAAAAGTTATTAGCATTTTTGGAAATTTCATTATAACTTTTGACCAAAAGGTGGCGCTGTCTCATAAATTTTTGAGTACTTTTAGGGCGTTGTACTGATGACCCATACTGAGTTTCGTAACGATACGTTCATGCGTTCATAAAATACAGCATTTTAGCACATAATTCAAAATGGCCGACAGCCAAAATGGCCGATATGGGAAAATTGGATATCAGTCGACTCAGCACGATGCCCTGAATCTAACGAGACCACTTTTGTGATTTTTGGACAAACCGTTCAGAAGTTATAAGCAAAAATATAAATTCTTCATATCTCCGGACCAGTAGGTGGCGCTGCGCCGAAACGCAGCATGTAGCCTCAGGTCATGCTTGTGATGACATGTACCAAATTTGGTCTGAATCCGATAAAGCGTTGTGGAGATACGGCCTTACGTCTGTTTTTGCAAGCGCTACGTAAAATTTATTTGCGCGGTATTCGAGAACGGTAATTCGAATCAACTTGAATTCCATAACTTTTTGTCGTCATGGTCTGGAGTTGATCTGGTTCAATTTTCGTGAAATTCGGAGCAACGGCCTAGGAGGAGTTCGAAAAAGTAGGTTTTTTGGAAAATTCAAAATGGCGGGAAAACTATTATGACGGAAAATGACGTCATAGAGTGCAATCGAATCGGCATGAGCTCAGGAATCAGAGGAAAAAAGAATTTTGTTGATAGGCCTTACGGTTCAAAAGTTATTAGCATAAACATGAGTGAAACTTTGGACAGCTGGTGGCGCTAGAGGGAATGAGTTGGAGACTCCAAATTTGCTATGGTGATAGTTCAGGCTGTCCTCTATCACTGTGCCAATTTGTATAAGTTTCCCGCAAACGGTTCTATAGGCTGCCATAGACGCCCAGTCGGAAGAAAAAGAAAAAAAAGAAAAAGAAAAAGAAGAATAAGAACGGGAACAGATACAATAGGTGCCCGCACCTTCAGTGCTTGGCCCCTAATAAGAACGGGAACAGATACAATAGGTGCCCGCACCTTCAGTGCTTGGCCCCTAATAATTACGGGGCCAAGCGCAAAAGCAGACGACGAGATATGCCTACATGGCTGAAAGTGTGAGACAAACTGCAGCAAGGAGCAATTAAAGACATTTGAAGATGAATTTTGGCAAAATGGTTGAAAAATCACATACAATAACTAAAAATATGATTATCACTTTCGACCAATACGTGGCGCAGTTACGAAACTGATGTGATGTGGTCAGAGTGAAGTGACAATGACACATACAAAGTTTGGTGTCAATATGTCAAGGCATTGCAGATATAAAGCCTGAATAGTCATTTTGGCATCATGCCTCAACTTTGACACTGCGGTATACGAAAACGGTTTAGTCTATCGACACGAAATCCATAACTTTTACTCGGCACGGTCTGGAGATGACACGATCCGATTTTGGTGAAAATCGGACGTTCGGTCTAGGAGGAGTTCGAAAAAGTAGGTTTTAAAAGAAAATAAAGATGGCGGACAGGAAGTTTGGCTGACTATGGCAAAATTGGTATCTATGTTTTCAGCATAACCCAAGGAATCTATTGAGATGAGTGTCATTACTATAGGCAAATTTATTCAAAAGTTATTAGAATTTTTGGAAATTTCATTATAACTTTTGACCAAAAGGTGGCGTGGTCTCATAATCTTTTGAGTACCTTTAGGGCATTGTACTGATGACCCATACTGAGTTTCGTAACGATACGTTCATGCGTTCATAAAATACAGCATTTTAGCACATAATTCAAAATGGCCGACAGCCAAAATGGCCGATATGGGAAAATTGGATATCAGTCAACTCAGTATGACGCCCTGAATCTAACGAGACCACTTTTGTGATTTTTGGACAAACCGTTCAGAAGTTATAAGCAAAAAAATAAATTATTCATATCTCCGGACCAGTAGGTGGCGCTGCGCCGAAACGCAGCATGTAGCCTCAGGTCATGCTTGTGATGACATGTACCAAATTTGGTCTGAATCCGATAAAACGTTGTGGAGATACAGCCTTACGTCTGTTTTCGCAAGCGCTACGTAAAATTTATTTGCGCGGTATTCGAGAACGGTAATTCGAATCAACTTGAATTCCATAACTTTTGGTCGTCAAGGTCTGGAGATGATCTGGTTCAATTTTCGTGAAATTCGGAGCAACGGCCTAGGAGGAGTTTGAAAAAGTAGGTTTTTCGGAAAATTCAAAATGGCGGGAAAACTATTATGACGGAAAATGACGTCATAGGGTGCAATCGAATCGCCATGAGCTCAGGAATCAGAGGAAAAAATAATTTTGTTGATAGGCCTTACGGTTCAAAAGTTATTAGCATACAATTTCTGAAACTTTGGACAGGTGGTGGCGCTAGAGGGAATGAGTTAGAAACACCAAAATTGGTGTATTTGATGTTGGGACTGTCCTCTATCAGAATGTCAAACCAAAACAACTTTCCCGCATACGCTTCTATGGGCTGCCATAGACGCCCAGTCGGAAGAAAAAGAAGAAGAAATATAGCTGCAAGCAGCAATCACCGGGGCCAAGCGCAAGCAAGACGACAAGACATGCCAAAGTGGCTGGGAGTGTGAGACCCACTGCAGCAAGGAGCAATTAAAGACATTTGAAGATGAATTTTGGCAAAATGGTTAAAAAATCACATACAATAACTAAAAATATGATTATCACTTTCGACCAATAGGTGGCGCAGTTACGAAACTGATGTGATGTGGTCAGAGTGAAGTGACAATGACACATACAAAGTTTGGTGTCAATATGTCAAGGCATTGCAGATATAAAGCCTGAATAGTCATTTTGGCATCATGCCTCAACTTTGCCACTGCGGTATACGAAAACGGTTTTGTCTATCGACACGAAATCCATAACTTTTACTCGGCACAGTCTGGAGATGACACGATCCGATTTTGGTGAAAATCGGACGTTCGGTCTAGGAGGAGTTCGAAAAAGTAGGTTTTAAAAGAAAATAAAGATGGCGGACAGGAACTTTGATTGACTATGGCAAAATTGGTATCTATGTTTTCAGCATAACCCAAGGAATCTATTGAGATCAGTGTCATTACTATAGGCAAATTTATTCAAAAGTTATTAGCATTTTTGGAAATTTCATTATAACTTTTGACCAAAAGGTGGCGCTGTCTCATAAATTTTTGAGTACTTTTAGGGCGTTGTACTGATGACCCATACTGAGTTTCGTAACGATACGTTCATGCGTTCATAAAATACAGCATTTTAGCACATAATTCAAAATGGCTGACAGCCAAAATGGGCGATATGGGAAAATTGGATATCAGTCGACTCAGCACGATGCCCTGAATCTAACGAGACCACTTTTGTGATTTTTGGACAAACCGTTCAGAAGTTATAAGCAAAAATATAAATTATTCATATCTCCGGACCAGTAGGTGGCGCTGCGCCGAAACGCAGCATGTAGCCTCAGGTCATGCTTGTGATGACATGTACCAAATTTGGTCTGAATCCGATAAAGCGTTGTGGAGATACGGCCTTACGTCTGTTTTTGCAAGCGCTACGTAAAATTTATTTGCGCGGTATTCGAGAACGGTAATTCGAATCAACTTGAATTCCATAACTTTTTGTCGTCATGGTCTGGAGTTGATCTGGTTCAATTTTCGTGAAATTCGGAGCAACGGCCTAGGAGGAGTTCGAAAAAGTAGTTTTTTTGGAAAATTCAAAATGGCGGGAAAACTATTATGACGGAAAATGACGTCATAGGGTGCAATCGAATCGTCGTGAGCTCAGGAATCAGAGGAAAAAAGAATTTTGATTCTAGCCCTTACGGTTCAAAAGTTATCAGCATAGACATGAGTGAAACTTTGGACTGTTGGTGGCGCTAGAGGGAATGAGTTGGAGACACCAAAATTGGTGTATTTAATGTTGGGACTGTCCTCTATCAGAATGTCAAATAAAATCAACTTTCCCGCAAGCGGTTCATAGGGCTGCCATAGACTTCAATGGCGGAAGAAGAATAATAATAAATATAGCTGCAAGCAGCAATCACCGGGGCCAAGCGCAAGCAAGACGACAAGACATGCCAAAGTGGCTGGAAGTGAGAGACCAACTGCAGCAAGGAGCAATTGAAGACATTTAAAGATGAATTTTGGCAAAATGGTTGAAAAATCACATACAATAACTAAAAATATGATTATCACTTTCGACCAATAGGTGGCGCAGTTACGAAACTAATGTGATGTGGTCAGAGTGAAGTGACAATGACACATACAAAGTTTTGTGTCAATATGTCAAGGCATTGCATATATTAAAGCCTGAATAGTCATTTTGGCATCATGCCTCAACTTTGCCACTGCGGTATATGAAAACGGTTTCGTCTATCGACACGAAATCCATAACTTTTACTCGGCATGGTCTGGAGATGACACGATCCGATTTTGGTGAAAATCGGACGTTTGGTCTAGGAGGAGTTCGAAAAAGTAGGTTTTAAAAGAAAATAAATATGGCGGACAGGAAGTTTGGCTGACTATGGCAAAATTGGTATCTATGTTTTCAGCATAACCCAAGGAATCTATTGAGATCAGTGTCATTACTATAGGCAAATTTATTCAAAAGTTATTAGCATTTTTGGAAATTTCATTATAACTTTTGACCAAAAGGTGGCGCTGTCTCATAAATTTTTGAGTACTTTTAGGGCGTTGTACTGATGACCCATACTGAGTTTCGTAACGATACGTTCATGCGTTCATAAAATACAGCATTTTAGCACATAATTCAAAATGGCCGACAGCCAAAATGGCCGATATGGGAAAATTGGATATCAGTCAACTCAGCATGACGCCCTGAATCTAACGAGACCACTTTTATGATTTTTGGACAAACCGTTCAGAAGTTATAAGCAAAAACATAAATTCTTCATATCTCCGGACCAGTAGGTGGCGCTGTGCCGAAACGCAGCATGTAGCCTCAAGTCATGCTTGTGATGACATGTACCAAATTTGGTCTGAATCCGATAAAGCGTTGTGGAGATACGGCCTTACGTCTGTTTTCGCAAGCGCTACGTAAAATGTATTTGCACGGTATTCGAGAACGGTTATTCGAATCAACTTGAATTCCATAACTTTTTGTCGGCAAGGTCTGGAGATGATCTGGTTAATTTTTCGTGAAATTCGGAGCAACGGCCTAGGAGGAGTTCGAAAAAGTAGGTTTTTCGAAAAATTCAAAATGGCGGGAAAACTATTATGACGGAAAATGACGTCATAGGGTGCAGTCGAATCGTCATGAGCTCAGGAATCAGAGGAAAAAAGAATTTTGTTTCTAGCCCTTGTGGTTCAAAAGTTATTAGCATAAACATGAGTGAAACTTTGGACAGCTGGTGGCGCTAGAGGGAATGAGTTGGAGACTCCAAATTTGCTATGGTGATAGTTCAGGCTGTCCTCTATCACTGTGCCAATTTGTATAAGTTTCCCGCAAACGGTTCTATAGGCTGCCATAGACGCCCAGTCGGAAGAAAAAGAAAAAAAAGAAAAAGAAAAAGAAGAATAAGAACGGGAACAGATACAATAGGTGCCCGCACCTTCAGTGCTTGGCCCCTAATAAGAACGGGAACAGATACAATAGGTGCCCGCACCTTCAGTGCTTGGCCCCTAATAATTACGGGGCCAAGCGCAAAAGCAGACGACGAGATATGCCTACATGGCTGAAAGTGTGAGACAAACTGCAGCAAGGAGCAATTAAAGACATTTGAAGATGAATTTTGGCAAAATGGTTGAAAAATCACATACAATAACTAAAAATATGATTATCACTTTCGACCAATACGTGGCGCAGTTACGAAACTGATGTGATGTGGTCAGAGTGAAGTGACAATGACACATACAAAGTTTGGTGTCAATATGTCAAGGCATTGCAGATATAAAGCCTGAATAGTCATTTTGGCATCATGCCTCAACTTTGACACTGCGGTATACGAAAACGGTTTAGTCTATCGACACGAAATCCATAACTTTTACTCGGCACGGTCTGGAGATGACACGATCCGATTTTGGTGAAAATCGGACGTTCGGTCTAGGAGGAGTTCGAAAAAGTAGGTTTTAAAAGAAAATAAAGATGGCGGACAGGAACTTTGATTGACTATGGCAAAATTGGTATCTATGTTTTCAGCATAACCCAAGGAATCTATTGAGATCAGTGTCATTACTATAGGCAAATTTATTCAAAAATTATTAGCATTTTTGGAAATTTCATTATAACTTTTGACCAAAAGGTGGCGCTGTCTCATAAATTTTTTAGTACTTTTAGGGCGTTGTACTGATGACCCATACTGAGTTTCGTAACGATACGTTCATGCGTTCATAAAATACAGCATTTTAGCACATAATTCAAAATGGCCGACAGCCAAAATGGCCGATATGGGAAAATTGAATATCAGTCAACTCAGCACGACGCCCTGAATCTAACGAGACCACTTTTGTGATTTTTGGACAAACCGTTCAGAAGTTATAAGCAAAAACATAAATTATTAATATCTCCGGACCAGTAGGTGGCGCTGCGCCGAAACGCAGCAAGTAACCTCAGGTCATGCTTGTGACGACATGTACCAAATTTGGTCTGAATCCGATAAAGCGTTGTGGAGATACGGCCTTACGTCTGTTTTTGCAAGCGCTACGTAAAATTTATTTGCGCGGTATTCGAGAACGGTAATTCGAATCAACTTGAATTCCATAACTTTTGGTCGTCATAGTCTGGAGATGATCTGGTTCATTTTTCGTGAAATTCGGAGCAACGGCCTAGGAGGAGTTCGAAAAAGTAGGTTTTTCGGAAAATTCAAAATGGCGGGAAAACTATTATGACGGAAAATGACGTCATAGGGTGCAGTCGAATCGTCGTGAGCTCAGGAATCAGAGAAAAAAAGAATGTTGTTTCTAGCCCTTGTGGTTCAAAAGTTATTAGCATAAACATGAGTGAAACTTTGGACAGCTGGTGGCGCTAGAGGGAATGAGTTGGAGACTCCAAATTTGCTATGGTGATAGTTCAGGCTGTCCTCTATCACTGTGCCAATTTGTATAAGTTTCCCGCAAACGGTTCTATAGGCTGCCATAGACGCCCAGTCGGAAGAAAAAGAAAAAAAAGAAAAAGAAAAAGAAAAAGAAAAAGAAGAATAAGAACGGGAACAGATACAATAGGTGCCCGCACCTTCAGTGCTTGGCCCCTAATAAGAACGGGAACAGATACAATAGGTGCCCGCACTTTCAGTGCTTGGCCCCTAATAAGAACGGGAACAGATACAATAGGTGCCCGCACCTTCAGTGCTTGGCCCCTAATTAAGATTATCTGTGTGGTTATTTATTTTTTTCATTTCATCCCATTTAAGTTTTTTTTTTTGCATCTGGGCCTAAATGTGGAAATGAGAGCACATGTGATTAAAAACATGTAAAAGCATGCTGTACCAAACAACATCAAACATCAATTATCAATATACAAAAATACATTCAACTCAGTGATAATAACAAAACCAGAAAACTCACAAAGAATGCCCCATCCACAACTCCAAACTAAGATGTCCTTGAATTAAGAAAGCCCACAACATGTGCAACCTCATGGTGTCTCCGACTCTGCGATGGATTATCACGATTAATACCGTTCCAAATGATCCTATCCAGGACATATAGATAATCCCGCTAAAGAGCCTATCCTTTAGTCGTGTCCTCAAGAGTTAGGCGATCAGTCTATACAAATTCGTATTCTATTATAAAGATAATAGATTTCCCCTCTGTGTTATAAGTCTACCTGGTTTGGTCCTCTTCAACCGTGTTCGCTGTACAACAATAACTGCTGGCTGTATCCGAGTCCTGTCCAGTTCTCTTCTTTTATAGTCTGAATCCAGCCGTCTTCAGCATAGATAATATCAAGCGCATGACTGTAAGCATAGCCAGCGTCTTGTTCTCTAGCAAGCAACTGAAGATACAACAGTTCCTTTGCACTTGTGGTTAATGACTCATATCACTGCTCTCTCATGAAGTTTGAGGGATGCTCCGGAAGTGATCTCTCGCGCGTGTACGTCACTCATTGTTTACACCAGAACCTATGCACAGAACAGAGATTGTAGGTAGGACGGCTAATAGAAATGGTACTAGTTTGCGCTTATCCGGGATGTTTAAACCGATGTAAAAAAATACATTTACGTAAGCTCACGCGAACTCATCCAGGAGAGATGAGAGAGAGAGATCACTTCCGGAGCCTTCCGGCGCTTGCGCAGACTAAGTAAACAGATCACTTGGACGTGGTTGTGTAAAAGAGATAAAAACTATATAAATACTGTTCGTTTTATCACACAAACCGCTTGTTTCGTGTCTTAGGCCATCAATGTGCACTTACGATGGGGAATTTTTTATTTGGACTTTTCTCTGCATACTATTAGAGACATTACCTATATACCTGCATTATATGACTGACAGACAAGAACGGTTTGACCTAAAAATATCAAAATTGAAACTACTGCGGAGACAAAGACACCTACATCTTGGATGCACTTCAGGTAAGCTAAAACATACCAACATTTAATTTCAAAGTGAACTATCCCTTTAACCTCCCAAACAAAGTCTGTCTATTTATTTATCGTACAGTATCTGATGCAAATTCATTCATTGTTTTTAATTATTTGCATTAGGCCTACTTATCATAACATTGCTTCTTCATTAAAATACAGGTATCTAAAAATACAGAAAATAATATAAATCATTTAAATTCTTCAAAATATAAATAATGGTAAGAAAAATCATAAACACAGAAATAAACGTACATATAGTAGCCAATTACCCTCAGTCTGCTGACACCAATGAAATAAGCTTTAAGTGTCAATTTACAGGAGATCTGAGGACATCAGCATAATAAATGAGGTGAAAACAGGAGCTATTGTCATGAAATAAAGAGTGTTTTCAGCAGATCTGTTAAAGGAACACTTCACCTCTGGAAAGATGAATGTGTATTTAAAATGGGTCATTTATGTAGAAGAAATGTGAAATTATTTTTGAATTTGGAGCCTTCTAGACTGAGAAAAGCCAGAAAATGTATTTTTGGCTTATGGGGATGAAAGACAACAACTCCCAGAATGCACTTGCTTCGCTGCCCCAGGAGGCCACGCCTACCGGTAAGAGATCGCAGTAAACAACAAGGCTATGCTAGTCTCCGTGAGTCTGCCCAGTATTTTGATGTCGCCCAAAATGTCCAGGATTCGGATTTTGCGTTCTACAGTCGCCGTTCATCATGTTTACTGTGACGAGCAGGAACGAGACTGACGGCCGCGGAGAACGATGCGAGCCCGGTGGCGTGATTACTGATGAGTGGCGCCGGCGCCTGTGAGACGCACCGGTCTCGTATCTCTCATGGAGGAGCGGGAATTTTCCTAGCAATGTTAAAACGCACATCAAACGATCACTTGTTTAGCGTTCATGTAAACACTACATTCAGATTCACCAATCGGAATGAATTCAGTTAGATTGAAACAAAAGGTGTGCATGTAAACTATGAATGCGACTGCAGAAAGCAAAAGCCGAATCCAGGACATTTTGGACGATCTCGACGGCCGGACATGTCCGGGAAAAAGAGGATGGTCACCGCTACTACTCAGCTTTCTCCACAGAATAAGAAAATGTTAGCTTAGCTTCCAAATAAAGAATGGCTGACACTATATGTACATTCTGTGAGTGAGATCCCTCTATGGGCGGGTTGAAAACATGCGGAACAGCGCCTTCTACTGGATAAATGATGAGCTAGTGTTTGTAGTCTTACCCTTATTCAAAGAAATTTGACTTCCTGCTTTTTATGACGCAAATTGACGATTTTTGCGTCATAAAAAGCAGGAAGTGGAACACTTAAATCCTTATTTCTCCCATCTCAGGGAAAAATAAGGGAATAAACCATGACCATTCGAAAATGTGACTGGGTTTCTAAAGATACAAAGTCTAATGCAAATGGGTGAAGTGTTCCTTTAATATTGATGAGCCTCAGACTATCAACACTCATTCAACAAGCCATTCAGGATCATCAGCAGATCATCTCACTTTATTCTGAGTGTTTGCTGTTAGAAACACATTATTTGAGTCAGAGAGATGACTAAAGACTATTAAACTGCTCCATTGAAAGACAATACTGTTATTTATCACAATATAACATGGATAAATCACCAATAATAAAACAAAATAATAAATAACCTCTCTTTATGAACCTCTTCAGGCAAATAACTACCAAATAACACCATAACATGTTAATCTAAAAAATATAGTTTGACTTTATAATAATTATCAATTGCAACAAAGTAATTCCATTATTAACATGTTACATATTTGTACAGAAACTGAAATGATCACAAAACTCTTAAAAATAAAGAAGATGTAATGTTTCCTGTGTCAAACTTCATTAATATTTATCTATATTCCCATATAGATTTGAAATTTCCCACATTCATTACTCGGGGGCAATATAGTCAATTTTAATAAATGTAATCTAATCATTTACTTGTATATTTGTCACGATACTACGCATTCAATCACATTGAAACTTAAAAGTAAAAACAATTATATAACCATTAAGAGTACAAACATACCTTTAAAGAAGAGTAGTAAGAGGCGAAATGAGCAAAACACACCGGAAGTCCTGCTCTCTCACTCCTGCATGGACAAACACACGCGCGAATGAAGCGATATCACGATTAAAAGCGCCAGTGTCAAAGAGAGTTCGCTAATTACACGGATAAGTTACATGAAGTATTTATCAACGAAGTTTTAACACGATTTACACAGTGATGATGTTACAAAGAGACAGTAAATAGCACATGTGTGTATGAGAGAGTGAAAGACAGTGTGCTTCCCGTCTGCTTTCTAAGCGCGAATGAATGCTTAAAGGGGAAGTACTTCTTCTTCCTAACGGCAGATTCACACCGCAAGCTTGAGCTCCGCGTCAGCTTCACACTGGAAGCGTTTACAGCCTCACCGCAGCAATAAGCGAGCATGTCTTTACAAAGACACCTATCAATTTGTTTTTAGAAGTTGGTCATTTATAAACTTGATAGTCTTGAAAGTTTGTTGAGATGGGGAGGTGTACAACATTCAACAAAAAAAGCTTCGATTATAGAACAAAAAATATATGGGAATGTACTGCAAAATATATTGCAATGTATTACATAATACATTTCCATACATGGGAAACTAGTGCTTTTTTTTTCAATTTAACCTACTGCATTTATAAATGAAGTATTTAGCAAGTTCAAAAAGATTATTAACCAAGTAGTGCTGTGAACAATCTTTTTTAAGTACACCAAACTTAATTTGTGTGAATTCAAGGGGATTTACACATGTAATAATACAGGACAGTTTACTGTACAACTGAGACCAAAACAACTGTGAGTAATTACAAAAATACAAAATGTGTTCAGTGGTTTCAATATCAGTTTCACAAAGAAATTGACAAGAGTTTTCTCCGATATCAAATTTAGATTTCAGGAATTCTTTAGATGAGTATATGTCATTTATAATTTTAAAATGAATTTCTTTCACTTTAGGGAGACTTGGAAAGGTAAAATAATTCATTCTCAATTCCTTCACCTCTTTCGGGTTAAAATCTTTGAAAATATAGTAACGTTGTATTCTATTTGGATGAAGTCTATCAATAAAAACACTTCTAATATATTTGTTGTTGCATTTATGATCTCTAATAGATAATTCCCCCAGAGAAGGAGATGGGAGAGAGAATGCCACAGAGTAGTGTGAAAGAATCCCAGTAACACCATGTTTTCTGGTATGGCATTTACAATTGTGTAAAACTCTTTAGGATGACAAACAAATCCATGTTTCAAACAAAAAATATTGTAATTGAGAACATTACCATAGTTGTCCATCATGTCCAACAGGGAACATTTTTTATATTAAATCCAGTTTTCATAAAATAAAGATTTGTTATGGTGTAAAATAAAGCGATTGTTCCAAACACAAGTTTTGTGTGGACTAAAATTGTGGGAAATGCTAACTCCCAATAAAGGAGAACTTGTTGAAGGAATGCAGACAATTTAAGAGGTAATTTGTGCAACTCAAAATCACATCTAATCAAAAACTCCAAGCCACCTACTCTCTCAAATATTGCAGAAGAAACAGTAAACCATAAGCCATTTGTATTACAAAGAAAAGATTTTAACTGATGACATTTAATCCTCCTTCTTCGAAATAATTTTTGTTAATATAGTGATGCTTATTTTTCCAAATAAAGTTAAATATTGCAATGTTACTTGAGAATAATTTTTTTTTAAATTATTGTACGCTTTGATTGCTATCTCTAGTAATAGTTATCAATATCCCCAAGTATTTTACAGATTTTTTTATCGGTATGTTACATATGTTACGGTAAGTTCAAGTGTAATGCTTTGGAGAACAGATTAATAAATTGGATGGCTTTATCAATTTGATATTGGTCCTTTAAAAAGATCACTGTATCATCAGCTAATTGACTAATAACAATTTGTCTTCCAAATACATTCAATTTGTCAAAGTTGCTGTTTTTATTCATCAAGATAGCAAGCATTTCTACCGCTAAGATAAATAAGAAAGGGGAAATGTGACACCCTTGTCTTATTCCTCGTGAAATGTTAAATCTTTGGGATGTTCCAAATGATAGTGAGATAGAACTACTGATGTCTTTATATAACATTTTTATAAAAGAAATACATTTATTGCCAAAACCAAACTTTTGGAGAGAGTTAAATATGAAATTATGTTCAATCGTATCAAATGCTTTCCTGAAGTCTAAAAAAAGTATATATCCGTCGTCCTCAACCCATAATCCAAAATGTCTAAGATTAATCTGATGTTGTTATGTATTGATCTGCCTTTTATAAAACCAGACTGTGATTCATTATTTATTTGATTTAAGATTATCTATATGTCGTGCGTCTTTAGCTGGTTTGGGGATGAGAGTAAATAAACCCTGTTTCATAGTCGAAGATAGGGAATTATTTTGGATACACTCGAGAAAGGCTTGAAACAATAGTTCTCTCAAATCCTCCCTAAAGAATTGATAAAACTCTGAAGAGAGGCCATCCGGGCCTGGAGATTTCCCTGCAGATAGTTTATCTATTGCTTTATCTAGTTCCTCTATTATAATGTCAGCCTCACATAAGTCTCTAAATTCATAGTCTAACTGCGGTATGCTAGTATGTATATTGTCAAAGAGAGTATTACAGTCTGATGCAGAGAATGATGAGCTATATAAGGAACTATAGAATTGAAAAATCTCTGAGGAAATCATTTTAGGACAGATATTTTCAACTCCATTCACATAAAGACAATTTATGGCGGTTTTCTCCTGTCACCTTTTTTCAAGTCTACAAAATAATTATTACTTTTTTCCCCTTTCTCTATCCATCTTGCTCTAGATCTTACATATGCTCCTTTAGCTTTTTGAATATATAAATGATCAATTTTAGATTGCAAGGACATAATTTGTAATTTGGTTTGTAATTTAAACATAAATTGTTTAATTCTAGTCAATTCTAACTCCAATTGTGTTCTGGCCTTACTTAAATTTTTACTGAATTGCATAGAAAATTCCCAAATCTTGTGTTTTAAATATTCCCATTTACTTATGAATGAGGTAAGGTCCTTAAGTGATGCTGCATCATTAATTATAGATTTAATTTGCGAGCAAAAGTTTTTGTGTTTTAATAAATCGGTATTAAATTTCCAGTAACCCTTGTTACGTGATTCTCTTTTGCCTGAGTAGAAGGATATAAAGATGCAACAGTGATCTGTTAAAGGTGCCGCAGATATTGAGATATCTTTGATGAAGTCAGATAGGTTAGATGAGGTTAACCAATAATCAATTCTCGATTTGGAAGTCCCATTAGCTTTGAACCAGGAAAATTGCTTAAGGTTTGGATTCCCATCCCTCCAAGCATCCACTACATTATTATTCAAACAAAAATTAAGAAGGTAAGGATTTGGGTGAGAGGTGTTAAATTTGGGCGGACAGCGATCTAACGCTTCATCCATAACCATGTTGAAATCTCCTCTTATAATAATATTATCAGTTAGATACACACGTTTAAATTCAAACAAAGAGTCAGAAATTTCAGATAGTAATTTGTTGTTTAGGGGAACACTATTGTAACCACATAGGTTGTTGAACAGTATTGCCACTCCTGCAGAATGAGTAGAAGCATGGCTGAAGATGATTTTGTCCCCCCATTGACTTGTCCAGAACTTCACGTCATCAGGGTTGGAGTGCGTTTCTTGCAAAAAATATACAGTGTGAGTTTTTGCTTTTGCAAAAAAGAAAGAAAGCTTTTCTTTTGATAGAGTTACGGAGACCCCTTGCGTTTAGAGAAATACAGGAAAAATGTGATTTCACTGAGAACATTTAACGAATCAAGAAAATAAATAAAAAATGAAATAAGAAAAGACAAACAGTCAAATGATTAATGTAACGTTACGTGAACACAAAACGACTCTCTCAAACAGAGCACTGTAACGAGATCTCGCTCACCAGAAAAGCTAAATTCAAACCATCCCACTTAACACTCTTGCACGTGCAAGAGAAGATGAATTGGAAAGTTATTGAAATCAACCGTCCTTAACAATCCGGCTACCTTCTATGTAACCATAGGGACCACGGTAGTATGCTTTTGTTAGGGGGGTAACAGTTATAAGACCCGAGACCAGATATGAAGAAAGAAGACCAGGAGTCGTGAGGTTCAATCAAAAAGATAAAAATTTACTGAAGAATAGTTTGCAGTTTCATTGGTAGAGCGAGCGTCAAAGTCTCACGAGGAGGTCGCAAGCCAACTCTACCTTACACAAAATAATACACCAATTATACCATTTTGCAAGGGCAAGCATCGCATCATCATACATCTGATTGGCTAAGAGAATATAAGACCATAAACAATTTCACACATGTGAGCAGATAAAAGGTGCCTATCGCCATTAGTCAGTATAGCTGTCGCCAATCCTTAGATTTAGATCAGAGTTGACCTAACTGTTAGAGGAGAGCGCCGATGAGGATGAGCGTTGTGTCCCAAATGCCTACGTAGAAAGTCAAACACACACACACAGACCACCACATAATAACATCGCCAAGGCCGAAGAGTGCTTGAGCTTCGTATTATCAGTTAGCCAAAACATAGCTCCTCAGGAAGAAAGGCAGAGAAATGGCATTGCTCTCTAGAGAAAATATATAATTTCACAAGCACAAAAGAATATAGAAATGATTATGTGATAATGCATATATATATTTGATTATTGATTTGTATAAAAGTAATGTAAGCATTCAAAAGGATATAGAATTAAATATATATATAAATGACTGAAGAGACAAGGGATTTTGACCAACCCTTCACTTTCTTCCCAGCAGCTCTTGCCTCGCTAATCCTCGGCCATAGTGCAGCGCGGGCTTCCCGATCTCCCTTGGACAAATCTTCGGTGAACTTTATTCCCCTGAACTTACAGACATCCGAGAATTTGGTGGAGCGCCAGAACTCGTCTCTGTATTTTCACATGCAGAACTGAATGATCACCTGCCTGGATTTATCCTTCGTTTTGGGACCAACGCGGTGGACTGTATCCATGATGTCTTCAAGTTTGTGGTGCAGGTGTGGAGCAATTTCGGCTAACAATGAGACGACTTCTTTTCGGGTATCTTCACCCGCTATTTCTTTCATTCGATAACTCTGAGGTTCCATCTTCTTTTATAGCGTTCGAGCTCCGACGTGCGGCTTATCAGATCTGTGTGTGATGTGATAACAGAGGCGAGTTGCTTGTCGGACAAGTTAATTCTAGTTTTACAGTCTTTTATTTCCGCCGCGTTGAATTCCACAGCTTTTGTCAGGTTTAGGATAATTAGACTGTTCTCAGTAATCTTCTGCTCAATGCTGCTCAGCTTCCAAAAAGAAACCCCCCCTATATTACTTTTTATAACACTGATCTCACAATATACTTTGAAACCCTTTCAAACATGAGATCACAAAACAAAACGTTTTTGAAAATATATATAACTGCCTTGATATTATAAACTTTTATTTTTGTATTTATTTGTTGTCACGATCGCTAGCGGAGAAATAAGTGGATCCAAACGCAGCAACATGGTAATCAGGGCAATCCAAATAATCGTCATCCATGCAAGAGTCGAAGTCCAAATAATCAGAATCGTAGTCCTCCATGCCAGTGTCGAAAACCATTTAATCAGTCAGATAACAAATAAACAAAACAAGCAAGAACAAAAACGAGAACAGACTTGAAAACAGACCTTAGAGTTGACGAGTGACATACAATAATGACTCCGTGACATGAACTAACACAGACAGGGTATTTATGCACAGACACTAACAACATAAATGGGAACAGCTGGGTGCAATCACAAGTGATGGGAACAAACAAGGATTATGGGAAATGTGGTTCCAGGATGAATGGAGACAGGAAGGAAGGGACCTCTAGTGGACACCCAGTGGAAACACAAGAGACACTGTGACATAACTGTGGCACTGTGATGTGCCGTGAACCGTCTCTGGATCGGCAGACGTGACGAGCTTGGGCTGCGCTGGCAAGGCAAGGAGCTTGGGCGGTGCCGGCAGGGCAAGGCGCTTGGGTAGCGCCGTCAGGGCAAGACGCTTGGGTGGCGCCGCCAGGGCGAGACGTTTGGGTAGCGCCGTCAGGGCAAGACGCTTGGGTGGCCCGGGCCTCAGAACAACCTCCGGGCCTCGTGGTTGACCGGAAGCTCTCCTCCTCCTCCGCTTTCTAGAGCGAAAAGGCTTTATAGACTCCTTGGCCACCACTGGGGGCGCTGCAGGGAGAGTGAACCGTTCTGGGACAACTGGACCTGGGACCCCTGAAGTCGGATCCTCCCGGACCACCGAATTTGGCTGAGCAGACAGGACGTGAAGTGCAGGCTCTGTAGGTCTGACTGGGACCAGCGGTGAAGGCACTGTGCTGGACGGAACCAGCGGTGAAGGGAACCAGAGCTGAATATGGTTTATTAAGGGGTTCGCATTTGCTGAATTGTCTGGATTGTTTCAACAGGAAACGCAAGGGCGTCGAAGGCCGGGGCAGCACAGACTTTACTATCTGACAATAACCTCAAAATGTATTTCTCTTTACAGAGAGCATGCAGGATTGGGAGACAGGGCAAAATGTGCCCAATGAAATAATGGCTATGGATGAATTTGGCTAACTGTCCTGGCCTGGGTTATTATTGTGGCAGAAAGGTGCTACATCTTTTGCAGCGCATAACTTAAAATTTTCCTTTTGCAGAATGTCAGGATGGATTGCATCAAGCTGAACTGATTCTGTTTCCAAATGTATGAATATTGACTGGTTAACGTAAGCAAAGTGGATATGTGTTTTTCAGGGGAAAAGGACTCTGACTCTATTAAGCAAGAAATGTCTAATGATAATATGTTTCAGTTTGTAAACAGATGGTGAAAATTCCACAGATCACACCAAAAGGAACAAGGGAAAGACAAGCGGTCACTAACAAAATACATAAGGTCTCCATTCACAGGTGACAGCAAGCAGGACATGGTTCATTCCAGTGGGGGTGCGGTTGTGATCTCAGGAGATCAGTGTGACACCTGGGTCCAAGCCTCTCACCAACACCAACAGGCCGCAACCATCCCATTAGTCCATGGGGCGAACGAGATGATCAACACGCCTGGAGGAGGATGTGGACCAACTAATGGTTTAAGAATATGTTTTGTGATGACTTTGATGATTTTATTTGATTATATCAAAATAGGGCTAAGTATTGATATACAGAATTATATTAATTAATGTAAATTATAGGGATTATTGTTGAAGCTTATTAAGTAGAACCACTGCCTGATTGAATTAAAAGTTAAAGGTAAAAGAACAAAATATGGTTAGGGAAATGGATATGGGGAAAATGTTGAATGTGTAGGAGTTATGATTGTATGTGTTATTCTGATCATTTTGTTATTCATGGGTGAATATGAGAAAACTGTAATGTCTGTTCAATTGAAAATGACAGTCTATCCGAATGATGATGATGATGAACAAAATTATGCAGACAATTCAAGTAGAGATTACAGTTAAAAAAAAGTTATTTTCTTTCTGAGAACGATTGATATGTAAGGAAGGTCAAAAGCAGCAGTCATCCGTGTCATGAGATGGCGTACAAGGACATGGTTTTGAAACTGAGGGATTTTTTTTTAAATACTTTTATCATTTGCATTTTATCTGTTTGTTTTCCTGCTGTGCTATAACTATTTATTCTTTACTGGTGTGACTGAGGGTTCGAAGTTCGAGGGTGCGAAAACAGCGATTTTCCGTTCAGCCCGGCCCAGTAAAAATAATTATGGGGCTTTCCCCCACAAAAACAGTCTTATGCTTGCTTCTTCTAAATCTTTTCTTCACAGGTTCAAGGAGAGTGATCTTTTATGTGATGAGTGTGATGTAATTTCTTGAACTTGCATTATTATTATTATCATGTTTGATTAATCAGTTGAGTCTGTCCGAGGGTGTGTCACTCTTTTGCACAGGGTAACAACTGTGTATTAGACTGCTCCTATTCTTGCAAGAATAAATACTTCTATTTTTATAATTTGAGTCTGAGTGTCTCTGTTACGTGTATCTCAATCTGCAGGACAGAGCAAGAAAAAGAAAACTAACTCTCAACACTCAGCTCAGGCCACTCAGGCCTATATATTTTACCTATTATGCTCCTGACAAGGCGTCAGCAACAACATTTTCAGAACCCTTCTTATGCTTAATTATAAGGTTGTAATTTTGCATAAATAACGACCAACGCATGAGTCGTTGGTTGTGATTATACATCTTCGACAAAAATACTAAAGGGTTATGATCAGTGTATACCGTAATAGGTAAAGCAGAAGAACCAACATAAACCTCAAAGAACTCTAATGCTAGAATAAGTCCAAGGGCTTCCTTCTCTATTGTAGAGCAATAAACGACTGCAAATCAAATGTACTCATGATTTCAACTTTAACGTCACCATATCCGTTTGTACTGTACACAAGCGTTTCCCTGCAAAATCCCGCATAAAGACATACACACACTATGATTATCAATAACCGGGAAAAATCCAATTGTTTAAATCCCGGACGAGCCCCCATAAATGTTACGTCCCTTTTTACGTTGTCTAGGGAATAAAGGAACGACACTTTATAAAAATTGTATGTGTATCTCAATCTGCAGGACAGAGCAAGAAAAAGAAAACTAACTCTCAACACTCAGCTCGAAAGGATTTATTAATCCACGGACTAGGGCAAAAATGAATGAGTGAAGAAAACAATATTTACAATATGTACAAACAATGAATAATAATGAAACAAAACAAAAGACGTTAAACATTACGAAAACCCAAGGTGGGAAGGCGAGCACGAGAGATGCCAAATCAAACAAATCAATAAAACAAAACAAACTAGCTAAAGGTTAAATCAACTAAACTAACTACCAAACATAAAATGCAGAAAGGAAAAGTCTTCGGCGTCAAGACGCTCTAACCAAACTACACTAACTATATAACAAAACGTACAAGATGGGCACTCTCCTAAACTAGTGTTCCAACATAGTCAAAAATCCTAAATGGTGCAAAGTGTATGTCGCGCGACCTACTAACCTGCTCGCTCCCCAGCCTTACACGCTCCGTGTTAACAATGGCCAGGACGAACAGTATTACAAAACACTATACCTTATAAATAGAAATCGAATGTTTAGACACACAGAAACATTGACAGCAAGTCAAACAAGCGCAAATGTCAAAAGTGAGCAAACAGCTGCTGCCGTCATTGACGTGATCACGGTATTTGAAGGAGGTGGTGAAATGTGATTGGATGAAGTGACCCGAAACGTCATCGTCCTTCATGAAGATTGACAGGTGGTAAATTGGTCCAACGAACACCTGAAACACACACACCACAACAACAACAACAAACCACCCACATTTCCATATTGCAACACATAATACGTACGAGTACGTAACAGTCTCTTACGCAGTGATGTTTGTTTGTTGAATTTTTGCTTTTAACTTCGGCACTCATAAAGTCAATGCCATCTTTCATTTCAGAAATCTGCCTGGTATTTTCGCTAATCACTTCTTTCATACTAGCGATCACACGTGAGTTTTCCCCTACCATCTTTTCCAAAGCATCCGAGCGATTATTAATCAGCCTCGAAAGCTCTCCGAGTTGTGAGATGATGGCAGTTGTGTCAGCACTCTCGTCTTGCGTTGTTTGATGGCAGGGGGCTTACATGGGGTTTCTGGAAGACAGCATGAATTCTGCGGAGTCAGTGTCCTGATTCAAGTAGTCATGCATGTTGTCCATCAGAGGTTCTTGGCGGGCTTGACATGCCTCGTTAACAGTTTTGTTAGCATTAGCAGCAGCTTGAGGTCCATTGCTACTTTTTCTTTTCTCGTATTTTCCCATTTTGACAACCAACAACCTGTTAAAATTGATCTGGTTCAAATTATGAGTCCAAAAACTTTTCCTACTGCATTATACGCCAAAATAAACAATCGAGGTTGCGGAGCTTCTCAAAATGTGACTGATCAGAGCGCCATTTTTGACCCCAATATTAATATTGAGTTTTTGGTCACATCCTTCCTATACTACGGGGCACCAGCCAAGGAATTTCACCTTGACAATAAAGAACAATCATGGAAGATTGTTGAAAGAATTAGAATTATATAAATTATAGGAAGTTTGTCATCTGATCAATCTGAAGGATTTAGTGAGGTTCTGGTGAGCTTGTAAAGCCTCTGATGATCAACACAAGAATGACACAGTTTGCAATAAAGATGCATTTATTAACAAATAGACATATACAAGAGTAAAATATCACACTTACTAAATACTACTAAGGAAAGTGACTAAACTACTAATGAAAATGTAATCAATAATCAAACAGATACTACAAACAACTACACAAATGGATGTTCACAATGAATGTTAAGTAGATGAGCAATGGATTGAATGAAGCAATTAGAAGTAAATTGTGGTCTTTCTGGATGCTGGTAAGAAACAGTAAATAAGCATTTATGAATACAGATAATGTGTCTAATGTATCTATATGTATATGCAGACCCTAGATACAGTCTCTAAAAAAATATTCGAATATAGCAACAAGCTATCCTGTAGCTCAAACAGTAGAGCGTTGGCGCTTGCAACGCCAAGGTCATGGGTTTGATTTCCCATGTATGTAAATGTAATGCCTTGAATGTATGGATAAAAGCGTCTGCCAAATGCGAAAATGTAAATGTAGCAACAACCTAATGCCCAGGCCTTTGGGAAGAGGTTTGGTTAGCTTATATTTATGTTCCACGTGGTCGGGTGATCAGTCCGGCAATGGGCTACGTCTTCCACTGGTATCTTTCTATTCGCAGTGGGGGTAAACTGGATCCCTTTCCACCAGTTGCAGAGCCGCACTGAGTGCTGGAGGTTCGCTGCTGGTCCTTGTGTAATCCGGCAAACTGCAGGTCAGGCGGTGGTTGATCCACAGGATCCTTTGCAGGCTAGAGGTTACAAAGGCAAGAGTCGTGCAGCTCAGGTGTTGAATGCTGAAGTCTTCAACAGAAGCGGTTGAGCTGCTTGAAGGTTCATGCGGGTGAAGGTTTACTTGCAAGAGTATAACCTTGGTTGTGCTGTTGTTCATTCCCTCTTTAGGTCAGAAACTCTACTACTGTAGTGGTGTGATTGGGTCGTTGCGCGCCCATCACGTCCCACCTTTCCACTCTGTGGAGCTTGTGGATTTGTCCCAAAATACACAGTTAAATTAAACATTGTCTTTAGAACCTTGGAAATGCTTTATTTCCTTTCCAAACCTTTCTCAAAGTCCCTTCGGCAGCGTTCTGAACTTGTAGAGTCCAAACTTGATGTAAATTGGTTGAGGTATCACCCAGATGTCCATTACTGTGTTAGTGGGTGAGATTACATTGGCTGGTATTCCAGGTGCCGTTTCCACTGTGAGCGCACAGTTCCCTGGATGAATAAGGAGATATGTAGGACATGTTCCTTACAGTTTCCTGTCCCTTTTTGTGGTCCTAAACCAATGTGTAAAAAGATTAGTCTTTTTCTTAGGGTTCTTTGTTCCAACAGTGTTCTAGCCAGTTTGGGGGCCCTGGGCAGTCCATGGTCATTAACACCAAAGGAGTTGAGGTGAAAATCTTTGATTAGATTAGTGATCAACGGGTTTTTGATGTCCTCACCTCTGGCAGTCCTGATTACTATAGACTTTTAGTTGTCTTTGAGGGTCCGATCACATCCTTCTGTCTTCTTAATCACAGTATGACAAAGAGACTCCTGTTGTGAAGTATGGACCTCTGGTGCCATCATGTCAGCTGTTCACTACATTAGGCATTTAAAAGCTCTATTGACAAAATTAAAACATGGAAAACTCAAAAAGCAAACAATATTTCATGTCTTTTAGAACTAACATTTATCCTGATTCAAGCTGAATTAGCATAAAATGAAAACGGTTGATAAAATGAGTAATGAGTTTAATCGATCATTACTTGAAGCAAAGCCAAAAATTAAGTAAAAGTGAATTAGACAGATCTCTCTCTTTACTGACTTATAAGAGCCAAATCCTCTCAAGAGAAGAAGAGGAGAAAAGAGTCCAGTTTCAGAGCTACATACAATTTTATGTTGTATTTGCATGGAAGAGTAGAAGTGGAAGATAAACTAGATGTTCTGATGAAAAACAACGAATATCAGATTATTTCTCTCTCAGAGGTGTTATGGCCTCTTCTTTAGCTCCCTGAACTTCAAAGGTATTTTCCAGTGTGAATTTTCGGGTGCTCTTTCAGTTCATCTTCTGTAGTAACGGACTTCCAGCACTGAAACACACACCGCCATGCCTTTTCTGCTGTAATATTACGAATGAATCTTCTTCTTTGTGTGAATAGTCATGTTTGTGTTTCTTCAGGACTGAAGCCCAATGAATCGGTTTACCGCACTGATCACAGTTAAATGGTCTTTCTTCAGAATGAGAAGAAGTGATTTCAGAGAGAAATCCTGAGCCGCTTCTTCCCAGTGTGAACTCATGTGAATCTTCAGCCTTGATTTACATGTGAAGCGTTTTTTACACTGAGGGCAGGAGACAGATTTATTGCCTTCTGTTTTTCCTTCCTTGTTCACGTCCATCAGGTCTAAAAGAAACATTAAATCATGTGAGATTTCAAATGAGAGACAAATATGAAATGAAAAGTGAAGCTCAAAGTCAAGATCACTGAGTATAATAGTCATTTTAATCCCATCAAATCTGGTCAACAACTGCTGAGCTCGATTATGATCCATTTTAATGTCATGAAGCTGATTTGTGTTATAAATCACTAGTTTGGTCATGAAACTCTAGATGCTGGCTTGACATATGATCTGTGAGAAATCACATAGTCTCCAACACGACACAAGCTGATTGGCCTATAAGCTTATTTGTTTAACGTTTGTTGTGAAAGGGCCGCCTGTCAACAAATTTGTTGAACTGAAGGAAAAGCAAATTCACGCCATTCACGGCGAAAAGCAAATTCACGCCATTCACGCCAAATTCACTTAGCCCTATCGCCTAACGATTACAGCCCCATTGACTCCCTGTTCCAATGCATTGATGAAGTAAACAGTTGGATGTGCCAAAACTTTCTTCAGTTAAACAAAGACAAAACTGAAGTCATTGCGTTTGGAAACGAAGATGAAGTTCTCAAGGTGAATGCATACCTTCACTCTAGAGGTCAAACAACTAAAAATGAAGTCATGAATCTTGGTGTGTCTCTAGAGTCAGACCTTAGCTTCAGTAGTCATGTCAAAGCAATAACTAAATCAGCATACTATCATCTGAAAAATATTGCAAGAATTAGATGCTTTGTTTCCAGTCATGACTTAGAGAAACTTGTGCATGCTTTCATCACCAGCAGGGTGGATTATTGTAATGGACTCCTCACTGGCCTTCCCAAAAAGACCATAAGACAGTTGCAGCTCGTACAGAACGCTGCTGCCAGGATCCTGAGCAGAACCAGAAAATTTTAACACATCACACCAGTCCTCAGGTCTTTACACTGGCTCCCAGTCACATTTAGGATTGATTTTAAAGTATTATTACTAGTATATAAATAATTTAATGGCCTAGGACCTCAATACATTGCAGATATGCTCACTGAATATAAACCCAACAGATCACTGAGATCATTAGGATCACATCAGCTAGAAATACCAAGGGTTCACTCAAAGCAAGGAGAGTCCGCTTTTAGCTATTATGCCAGCCGCAGCTGGAACCAGCTTCCAGAAGAGATCAGGTGTGCTCCTACAGTAGCCACATTCAAATCCAGACTCAAAACACTTCTGTTTAGCTTTGCATTTACTGAATGAGCATTGTGCCACTGTTCGTAGAACAGTATTTGAATGACGATATTACAGTTTTCGTCTGAGAAAGAACTAAGAATGTGAATGCAGGGCTAAGGAAAGTGAAAAGAATGTGCAAGTAAATGAAAGAGAAAAGAAAGTTGATACATGGAAGTCGTAAGAAGATTGAAAGAGAAAAGAAAGTTGATAGATGGTAAGAAGATTGAAAGAGAAAAGAAAGTTGATACTTGCAAGTCGTAAGAAGATCCTTTTAAAAGAAAGATCTATAATAGCTACCGGTTGATGTAAAATACGTCCGACTGTTTGCACTGTATTTTATTATTTTATTTTCCAAACTGTGATAAGGAAGATTTTAATAATTTTTAGGGCTGTCTGATTGGAAGAGATTTTGAAGGGGAATGGGAGAGCTTCACTCCGACAAGGCGAGTGAAGATTAGCTATACTATGGAGAGTATAAAGGTTCGCTGTTTGTTTAAAACAGCAAAAGTGAAACGTGCTCTGTGGGGGACACCACTGGGCAATACTGGTGTGAGGCACCACCCCAGCAGAGGACGTCCCTGGATTGTAGGTCCAGTGGCACCGCAAACCTGCTCAATCACTTCCATCTCAGATAGGGTTTTAATTATTCTTATTTCTTTTGATTATTTTAATTTCTTCTATGTAAAGCACTTTGAATTACCTCTGTTTAGCTTTGCATTTACTGAATGAGCACTGTGCGTCCGACTGTTTGCACTGTATTTTATTTTCTAAACTGTTTTAATTACCGGTATTCTTATTTCTTTTATTATTTATGTAATTATTTTAATTTCTTCTATGTAAAGCACTTTGAATTACCACTGTGTATGAAATGTGCTATATAAATAAACTTGCCTTGCCATTACTTTCAATAGACAGCGTAAAAGCTTATTATCATGTTGCACATGATAATGCACGGCCCCATGTCGCATATGATAATGCACGGCCCCATGTCGCACATGATAATGCACGGCCCCATGTCGCACATGATAATGCACGGCCCCATGTCGCACAAGATAATGCACGGCCCCATGTTGCACATGATAATGCACGGCCCCATGTTGCACATGATACTGCACGGCCCCATGTTGCAAGGATCTGTACACAATCCACAATTGTGCTCTTTCTTGCAAGAAAACGATATCTATGAAAAATTTCTAAACTACAGTAAAATACCTGGGTGTTATACTAGACTGTACCTTGTCTTACGAAAATCATATTTCAAATTAGTGTTGTCAAAAGACCCGGTACTTCGGTACCATTTCGGTACTAAAAAAAATTAAATGGTTACGGTACCAGCTTTTCTTAAGTACCGGTGGTACCGAAGTATCGGGTTAATCCGGTTATTAGTTCGCTGTCCGAACGGTGCACAGTTGCGTCCTCTTCATAAACACACCGAGACATGGCGACCGGCGGCGCTGCTAATGCGGTGGCTCTGAATCCACTTGTTGACAAGAAAGGAGGAAAGAGACGTTCATATAGCGCGTTTTTTGCACGTGCAAATTCGTTTTCCAGGCGGCAGGCGCGCCTCTGTTCATGGTTGCATAGCAACGGCAGACGCAACGGAAAGCACGCGCTTGTGGAAAGGAGAAAGCGGTGCAAACTGCGCTCTCCATGATGACGAGGAAGTATCATCAAAGAATTATTGATTTCTAGCCCTTGCATTAGCTTTACTACTAGATATATTCATTGAGATGAGAAATAAAAAGCCGCCCTGTACAGCTATGATCAGCTGTTCGGCCGAACTTTCCATGTTGTTATGGAAAGGCCGCTGGTTTTTGTCACATGACCTGTTGAGATGCTTCTATTATAAGCCACGCGCCTACATTTGAAATAACGAATTTGCACGTGCATAAAACGCGATATGTGAACGGCCCCTAAAGTGGTATAGTGTGCGGTTGTATCTAGTTTAAAATGCCTTATAAATATGACCGCAGTTTTGAATTAAATAAAAGGACAGTCAAGTCAAATAAAACAAGTTCTCCCGTTTAGTTGGTAACACTACAATAAGATACCATTCATTAACATTACTTAATGCCTCATCTAACATCAACACATTGAGTGAACAATATATTTTTACAACATAAATGTATGCTTGTGAATGTTATTTAATACAAACACTTGATTGTTCATGAACAGATACAACTTTTGATTTAAAAAAATGTATTAGTAGGCTACATTTTTTAATTACCATAAGGAGAATAATTGCTTCAGTGTATATAACTATTGTTAGGTCATTGTATCTAATGTTATCTAACAAATGGATATACACTTTAATATTATGCAAATTTAATCTAAATTAGCTTTGGTACCGAAATTGGTACCGAGAACCGTGGATTTTCACAGGTATCGGTACCGAATACAGAAATTTTGGTACCGTGACAACACTATTTCAAATGTTACAAGAACAGCCTTTTTCCACCTTAGAAACATTGCTAAGCTACGTAACATGCTACATCTGTTTCTGATGTAGAAAAGTTAGTTCATGCATTCATTACTTCGAGACTGGATTACTGTAATCGTGTTTTCACATGCATTTAGTCCATAGAAATTGTATTTACTGCTATAAATTGTCACGATTGGTAGATGTTTTCACACAGTGCATCGACGCCCCGTGAAGGGACGCCTCGACGCCCCGTGAAGGGACGCCTCGACGCCCCGTGAAGGGACGCCTCGACGCCCCGTGAAGGGACGCCTCGACGCCCCGTGAAGGGACGCCTCGACGCCCCGTGAAGGGACGCCTCGACGCCCCGTGAAGGGACGCCTCGACGCCCCGTGAAGGGACGCCTCGACGCCCCGTGAAGGGACGCCTCGACGCCCCGTGAAGGGACGCCTCGACGCCCCGTGAAGGGACGCCTCGACGCCCCGTGAAGGGACGCCTCGACGCCCCGTGAAGGGACGCCTCGACGCCCCGTGAAGGGACGCCTCGACGCCCCGTGAAGGGACGCCTCGACGCCCCGTGAAGGGACGCCTCGACGCCCCGTGAAGGGACGCCTCGACGCCCCGTGAAGGGACGCCTCGACGCCCCGTGAAGGGACGCCTCGACGCCCCGTGAAGGGACGCCTCGACGCCCCGTGAAGGGACGCCTCGACGCCCCGTGAAGGGACGCCTCGACGCCCCGTGAAGGGACGCCTCGACGCCCCGTGAAGGGACGCCTCGACGCCCCGTGAAGGGACGCCTCGACGCCCCGTGAAGGGACGCCTCGACGCCCCGTGAAGGGACGCCTCGACGCCCCGTGAAGGGACGCCTCGACGCCCCGTGAAGGGACGCCTCGACGCCCCGTGAAGGGACGCCTCGACGCCCCGTGAAGGGACGCCTCGTGAAGGGACGCCTCGTGAAGGGACGCCTCGTGAAGGGACGCCTCGACGCCCCGTGAAGGGACGCCTCGTGAAGGGACGCCCGGTGAAGGGACGCCCCGAAGCCCCGTGAAGGGACGCGTCGTGAAGGGACGCCTCGACGCCCCGTGAAGGGACGCCTCGACGCCCCGTGAAGGGACGCCCCGACGCCCCGTGAAGGGACGCCCCGACGGCCCGTGAAGGGACGCCCCGTGAAGGGACGCCCCGTGAAGGGACGCCCCGTGAAGGGACGCCCCGTGAAGGGACGCCCCGTGAAGGGACGCCCCGTGAAGGGACGCCCCGTGAAGGGACGCCCCGTGAAGGGACGCCTCGACGCCCGTGAAGGGACGCCCCGTGAAGGGACGCCCCGACGCCCGTGAAGGGACGCCCCGACGCCCCGTGAAGGGACGCCCCGTGAAGGGACGCCCCGACGCCCCGTGAAGGGACGCCCCGAAGCCCCGTGAAGGGACGCCCCGACGCCCGTGAAGGGACGCCCCGACGCCCGTGAAGGGACGCCCCGTGAAGGGTGTGGGAAGGGACGGCCCGTGAAGGGACGCCCCGACGCCCCGTGAAGGGACGCCCCGAAGCCCCGTGAAGGGACGCCCCGAAGCCCCGTGAAGGGACGCCCCGACGCCCCGTGAAGGGACGCCCCGTGAAGGGACGCCCCGTGAAGGGACGCCCCGTGAAGGGACGCCCCGTGAAGGGACGCCCCGTGAAGGGACGCCCCGTGAAGGGACGCCCCGTGAAGGGACGCCCCGACGCCCGTGAAGGGACGCCCCGACGCCCGTGAAGGGACGCCCCGGAGCCCCGTGAAGGGACGCCCCGTGAAGGGACGCCCCGACGCCCCGTGAAGGGACGCCCCGTGAAGGGACGCCCCGTGAAGGGACGCCCCGTGAAGGGATGCCCCGACGCCCCGTGAAGGGACGCCCCGAAGCCCCGTGAAGGGACGCCCCGAAGCCCCGTGAAGGGACGCCCCGACGCCCGTGAAGGGACGCCCCGACGCCCGTGAAGGGACGCCCCGTGAAGGGACGCCCCATGAAGGGACGCCCCGTGAAGGGACGCCCCGTGAAGGGACGCCCCGTGAAGGGACGCCCCGTGAAGGGACGCCCCGACGCCCCGTGAAGGGACGACTCAATAAATGCCAATTTTTTGCATGGAAACAACCGTGCCCCCAATTTTCTGTTGTGCGCTCGTTTTGTAAATGAGGGCCACTGTGTGAAAACGTCTACCAATCGTGAATATAGCAGTAAATACAATTTCTATGGACTAAATGCATGTGAAAAATAAAGGTCACATGGTGAGCTGCACAGGAAAAGCACACAAAGCCAAACTAACTTCAAGATTCCAGATTTTGTTTCTCAGCAGATAAAGATGAACTACTCACCGTGATCTCACACTGCAGTGATGTGGTTTCTCCACTGTATGGATCTTCATGTGTCGCTTCAGGGCACTTTTAATAGAGAAAGTCTTTCCGCACTGATCACACGTGTGCGGCTTCTCTCCGCTGTGGATCCTCTCATGTCTTTTCAGAGTTGATGAGTTACTGAATCTCTTGTCACAGTGTGAACACTTGTAAGGTTTTTCTCCAGTGTGAATTCTCTGGTGCAGTTTTAAATGTTCCGCTGTAGTAAAAGTCTTCTCACACTCAAAGCACATGTACTCTCTCACACCAGTGTGAATTTTCTGATGTACTTTTAAATTTTGCCGCTGTGAAAAACTCTTTCCACACACAGAACATGAATGCGGCTTCTCCTTCGTATGAACTGTCAGGTGTATCTTCAGCTCTGATGAACTAATAAATGTTTTGCCACACTGATCACATGAGAACGGCTTCTCTCCAGTGTGGATCCTCTCATGTGTTTTCCGAGATGATGACTCACTGAATCTCTTGTCACAATGTGAACACTTGTAAGGTTTTTCTCCAGTGTGGATCCTCTCATGTCTTTTCAGATGTTGTGACCGACTGAATCTCTTGTCACAGTGTAAACACTTGAAGGCTTTTTCTCCAGTGTGGATCATCTCATGTGTTTTCCGAGATGATGACTGACTGAATCTCTTGTCACAGTGTGAACACTTGTAAGCTTTTTCTCCAGTGTGGATCATCTCATGTGTTTTCAGAGATAATAAGTGACTGAATCTCTCGTCACAGAGTGAACACTTGTAAGGTTTTTCTCCAGTGTGGATTCTCTGGTGCTGCTTTAAACTGCCCGCTGCAATAAAAGTCTTCCCACACTCAAAGCACATGTACTCTCTCACACCAGTGTGAATTTTCTGATGTACTTTTAAAGCTTGCAGCTGTGAAAAACTCTTTCCACACACAGAACATGAATACGGCTTCTCCTTCGTATGAACTCTCAGGTGTTTCTTCAGGTCTGATGAACAAAGAAATGTTTTGCCACAATGATCACATGAGAACGGCTTCTCTCCGGTGTGGATCCTCATGTGTTCTTTAAGAGTGTATTTTCGTGGGAAACTCTTTCCGCATTGATCACATGTGAACGGCTTTTCACCGGTGTGGATCCTCATGTGATGATTAAGGTGTTCTGATCGCTTGAAGCTCTTTCCGCACTGATCACATGTGAACGGCTTTTCTCCTGTGTGGATTTTTATGTGTTCTTTAAGGTTTGCTGATTGCTTGAAACTCGTCCCGCACTGATCACATGAGAACGGCTTCTCTCCGGTGTGGATCATCATGTGACGCTCAAGACATTGTTTGGTTGTGAAACTGTTTCCACACTGAGTGCAGGTGAAAGATTTCTTGGCTCTTCTTTTCTTTAAAAATGTCTGTTTAGTCTTTGAGCAACTCAAAGGTTTTCCTCCAGGTTGGACATGATGTTCCTCCTCCACTTCTCTCAGTTCTTCACTCTCCTCCTCCACTTCTCTCAGTTCTTCACTCTCCTCCTCCACTTCTCTCAGTTCTTCACTCTCCTCCTCCACTTCTCTCAGTTCTTCACTCTCCTCGCTCTCTTCCATCGGGTCTAAAATCAAAGAGAAAAAAATACTTAATTTTCAGTACATCAAAACAATTCCAAGAGGTATGAAGTGAAAGGACATAACAGTAAACCATGATGTAAACAACTTATATAAATATTACAATCATTTATTTTTAATTTAACCTTTTTATAAATTATACATCCCTGAAAATGTACATGAATTAGGTGCATTGCTCTTCAATTATTAAAACATGATATATAAATACCATATTTCAGTAGTGAGAAATATTAAATATATTTGATCAACGACAATTATCTAATGTAATATTTATACATTAAAAAATATACAATAGTCTCATAATTTTGACACCAACATTTAGATAGATGATATTTAGTTCATTAAACTAAAAACTGAATTATTAAGGGCCAGTTACGATAAACTTTTCCTTCCACTGACGTCCATTCATACGCATGTGAATGTGGGACACCGGAAACACAAGATCAAGTGAATTTCGCGGTGAGAAAAAAACACAGTTTTGCAGTAAAGTGCAGTAGATTGTATATTTTTGGAATGATTATTTTTTGTCATATTTGTTTGTAATTAAAGACCGCAGAGTGTGACCTCATTTCAGTGTTTGCAACATGCTCAAAGTGTAGACTGACCGCGGGCTTTAACTGGTTTTAAACTAACAGTTTTATTAGCATTATCTGTGTCCAACATGTTTCACTCAACCCTGTTAACTTCTGGACTGATTTTCCTCGAAATAATTTATTAATTGTGACACCCAGGAAGTGACATCACTGGGCCAGTGTTGCCAGATTCTGCCGGCGGGTTGACAAAATTTGGGGTCAGTTCGGCAGTTTTCAAACATCTAAATGTTATAGTTTAATTGTTTAATAAACAAAACTCTAGTGTGCATGTATTCCATAAAATCAGTAAACATGACATTAGCTGCGTTTACATGGACCCTTATAATCGGATTGAAAAACCTTCATGTAAACACCTTAATTGATCCGATTGAGCTCGATCCGATTGAAATTTCGATCGGATTGAAAGGGGTGGTTTATTCCTTTTGTAATCAGATCAAGAGAACATGTAAACACTTAATCGGACTGAAAACCAAATCTGAAAGGAATGGGTCAGTGACGTGCCGCATTGATTTGCACTTCCAGGAGCAATACATATTATATATTTATATACAATAGGTTTAAAATTATATATATGTATTAATCTCACATCATTTGTCCTTCTCACTGTTCATAATTGTGTGAAAATTTCAAAAATATGTAACTTTTAGACTATTAATGTAATCAAATGTCATACGGTCAAACAGAATTCACTTAAAGTTATTTAAGATAATTGCATTTAAAATGATTAAAAATGTTTAAAAATTATAAAAATTTTCATTTGGCATATTTTTTCAAGTCTTAAGATAAGCATATTAAAGTATCAGTAAGATAGACCTTTAAGAAATGTCATTAGTATCTAAAACAAATTGTTCCGCAAAGACACATTTTCCCTATGTCATACGGTAAAACAAAGTTTAGAAGCCATTTTGGAACTGAATATTAATGACTTAAGTCATGTGACACTCAGAGGACCCCCTGAAGACCAGCCAAGTTGAAGGTAAGTTTAAGATTTTGCTCCTACATTTGAGGTAATTTCACCTTTTCCAAGTGTTACCATGTGTCACAGATTTGGGTGTCATATGGTCAAACGTCAAAAAAGGGTTTAAATCATTTAAAATTTGAAAAAATATTGATTTACAGGTGAAATATAAAGTTTAAAAGTCAAGGTTAATGGTAAAGGTGGAAGGAGGTGGCCAAGCAACTGCCTGTTATAAATGACAAAGCATGAAACTGTCATAAGGGCAAACAAAAAATGTCATACAGACAAACGATTTTACCGTATGACATGTTGTTATACCATATGACACAGAGCATTTAACTGAATTATTTAGTTATTTCTTAATTGTTATATCACATATATAGTTTGTACAACTAGTATGAATTAATATTAACATATATAATATATTTCTGCCTATTTTAAGCATATTTTCACATTATTACAGATAAGTCTCTTTCTAGCAAGGAGAGGGGTGCACATTTCCGTGCAAAGCTAAGGGCAGATCCTGCATCTAGAGAGGAGAACCTAGCCAAGAGGAGGGAAAGGTATAACTGTGAGAGTATATGATGACAGTCTCTCCAGCGTGTCCTAGGTCTTCCCCGGGGTCTCCTCCCAGTGGGAACAGATCCTCGAGCCACCTCAGCTGACCCCTCTCAATGTGGAGGAGCAGCGGCTCTACTCTGAGCTCCTACCGAGTGACCGAGCTCCTCACCCTATCTCTAAGGGATCGCCCAGCCACCCTGCGGAGAAAGCTCATTTCGGCCGCCTGTATCCGGGATCTTGTCCTTTCGGTCATGACCCAAAGCTCATGACCATAGGTGAGAGTAGGAACGTAGATTGACCGGTAAATCACCACGACAGACCGGTACATCGACCGCATTACTGCGGAAGCTGCACCGATCCGTCTGTCAATCTCCCGTTCCATCCTTCCCTCACTCGTGAACAAAACCCCAAGATACTTGAACTCCTCCACTTGAGGCAGGAACTCTTCACCAACCTGAAGAAGGCAAGCCACCTTTTTCCGACTGAGGACCATGGCCTCGGATTTGGAGGCGCTGATTCTCATCCCAGCCGCTTCACACTCGGCTGCAAACCGTCCTAGTGCATGCTGAAGTTCCTGGTCTGAGGGGGCCAACACGACAACATCATCTGCAAAGAGCAGAGACGAAATCGTGTTGTTCCCAAACCCGACACCCTCCGGCCCCTGGCTGCGCCTAGAAATTCTGTCCATAAAAATTATGAACAGAACCGGTGACAAAGGGCAGCCCTGCCGAAGTCCAACATGCACCGGGAAGAAGTCTGACTTACTGCCGGCAATGCGAACCAAGCTCCTGCTTCGGTCGTACAGGGAGCGGACAGCCCTTAGTAAAGGACCCCGGACCCCATACTCCCGGAGCACCCTCCACAGGCCGCCACGAGGGACACAGTCGAATGCCTTCTCCAAATCCACAAAGCACATGTGGATTGGTTGGGCAAACTCCCATGAACCCTTACTGTTTTAAACTAACATTTTAAACTAAATGTTGAAAACTGATTTTTTTTCACAAGTTATCTTACTGTTGTAAATCTGAATGATATTGTCATGTATTACATATAGCAAGTCCTATGTGTTCCTTGTACTGAAAGAGAGTTGAGTTGACTAAAAGAAATATTCATGTGTTGGGAAATATATTCTACTGTTAATAAAAGGTTCACTTGAGATGCCTTGTGTTTCTTTGAAATCATTTTGAATTGGCCTACATCAATTTATTACATTAAAAATGCAATGAAACATTGAAATTGTACTATGTCATACGGTAAAACAAAATATGTCATATGGTAAAACATTGCATTTTAAAATAAATACAAATAAATACTTTGTTTGTTTACATGGTTCATGAAAATAATGGAGAGCTAGTATGATATACATACATATAACATCAAGTCATTTTTTACTAATTTCTTTAAAAAAAATAGAACAAATGTCCATAGATGATAGTGGTGGGAGAAAAGCTCGATGCATCGATGCATCGCGATTCGTTATCTAACGATCCAGAATCGATTCTCAAAAATTCTGAATCGATTCTGTGTTCAATTCAAATGCGAGCGCTGTCAAGACTCACGTGACCAAACAAAAAAGACGTTGATGGACGACCGTTCATATGCTGGTGATTGTGGTGAATTAACTTCGTTTAAGATAAAATGGACAAACTACGACCTGCACCATCTCATTTAAAATCGGATGTGTGGCAACATTTTGGATTTTCTGAAGACTCCGAAGGTGTCGTTGATAAAAGCCATACTGTGTGCAAAGTCTGTAGCGCCAAATTCAAATATTTCGGCAACACGACTAACATGAAGAAACATATTACGCGGTTCCACTCAGAGCTGGAGAAACCGCATTCTCTTCCAATCACGAACACTCCCGGTTACATTCAAAGGACCCTGGATCAAGTAGCAAAGCTTCCACCGAATTCTGAAAAGGCAAAACGAATTACCCGATCAGTGGCGGGTTTTATTGCCAAAGATCTGCGCCCGTACTCCGTTGTGGAAAACCAAGGATTTCGCACGATGTTACAGGTACTTGAGCCACGATACACTTTGCCCTCGCGTCGTTATTTTAGTGAGACGGCTGTCCCCGCACTCTACAGTGAGTGTAAAGATCACATCTTCGAATCCCTAAGTAATACGGACAGAGTGGCAATAACATGTGATGCATGGACATCAATTACAACAGAATCGTATGTCACTATTACGGCACACTACATTACAGATGAGTGGAAGCTTGCAGCTTGTGTTCTGCAAACGCGTGCTATGAGCGAAAGTCACACAGGGGCGAATATTGCTGAACTACTGCACAATGTTTCAGACGAATGGAAAATTCGGAACAAAGACTTGGTTTTGGTGAGTGACAATGCCTCTAACATGGCTGTTGCAGCACAGCTCGGCAAGTTTGCACATGTGAGATGTTATGCGCACACACTGAATTTGGCTTCCCAACGAGCGCTGAAGTTGCCGTCTGTGTCAAGGTTGTTAGGGAGAGTGAGGCGGATCGCAACTTTTTTCCACCGCAGCGCAATTGCAAACCATCAGTTGAAGGAGAAGCAAAAACAACTAAATCTTCCGTCTCACAAACTGAAATCAGACGTCATCACTAGATGGAACAGCGCATACGAGATGCTTGAAAGATTTCTTGAACAACAGCCGGCTGTCTGTGCTGCGTTACTATCACAGGAGGTGAGAAAAGGAGCGGCTGAAATCTTCACTCTTACGGAATCCGATATTTCATGCAGTGAGGATGTGATAACTGCTCTTAAGCCTATGAAAGATGCCACACTTCTGATGTCAGAGGAGAGCAGCCCCACTGCATGTTTAATTGCCCCATTGCATGCTAAACTGATCCAGGACATGAAAGAAAACACTGAGGAAAAATCAGTGATGATCAGGGAGATAAAGAGGGTCATATGTGAGGACCTCAGCAAAAGGTACACCACTGACCAGGAGACTAGCCTTCTTAACAAATGTGCTTCTCTCGACCCACGCTTTAAGGCACTGCCTTTTCTTTCCAAAGAAAAGAGAGAGGAAACGTACAAAACAGTGATCACTGAAGCTACATCATTACAAGAGGTAATTATTTTATCATCATTGACTAAATGTTTTAGCATGTGACATTAGAGTGCAATATTACGGTCTCAATATTATTAAGGCTTATTTGTGTGATGATTTCATGTCTTTAATTAAATTAATCTCTAATTTCTTTAAATATTTATCAGTGTGTAAATAATAATGTATACTGTGACTTACATTACCTCATTGAATTACTGGAAGAGTTATTTTTTATCTACACTCTGTTTATTTTCTTTTCTTTTAATTGCTTAAAAGCAGGAAGTGCATGACAATCTAGAAGACAGCACTGTGAAAGAAGCCAACATCTCAGTGAGCCCACAGCCTGAAGTCACAGAGTTGCAGGATGACTGTCCTACTACTTCAAAAGGAAGAGCTTCATCTCTGCTTCACAATCTGCTGGGGCAGACCTTCTCTGATGCTTCAGATACACCATATCATCAGTCACCCTCTGCCTTGGTTGAAGAGGAGATGACCAGGTATTGCAGTACCCCACCACTCCCTCTAACAGAGGACCCCCTCAACTGGTGGCATGTCAACAAGGTGTCATTTCCTGTGCTCTCCAAAATGGCAAAGAGATATTTATGCATTCCAGCAACCAGTGTGTCTGCAGAGAGGGTCTTCTCCACTGCAGGTGATATTGTGACAGCACAGCGAAGCACACTTACTTCTGAACATGTGGACCAACTGCTGTTCCTACACAAAAACTTAGTATTATAGTATTATATAAGATAAACTATGGTAGGCCAGCCTAGATGTTGAATATTTAAGTTTGTATTTAATTTGTTCCCTGACATTTTTCTTCTGCATTAGCCTGTTTTAAAGATTTTTTTGTGTGGCTCTAGACATTTTTTGTTAAAATGTTTAAAATAAACTGACAAATTGTCACACTTTTGTTTTGTCACACAAATTGAGTGTGTTTGAGTGTGCAAATTGATTACACAGTGTGCGTATTGATCACACAAATTTGTTTTGTCACATAAATTGTCATACAAATTGAGAACTGTTTATTCTTAATGATTGTTCATTGCAATTGTATGGCTTACCATTCATTCAGAGTTTGTTAATCCTGAAAATAACTTTGTTAATAAAATAAAAGTATTGAAAAAGAAATATTCATAATCATTTTTAATTTGGAAATACAGTCAAACAGATATTCTAACTATATACAAAAAGCATAGTAACTCCAATTTTGGTTAAAATAAAAAGTTTAGAGTATTTTTTGCACAGCAGGATAATTAATTAAGAATCGTTTTGGGAATCGGATCGTTCCTCCCAAAATCGGAATCGGATCGAATCGTTAAGTGCCTAAAGATTCCCACCTCTAATAGATGACATGCTGAAGTTGTTAAAAAACAAAATATTTAGTATTTGTGGTGTAGGTGTTTACATTTTGCAACTTGTTATAGAATACTTACAGATCAACTATTACATTCATGGTTGTATTTAACTGTGTCATGAATATCAAATTTAATTTATTTCTAAAAATCACTTCGTTTTACCTTATGACATTTTCAAGGACTGTATACAAAGAAACACATTAAAATGTCATATATTGTTATTTTTTATAAAGGGCACTAATAAAAACAAAAAATCTACACATAGATTTACACAAAAAATGCTATATTTAATTTGTCCTTTCATTTTTATTTTTTTACTGTTTTGAAATTCTAAAACGTCACTGACCCGATCATGCGCATGTGCAATGACGTAGAAATGACGTAATGATGTATGACGCACTGTTGTTTTCACCCGTCCGTGAAGTGGTGCAAGACAACGTTGTCCCACCAGTCCTTTGCTTCGGACTTTCATCCACAAACACCTTGTTCTGGGCTCTGGCAGAGGCATTTTAATTGCTTGATAAATACAAGCAGCACGGCACAGAACATCACGCACTCGTCGTCTCCTAATTAGCAGCTGAAGTACGTAAATGTTAAATCTGATTTTTAAAACAAAAAAAATAAGCACTGGTAAGAGGGTGGCTGTTATGCGCATCGTGGAACGGCGGCGGGAATCGTCTAGTGCACTGATTGTACGTAACTGCGCATGTCTAAAACGATCAAATCAGATGTAAAGCTTGTGACATGTAAACGCACACATCAACCCGATTACTTTATTTGGCGTCCATGTAAACACCTTGTTCGGATTCTTTAATCTGATTGAGCCATGTAAACACAGCTACTGTACTGGCCTCATTGAATTCACATTCAATTATCCAGCAAGTTAAACTCTATAATTAAAAAAAAAAAAAAACTATTAAAATAAGATTATATACATAAATTAGAGTGAAAATATAGACATAGCAGCAACTATTAAAATTAAGATTAGGCTATCTGTGTGGTTATTCTTTTTTTCCATTTCATCCCATTTAAGTTTTATTTTTGCATCTGGGCCTAAATGTGGAAATGAGAGCACGTGTGACAGGGCTCCAAACTGCGACTAAAATGGTCGCATTTGCGACCAAATATATTTATTTGCGAGTGAAATTTCTGCCAAGGTCGCGACAATACAAATTTACTCCCTTTGATTGTAAAATCTGCATCATACGTGCATGTTTTATAACCAGTAGCCTATCGCTTCATTTGTTTTGTTAACGTCATGAAATGAGACGCTTGAGTGAACTGAGTGACACTGAGTGAAAGCGCCAAAATATGAACGGGTAAAAGCGAATGTCACCTTTCCGCGCCAGGAAAAAAATGTCAAAGCGAAAAATATCGGACTTCAAGCAATCCTCATCTCTGTCAATCGCCAGCACGGATGACACACCTGCTAACAAAAAAGCAGGCACTAGCAGCTGTGCCAGCACGAGCGCGTTAGAGAATGCCAGAGACACAGGGATTCATCTTTCCGCATCAGTCAATGAACAACGTGTCGAAAGACATTTCAAAACGTCCTGGATTCAGGAGTTTTCTTGGCTGAGGTATGATCACGAGACACAAAAAATGTTTTGTGACTTTTGTTCAAGAGCGGGCAAAGAAATAGCGGGGAAAACGGAGTTCATTACAGGAACTAACCATTTAAAAAAAGAGACTGTGACAGTACAGGGACAGTAACAAGCATACAAAATGCACGCTAGTGTAGGGCGATATGCTCCATTTTCATATCGTCCTATCGTCAGCCTGTGAGATCGGCGATACACGATATTATCGTGAGGGGGCGGGGCTTACATATTTGATTATTAACTTGCTTTTTTACTTATTAATTTGCTTGTTTTATTACTTTGTTTTATATATGAGAAACTTTTTCTATTTTGCTGGTAAAGGTGGAGTGTTTATTAATAGGCTAAATCAGGTTATTTCCCGGTATAGTGAGATAAAAAAAAGATCAATTTTTGTATCTGACTCAAGAGTATTTCAAAATGTCAGCGGGAAATGTACGGACACACATCCTGTCATGCCGTTACAGACGCAGCATTTTGACTGTAGGCTATTTCTGCAGGAGATGAAATTAGAAGAATATTTATTGTTAAACAAGTGTTTAAAGAGTTGTGCTGTGTTCGTGATCTAAAGACATGTTATTAGGCCGCCGGCTATTTTAGTGGTATTATTATTATTATTCATATTTTGTAATTGTATTGTTTTTAGTGTTATTAATGTCATTAAATGTTTTGTTAACTAACAAATGTGTAACCATAATGTGCTATGGAAACAATAGGCCTACTGACGAACAACAATGCCGTTTTCATCTTGGATCTAGATAAGAATGATGCGTCCGTTAAAACAAGCACTTGTGACAATTTGTGAATGGATCACCTTGCAATTCAATTTTAATGTGGATGTAGTTTTTTGTCTGTTTAAAAAAAAAAAATCTTAAGCCGCGTTTCCACCGAAATTACCCGGAACAATTTGTCCCAGGAACTTTTTTCCCAGGAACTTTTTTTGCCCCAGACCGGTTGCTTTCTGCGTTTACACCGCGGTCTAAAGTACCCGGAAGATTATAAACTGCGCGCGACTGCTCCTCCCAGTCTGCGACGCACAGTAATTAGTTTTGAGCGCCACATTTATAATAAGTATGGAGGAGATTCAAACTGTGCTGCAGTTGTTTGTGATGTATTGCGGACATGAATGTGAGACGGCTGGGACGAACGCGCAGAAAATTTCCTGTTACACAAATACGCGTAATAAAGCCTGAACCTCGTCGTCGGTCCAGTGTTTTTTTATAATTAAATTCCATATTTGCAGACAGACAACTCTTAATGCATGAAGCCACGAACCGCAATAGATTTTTAAAAATGCCGGTTAAAATAGAATGCTGCGTGGAGTCCTCCAGTCAATATGCGGCGTGAACACAACCAATCAGCACGTTCAGCGCACAAGTCCCACCCCCGAAAGTTCCTGAACTTTGAAAAAGTACTACCTCGCCAGCAAGGACTTTCTGAGGGGGAAATATTTACCTGGAACTTCATTTAGACCCTGATTCCTGCGGTGTAAACACACCGAGTACCAGCCCAAAGGTCCTAGTTCCTGGGGAAAGTTCCCGCGGTGGAAACGCGGCTTTAGAGTCATCATACGCGTGTGATGGTGATGTCGCAAGTGTTATTAGTGATGAGGTGATGTCGTTAAATTTAGGCAAGGCAAATGAATTGTAGTTCCTAATATTAATTTAATAACAATACTATTTTTATTATAATAATAATACAAATAATTTAATACATTAATAAGAAAACGAGCCTATTATCGTATTGATATCGTCAAAGGCATCTGCCATCGGCAATATCACTGACTATCGTCGATACACGATACTATCGTCTATCGGCACAACCCTAATGCACGCGATCACATAATCGCGAAGAATGCTCCACAGACTGCACCGTTAGCACGTGCAGTTTCTCGTGCATGCGAGCTGCGGAAATGTATTTATTATATAAAAAATTTTATTTGACTATATAGTTCATAAGTCGGAAGTGACATTCAGTTCCCAAATAAGCTTCAGTTCCCAGAATATTCACAAGATGAAAATGCTGAAACTGTAAGAAGAGGAGAGACATGCACACAACAGGGTGACTAAAGGTAACTGCATTGTTATGTGGCTCTTAAAAAAATTATTTGGCACCTGTTTTTTTCCCCTATAGGAGCCAATGGCTCCTTAATTGATTTTTTGTTTGAAGCCATGTGTGATTAAAAACATGTAAAATAGGGGTGTAACGGTACATGTATTTGTACCGAACCGTTTCGGTACAGGACTCTCGGTACGGTGCACATGTGTACCGAATGCAATCTTTCACGTAAATTAGGCTAGTTTAGTTTATACGTCAATTCCGAGTTTCCACACGAACATATTAAGTGTCGGAAGTCTCCGCGTTGTGTTGCCATAGATATCAAAGAGCTTTGTAGATAATGCGCGTTGCACTTGCACTTGAGCTTGAGCGCGTGAATTTTTTTTTCCCTCCAAACCACTTCAGTGGAAATCCCGCCCTGCAGCTGACTCTAAAGTTTTCATTGGTCATGCTCATGTCAAACAATCACCTGATCCCTAAACCTACCCGTCACTGTAACCTAAACCAATGAAATCGGCTGCAGGGCGGGATTTCCGCTGAAGTGGTTTAAAAAATATATATAATAATTCACGCGCTCAAGCTCAAGTGCAACGCGCATATCTACAAAGCTCTTTGAGAACTACATACAAGCTGGGATTGGTAATGCTGCACTCACTGTCTGTAATCCATAGTTATTTATATTATTCATTATATTCTAGCCTATGTGATATTGGTTTGAGAGTATTTTATTTAGTGGAGAACTTTGCAGCTGTATTTTATTCCTTATTATTTTTTATTTAATTAAATATATATATTTTAATATTATATATATATATATATATATATATATTAATATTATATATATATATATATATATATATATATATAAAATATTAAAACGTTAATAATAAATATATTATATTTTATAAAAAAAGTGTAAACAAATTGTAACAAAAAAAAGTTTATAGTAAACATTCAAACAACCAGCAGTTTAATGTTTGCATTTCTTTCCCTTACTGTACCGAAAATGAACCGAACCGTGACTTTAAAACCGAGGTACGTACCGAACCGTGATTTTTGCGTACCGTTACACCCCTAATGTAAAAGCATGCTGTACCAAACAACATCAAAAATCAATTATCAATATACAAAAATACATTCAACTCAGTGATAATGACAAAACCAGAAAACTCACAAAGAATGCCCCATCCACAACTCCAAACTAAGATGTCCTTGAATTAAGAAAGCCCACAACATGTGCAACCTCATGGTGTCTCCGACTCTGCGATGGATTATCACGATTAATACCGTTCCAAATGATCCTATCCAGGACATATAGATAATCCCGCGGTAACTAAAGAGCCTATCATTTAGTCGTGTCCTCAAGAGTTAGGCGATCAGTCTATACAAATTCGTATTCTATTATAAAGATAATAGATTTCCCCTCTGTGTTATAAGTCTACCTGGTTTGGTCCTCTTCAACCGCGTTCGCTATACAACAATAACCCTGTCGTAAGCTGCCTCTTTGGCTAGGCTTTATTAATCAATCAAAGCTCACAGTGATTATTCTTATATCAAAAGAAGCATACGTGAGCTCATGCGAACTCATCCGGGAGAGATGAGAGATCACTTCCGGAGCCTTCCGGCGCTTGCGCAGACTAAGTAAACAGATCACTTGGACGTGGTTGTGTAAAAGAGATAAAAACTAGAGGTCGACCGATAGTGGATTTTACCGATAACGATAGCTAGGTTGGGCCATACGTAAGGGTTAATGCCCGACGAGGTGTCCATTGTCAGGTTTTAATGGACGACGGCGAGGTGTGAACCGGCCGACGCACAGCGGAGGACGCTTGCCTCCGCCGAAGTCCATTAAAACCTGACAATGGACACCTCGAAGGGCATTAACCCGCTTATACCATGGTCACTTGCCAAATAACAAATTTTTAAAACATTAGTTTATATTTTAATTAGTTTTACAATCGAAATCTTAAGTTACAAGTTACAAACAATAACTTGGTTTCCTTGGTTACGCCTGACAGTTTATTTAGGTGTGCTCTATCACTTTTTAACGGACACCCTACAGCCAATCAGAATCGAGTATTCACCCAGACCATGGTATAATTGCCGATAACCGATTAATGAACCGATAGTTTTTAAAATTGATACTGGATAAAAACAAACATAAATCCAAACAGTCATACTTAAAGATGGCCAAATTTAAATATCTACAATGCCAGAGCATTGAAATGACATAAATATTACATGTATAGTCAGTCTAACACTTTTGCTTCTATTTTATAAACACTTGATGATTATCTAATCAAAATAACAAAATATGTATTAAAGGACAAGTTCGGTATTTTACACTTAAAGCCCTGTTTACAGATCGCATCTGATGAAATAGAACGGTTAAGATTAGCCTAAACTTTGGACACATGCTGCTGTCCCGAGAATTTTAGGTTTATTTTCGCTTTCGCAACCCCACAAGGGTTGTCTATATGCACTGGAAGATTCCTTCCTAAAAATACATTAAACTTTCGTTTACAAAGACGTGAAACTCACCGAGTGATCAGGGGTGTTCACTGATATGATCCCCCCAAAAAAAAAATCGCTGAAAAAGATGCATTCCAACAGGTTTTATCGTAGTTTTTGTCCAACTCCATTGACTTGTATTGAATGCGCTGTGTGAGGTACGGTATTACTCCGCCGCTTCTTCTTCTGTGTATTCAATAAAATGCCAGCGGTTTGCTTGCAATTGGCAAAGGTGCATTATCGCCACCAACTGGGCTGGAGTGTCTATTATTCAAGCTCTCAATGGAAGAATCACGGGTGTGACGCGTTTGGCAAAATAGGTCCACAAAAGCGAAATAAACCTAAAATTCTCGGGACAGCAGCACGTGTCCAAATTTTAATCTGAACCGTTCCATTTCATCAGATACGATCTGTAAACAGGGCTTTAAGTGTAAAATACTGAACTTGTCCTTTAAAGTGAAGATGAAAAAAATAAATAACCGAAATCAAATACTTTTCTGATTCGTTTATGTTTCTGTCGGCTGTATGAACATATCAGTTTGCTTACGTCTCTAGCTTTAAATATGCAACTTCTCTGCATATTTAATGCATAAAAGTGACCAGCTGGATATGAACTAATGCAAATAGAGGTAACAATTGTGACATTAAACATTCGGATTGGACATACGTTTATGTTTGTCAGTGTTTTAACCGCTTGAGGTACTACTAATGTTAGCGTCCTCTCAGCCTCGAAGGCAAACAAACATACTGTTGTGCTGTTCTTTCTCTACTAATGCAGCATTTAGTCAACAAATTAATCACTTTATAATGATATGACAATGTACTGTATACATACATTTGAGCTGTCGGTGCTTTAAACGCGCATCTGATGTCAGCGCTCTCCACGCAGCACGCAGCATCACATGTCGAAATAAACAACACGAGGCACGAGTTTTTATTACACCTCTAGAGGCCGCTCTTGTACTGCATGATGCCAGCTAGGGCTGAACGATATATCGTTATCGTATCTATATCTCGATATGAACTTTCAAGATATTACTATCGAAAAAAGCAACGATATCGACGATATAGATCCCCCCCTCTCCGCGCTCGCCCTGCATACAACTCTGGCAGTATGAGTTGTATGAGTGTATGGCAGTATGAGTGCGGGAGAAAATGCGGCCGGTGGCAGTGCAGAATCTGACTTGGTGCCAAAACATAAATCATCTTCCATAATTTGGAAGTATTTTGGATTCAGAAAAGACGATGTAAACCAGAGTGACGTGTTGTGCAGGTCGTGCTTAGCAAAAATTGCGTCTAAGAAAGGTAGCACAACAAACATGTTTCACCACCTGAAACAACACCATCTGCATGAAGAGTGCATGACAATGAGAGAAACACCGGGGACTTCTCAGTCATCCCAAAATAAACCAAAGCAAAGTTTGATTGCTGATGCATTCAGTAGCGTTACGCCGTACGAGTCGTCGTCCACCAGACATAAAGAAATTACAGACGCTATAGCATACCACATTGCAAAAGACATGGTACCTGTGTACACGGTCTCAAAAGAAGGCTAATAACTTTGAGACAGAGAGGGGTGTGTGTGTGAGTGTGAGTGAGAGTGAGAGAGAGAGAGAGAGAGAGAGAGAGAGAGAGAGAGAGAGAGAGAGAGAGAGAGAGAGAGAGAGAGAGAGAACAATCTGCATTATTATGTGGTTATTTAGCTGTTGTAAAATAATCATGAATTATTTTTGTACATCTATTTTTCCAAGAAAACGCAGTGAAAGGTGACAGCCGGATCAGCCGTGCAACAGGTGTCTGCAAAAAGTTGGTGTGCCACTTCTCACACAGCTGGAAAAAGAGAGTGGCACTTGAGCAAGCCCAGAAGCGCCTCAACCTTCCAGTCCATGGACTCATCACTGAGTGTCAAACTAGATGGGGGTCTAGGGTGCTCATGATTAACAGGATTCTGGAGCAGCAGAAAGCACTCCATGAGGTCCTCTCAGAGGACAGAAACACCCGGCACCTAATTCTTGGATATCAAGATCTGGATGTGCTGGAGTCAGTCAGCAAGGCACTGGGACCACTGCTTGAATTCACGGATGCTCTGTCAGGGGAGGATTACATTAGTGTTTCACAAATCAAACCAGTACTCAGCCTGTTTAACACAACCATCTTGGCACCAGAGGAGGGTGATACAGACATGACCAAGTCCTTAAAAAAGAACATTTTGGAGTACTTGAACAGCAAGTATGAAGAGAGAGTTACACAAGAGCTCCTGGATGTGGCACACTTCTTGGATCCAAGATACAAGACACTAGGGCTGGGCGATAAAACGATAACGATAATTATCGCGATATAATTTTTCTCGATAAAACGATATCAAGAGCTCGATAAATGTTCGATAATGTTTTTGCTCCAAAAGCGGAACGAATCTCATTTGAACCGCGCGCGCCACACGGACCGTTTATCCGCTCGGCTCAAAGTCCAAACGGCAGCGCAGCGCGAGCTCACTAGAGCAGACTCGTTTACTCTGATCGCTCTCGGTCAGGAGATCCAGTGAGAAGCGCTTGAATACAGCGAAGAACACACGTCTCAGTGATTTAAGCTAGTTTAAAGGCAGATGAAGCGGCGCTGACGAACAGGAGACTTACTGTGAGCAACGATACAGTCAGAAGCTTCTCCGTCTACACATTCCCATCATTTACCACGGATTTAACGTTACTGTAACGTTAGCCTAGTAATATTAACTGCACCATGAAATGTGGGATATATATATATATATATTGACTTGTATAATATTATTAATGTAGACAATGTATTAAAGGACTAATGGAATATAATTACAGTTTTTAATAATGTATTTAGGCTACTGATTTTCATAAATACCATAGAAACCATAAAGTTACATTTTATCTGTGGTTATCATCATGATCTAAATGCATGATGCTGACCAATGGTTAATTTTAATAAAACTAAAGAATATTACATTTGACCAAATAAAAATAATGTTGTTACTTTTTTTAACAGATGTTACTGTTTTTGTTAATGAACACACCGGTAAATTGTATAAAGTAAATCTGCATCTTAACTCAAGCTAATACTACTGAAATAAAGATATTTATTTAAAGGAAAAATGTCAAATGTTTGAATGTTCTACCTCAGATTTGTGAAATGTTCACCTGTTTGGCAAGTGTTTGTCATGATATGTTCTGACAATAAAGAGTAGTTTAAAAACACAATGCTCTGGTTGCTACAGCTTTCACTTAGGAGTAAAAATCTGTCTTTAAACTTAAAATAAATAAAGATTTGACATTTATCGATAATTATCGATATCGACTGATATAAAAAAAAATATCGTGATATTTTTTTTTGGCCATATCGCCCAGCCCTACAAGACACAATACATCAGTGTCAACGACGTCCCCATCATCAAAGCCAGACTGGTGTCAGAGATGAAGATGATGGAACACAAGGTAAAAATAATGGTTAGAATGGAGTAAATGAGAAGAGTTCCTTCCATTTAAATGCATTATCTTACATTTTAGTAAATATTTAAGTTTAAATTTAGCTGAATTGTGTCATTCATATAAAAACGAATTAAATTCTTTTTTCTTGGTTTTTTTTTGTTTTTACTATTTTCTAGCATTCTGTTGAGTGCAGAGAGACCAGAGTGGAAGAAGTTTCACCCCCACCCACCAAAAAGGCTAAGAAGTCATTGGGAAGTTTCTTCAAAAGATCCACCGCAAGTGCAACAGTACCAATCGATCCCACTGCTGCCATAGAAGCTGAGCTGAGTGCCTACATGCAGTCCCCCACAACTGACAACGACGAGGACCCCCTTCTGTGGTGGAGATTAACTCACAAAGTCAACTTTCCCCGGCTCAGCAACATGGCAAGAAAATACTTGTGCATGCAGGCCACCAGCTCTCCCTCAGAGATAATTTTTAGTGCATCAGGCAACATTGTGAGTTGTCAGAGGTCCTGTCTGAAGCCTGACATGGTTAACAAGCTAGTGTTCCTGGCAAAGAATCTGTAGAAGTTGTGCTGCCTGTAACTACCTCTGTTCAGTTAGTAGCAAATGCATTTTCTGCATACAGTTATGTGATCTTTTGAAGAATATAAATGTTGTTGCACTTCAATGCACTTTCAATGTTCCACCAGCTGCTGCATTTGTTATTTATTGTTAAAGCAGAGCTGCAGTAAAAGGTTTGATTTGTATATTTTTTTTTGGTAATTTATGTTAATGTTGACTTGTTCTTAAAAATAAAACTATACTTTCCACATTTTTTCGTATTATGATCTTTTTATTTTTCTGAGAAATGCTTGGTTTTCACCGAACCCCGTAGTCATATCGTATTGTATCGATATCGAGATATCTGGCATGAAAATCGAGATATGAAATTTTGTCCATATCGTTCAGCCTTAATGCCAGCAGACCCTTCTCAGCTCTTACACTGTGTAATGAATGACAGCGCGCGCTTCTCAGCCGCTCCAGCAATGGACGCAACCAGGAAAAACTATCGGTATATATTTTTGCCGATAACGATAGTTCCACCAGTCAACTATCGGTGCCGATTAATCGGCAAAACCGATGAATCGGTCGACCTCTAATAAAAACTATATAAATACTGTTCGTTTTCTCACACAAACCGCTTGTTTCGTGTCTTAGGCCATCAATGTGCACTTACGATGGGGAATTTTTAATTTGGACTTTTCTCTGCATGCTTTTGGAGACATTACCTATATACCTGCATTATATGACTGACAGACAAGAACGGTTTGACCTAAAAATATCAAAATTGAAACTACTGCGGAGACAAAGACACCTACATCTTGGATGCACTGCAGGTAAGATAAAACATACCAACATTTAATTTCAAAGTGAACTATCCCTTTAACCTCCAAAACAAAGTCTGTCTATTTATTTATCGTACAGTAACTGATGCCAATTTATTCATTGTTTTAATTATTTGTATTAGGCTACTTATAACATTGCTTCTTCATTAAAATACAGGTATCTAAAAATACAGAAAATAATATAAATCATTTAAATTCTTCAAAATATAAATAATGGTAAGAAAAATCATAAACACAGAAATAAACGTACATATAGTAGCCAATTACCCTCAGTCTGCTGACACCAATGAAATGAGCTTTAAGTGTCAATTTACAGGAGATCTGAAGACATCAGCATAATAAATGAGGTGAAAACAGGAACTATTGTCATGAAATAAAGAGTGTTTTCAGCAGATCTGTTAATATTGATGAGCCTCAGACTATCAACACTCATTCAACAAGCCATTCAGGATCATCAGCAGATCAGCTCACTTTATTCTGAGTGTTTGCTGTTAGAAACACATTATTTGAGTCAGGATACATGACAAAAGCCTGTAAAACTGCTACACTGAAAGACAATACTGTTATTTATCACAATATAACATGGATAAATCGCCCATAATAAAACGAAATAATAAATAACCTCTCTTTATGAACATCTTCAGGCAAATAACTACAACACCATAACATGTTAATCTAAATATAGTTTGACTTTATAATAATTATCAATTGCAATAAAGTAATTCCATTATTAACATGTTACATATTTGTACAGAAACTGAAATGATCATAAAACTCTTAAAAATAAAGATGTAGTAATGTTTCCTGTGTCAAACTTCATTAATATTTATCTATATTCCCATGTATAGATTTGAAATTTCCCACATTCATTACTCGGGGGCAATATAAAGTCAATTTTAATAAGTATGTAATCTAATCATTTACTTGTATATTTGTCACGATACTACGCTTAATGGGAGTAATAATCAAATTTAGATTGTGTTTCTTCTTAGAAAATAATCATAAATATTGATTTTGAGTTAATTTAGATCTTTGATTATTCTGGGCATTTCCTAATTTCAAATATATACTGTAGGCTATTACATAACAAACATTCAATCACATTGAAACTTAAAAGTAAGAACAATTATATAACCATTAAGAGTACAAACATACCTTTAAAGAAGAGTAGTAAGAGGCGAAATGAGCAAAACACACCGGAAGTCCTGCTCTCTCACTCCTGCATGGACAAACACACGCGCGAATGAAGCGATATCACGATTAAAAGCGCCAGTTTCAAAGAGAGTTCGCTAATTACACGGATAAGTTACATGAAGTATTGATCAACGAAGTTTTAACACGATTTACACTGTGATGATGTTACAAAGAGACAGTAAACAGCACATGTGTGTATGAGAGAGTGAAAGATACTGCTTCCCGTCTGCTTTCTAAGCGCGAATGTTTAAAGGGGAAGTACTTCTAACGGCAGTTTCATATGGAAGGCGAACGGGGTCAAAAGTCTTTAAACGAAACGCGTGAATTTTGACCGCGTCAACACGCATTGTTTGTCCGCGTTGACGCGGCAACAAGCACAGCAGCCAATAAAATTGCTGTATTTGTATTGTTAATTTTATACTTTAGTTGTTGTTGTTATTCTCTGGTTTACACATTTTGAGCTGCATTTACAATGCCTTATATTCATCTTGTTTTTTATTGTATTATACTCAAAATGTCTGTACTTGAACTAAATAATAAAATAAAAAAAATATTAAAAAACGAATTAAATTATTATTTTAAAGATAAAATGTCTCCTGACACTATTAAAGTTATAGTTTTGTCATATATATATATATATACATATATACATATACATATAGATATATAGATATATACATATATATACATATACATATATATACATGTGTTTGATCAAACACTCACCATATAATTATAAAATGAAGTAAAAACGGTTTAATAAACTTCTTTTAAGTGACATTAATCAATTAAGCAAAACAAACACTGTTTTATCCAAAACAACATGTATTCAGTTGTGATTTTTATAATACATTTTTTGAAATTTCAATTGAATTTGTCATCCAAGGCTTGTGTTCTAAGTCAAAACTCATTCCTTCACAGATCGCAAACATGAATTACCTCCGCCATCTTCTTTCTCTAAAGGAAATGACGTATAACTATGGTTACTGCTGATTGGCCAACGCAGTAGCCAGGAGGAAACGTACTCGGTTAACGTAACGGTCTGTGTCACGTCCCACCAGAATGGGAGTGGCCTAGGCCTATAAATGCCCGAGCACGGCGGTCATTCTCTGATTTTCATCGCCGAAGCGACCCAGAGCGTGATGCAGTTACGGCACAGAGACGCAGTACTCGTTCCTCTTCTAGAGAGAACTGAGGTTACGTTAGTAACCGAGTACGTTCTCTTACGAGAGTTCTCTCGTACTGCGTCGAAGACGCTATGGGAACCCTGTGCAAAACGCCGAGGTGCATTTCAGCATATATATGTATATAGATATATATGGGTCAATACATTGCTCATAAGACATATCTGTCAGTGAGTGATTCTTAAAACAGTTTGGCAATCTGGGCCGTAACAAGAACGGGGCAGAAACACCATATTTGTCTGTTTAGACCGAAAGCAACCTGGCCTGCAAGGCGGGAACCTCTAGGTTATAAAACTTTTAAAATATAGACGGGAAGGCCCAGCCTGCCGCCATACAGATATCTTGCAACGAGATTCCACTAGACCAAGCCCACGAGGAGGCCATGACCCTCGTAGAATGTGCTCTGATGCTCAACGGGCACGGCAGTCCTTTTGATGCGTAGGCTAGCGCTATGGCATCCACTACCCATCCAGACAGGCTCTGTTTTGACGCAGCTAGTCCCTTGGGACGTCTGTCTAAAAACAGCGGAGTGGGACACGTAAGCTCTTAACGCCCTAACCGGGCAAAGGAAGCTAGCGTTGTCTTTTCCCCGGAGGAAGGCAGAGCCGACAGGGAGATAACCTGAGCCCTGAACGGTGTGTTGAGGGACTTAGGCACATACCCGTGTTTCGGCTTCAGTACGACTTTAGAGTCATCAGGCCCGAACTCCATACATGACGCTCTCACCGAGAGCGCTTGCAAATCCCCCACACGCTTCACTGAAGCGAGAGCCAGAAGAAACACTGTATTGAAAGACAAGTGCTACATGTCTACTGAATGCACAGGCTCGAACGGGGCACCCTTCATGGCATCCAATACCGTAGAAAGGTCCCAGACGGGGACTGAAGGAGGTCTGGGAGGATTCAATCTCCTAGCTCCTTTCAGGAAACGAACAACCAGGTCGTTCTTACCAAGTGACCGGCCAAGCGTCGGATTGACGAACGCTGTTATAGCCGCCACGTAAACTTTGAGTGTGGATGGGGTCCTACCCTTATCCAGCAGCTCTTGTAGGAAGGAGAGAACCTCCGTTTCCCCGCACTGCAGGGGTGATACACCCTGGGCTGAGCACCAGCCAGAGAACACAGACCATTTAGGGGAATAGAGCTGTCTAGTAGATGGGCCTCTAGCCTGCTCGATCATGTCTAATACTCCCTTTGGCTAGTGCTGTAGCGGCGCGTCGATGACGTCGACGGTTCGACGTGAAAATTACGTCGACGTCATATTTTTTCGTCGACACTTCTTTATTTATTTTTTGCACCGTTCCCGGAGGTACAGCTCGACACACACACGTGGGAGACCGAAACATTGCAGAATGGAGGACGAAACGGCAACCTCTTCACAGAATTCCCAATAGTGTTGTCAAAGTACCAGTCGGTACTGAAAATGTGACGGTACCAGCATTTCTGTAGTACCGGGTATATTCGGTATTATATACCCGGTACTACAGAACGAGTGACGCTCGCGCTGTTTTTAGTCTCTGCTGCCTCACGATATGATGACATGATGAAATTAAATATTAACCCTGCAAGTTCTGCTTGTCTCTCCATAGATATACATAATAAAGGCTAATAAAAGATATACATAATAAAGGCATCACCCGGCGGCCATCTTGTCACAGGGAAGCTTTCTGTAAGGTGAGTGATCTGCACGAACACAAATACTCTTATCTCGCTGAAATCTTGACGGATTTACAAACGGTTTGGTTTCTTACAAACGTTATTAACGTGGCTATAATTCTGGATGCTTGAACATGTTGAAATATATAATATTATAATTATTCATAAGTTTGCAGTGTCATAACTACATCTCTGACGTTTATAACAAACCAACCCATTTGAAAATCGGTAGAAAATTGAGCAAATGGTTATTTAAAAAGTACATGCACCATTAAAACAATGTTACGAGTGAGCGAGCCCCCTGTGGCAAGATGGCCGCCGTGTGCGGACGTCAACCTCCATTGGCCAGCAGCGCGGACGAGACATCTAGCCTTTATTATATGATATCTATGCCTGTGACACCGTTTGCCAAGGTGTGTTTCAGTGTTCATTAGTCATTATGAGTTCATTTGTCCCAGCTGTGTCTTGTGTTTTATGGTGCGTAATTTTAAACACCTTTTACCTTATTTGAATTATTCTCAGGTTAGGTAAAGTAAGTCAAATCTGTTCTAAATAATAATAATTTAAATTGCCATACTTATATTTAGATCACAGAAGACTTTTAGGTTAAGTTGTTTACATAAAAGGTATATAAAACAAAAATAAAAGTAAATCAAAACCGAATCGTTTACAAGCTTTTAAATGCAGGAGGCACAACAGCAAAGGCATCGAACACCGGAGAGGCCGTCCTTGGTGGATCAGCGTCTACCTTCACGTTCTTGCTTTCCAGTTCTTTTTATAGTCCATCATACTTTTTGACAGCTGGAAACTCCTGTGGAAGGCTCCCACGTGGCCCGAATCATGAATTCAGTCCTTTACAGACAATCTGTCCAATCCGAAGTCCTGAACTGTCATTCATTCTGGAAAACCCCTTAGGACCTTCGAATATAAAGCCTTCCGTCTCTTCGTCCTTTATCTACGGGCTTTACATCCTTCTCTTAATATTCAGTAAGATTCTTTCTAATACATGTTCAATTTCTCTCTACTCTACTCATTTTTGCTTAATAAATGCTGTCGACTGTCGCGGGTAAGTTCAAGCAATGACGACGCAGGAGATGGTCGAAACAGTATTTAAAAATAAAACTCAAAGATATCCAAAAGAAATAACCACCATAAACACAACATTAATGACAGACAAGGGACAGACTGAAACATAGGGCTTAAATACACAGAACAGAACAGGGAAACGAGATACTTCATGACTTGCATAACTAAAATGATTTCTAATTCAAGCAGATTCAGCAGAAAATAAGAAAATGGACAATAACAATGAGATGTTGATAAAATTAGTAAAGAGTTTAATCAATAATAACATGAAGTAATCCGCACAAAACAGTGCCTGAGGCTTGAGAACGCAAACCCTGAAATAGGTTCAAGCTGCAAGTCCTGAAAAATGCTGAAAAAAAGGTTTTCTTTGCGCAAACTTCAAACGCAAACCCGCGAAAACGCAGACGGCGTGTACATGCGCATCACGTGTTTCGTCTACAGGTATGCACGTTTGAATATGAACTGTGTGAATTATCCTTGCGGCTACAAAGGTTTCTAAATGTGACCGGTCTTCATTTAGCTCTGCGTTGTGTTGTGTTTGTAGATGAATGAGACCGGGCAACAGGAATTACTCAGGCCGGATTTTATTCTGCATGAATAAAAAGAAAGATGAGAACAAGCTCGAGTCTGTGGCCTTCTCTCACAATTAGGCCTCTCTTCAGTCGCATTTACCGCGAACTGCACACATTTTACACTTTTAACATCTTTATAATCATGTATTTAAGTTTCTCATATATTCAAATCGTGTTTGTTCAACAGATTTCATAAAAACAATAAAGCATTTTACATAAGCTCAAAACAATATTAACAAAAGCTTGAAAGAAAACATACCTGCATGAATAAAAAGAAAGATGAGAACAAGCTCGAGTCTGTGGCCTTCTCTCACAATTAGGCCTGTCAGTGAAAGGCACTATTTTAGCCAACAAAGCTTGCACACTCATGCTAAATGAATTCTTTCCGAAAATACATGTTATAAGTCGATCACATCATTCACACAAACTGCATACATGTTTGAATAAGATTAAAGTGCATTTTAGAACAAAATTACATGTTGTATTACAATAAACAAAACTCATATAAAACTTTTCAGACGGAGCTTCAACACACTCACCTCTCCTTCAGTCGCATTTACCGCGAACTGAAGGAGGGCAACCGGAACCGGAACATTTGTTGACTTAAAGGAACCACGCACCATATTTAACAAAACTGAAAAATGACCATGTAATTATAAAAACATGACATCTCAAATAAAATAAATCAATATTAAAATAATAAATGTCCAGAATACAAAATAATTATGTAAATATAAAATAATTAATAATATCAAAGGGAGAGATTTTGTGTGAAATTAATAAATTAATATAACACCTGTTACATAAAGACTGTTCTCCAAACACTTTTTGAGTTTCTTCATGTTTTTTTTTCCAATCCACTTTAAGTGTAGTCCAGGAGACAAGAATATAATACACTTTACTATTTCAGCTACAATCTCCACTTAACTGAGTTCATTATCATAAAGTCCTGGGGTCTCATTTATAAAACTGTGCGTAGGATCCTTACTAAAAGTGTACGTGCGCCCGAAATCCAAAAATGGCGTACGCAAAAAAATATTCAGATTTTAAAACCCGTGCGTACGCCTGAACCTGCGCATAATTCACTTTATAAATTCCAGTCAGCGGAAGATTGTGCGCACATGCGTCTCCTTCCCAAAATAACCATATATGGAGCTTACAACGCCTAATTTTACTATGCATATCCTCATCTGCATATCATTTGCATATGCATATACAATGTTTACCGGTACAACACATTTTAGAAAACATGAGATACGGATGTGCCGTCACATTACATTGATAAAATTATTTAGTAGCCTATCCTTGCCTTGTTTTTGAATAAATAAATCAAATAGTAGGCTATAAAATTCATTTCAGAGAAAGATTTTCTCAATCTTTTCCACTGGCCAAATAGTATTTTTAATTGATTTATATTTTTAATGGAAACATATAAGCCTTGTTGTTGTGCATTATTTGCACGAAAATATTTTCTCAGACAATCTGGTATTATCATAAGCAGCAATTATCTCTGTAGTTAAAACATTAAAACACAGCATGCCACAGGAAAAGTGTTCAAAAGCATCGCATCCACTACAAATATTTAGATTTATTGAATATAAAAAAGGTTGTAACTTCTCGGTAATGATTCCATGTAGTTTAAGTGTTTAACTCCATTCATGAGAATGGCATAATCTAAATGTATCAGAAGTAAAACATAGTTTAAATGACATAGTTTATAATGAAGATTTACTGTTTTACTTCATCTGCCGTTATGCGCAGGGCCGTTTGAAGGAATTTGGGGGCCCCAAGCAAAATGGACATGGAGGCCCCCCCCCCCCCCTACATTATTATATAATGTTTAATAATTATTAATAGTACTGTAAGTTAACAGTTTATTGTAACACACATTATGTCTATCATATAATATATTGGGTATCGGGTAATGATTAAAAAATGTTTGTAAACCTTTAAGGAACCATTTTTTGAAACATCTATAAACATTACATAGATAGACGGACCAGATATTCCTAACACTTTGTTAAGGGTTACTAGTTGGTTTGTAAACTGTCTATAAACATTATCTGGAAGGTTATTATAAAGTTGCGACAGATGACTATAATACCTTGTTAAATAGTTAATAAACAGTACCAGTAAAACACGTGGGTTGTCCTGATACTGTACTTCAAAATGTAACAGTATAAAAATTGCCACACAGAATAGAGTAACTTTTCAAGGTCCATTGGTAACAAAAATAATGTCATATTTGCGTAAACTGTTACTACCATATATCACACGAGTCACGACACTAGCACATTAAGATAAGCTATGAAAAAATCATGTTCCTCTGCCTCTTTCTGGTTAAATACTGTTTATAGATGGGTAAAAAGACTGTTTGCTAACTGTTAAATGACAATTAACTAAAGATTAAATAACTAACAATTTACCATCTATTAATGATGGTTATTATAAAGTGTTACCGAAAAGATATGTTAGCATTTCCATATTTTGATATTAGAAGGGAAGGGATGCAGCTGCTTTCACAACTACCAATGCTTAAAATCATCCCAAGCTAATGTTTGATGCACATAATTTATTGTGTGGTTTTCCTAACCCCCATAAATAGATTATCACGGTGCAACAGTTAGTAGGCTATAGCATGCTATGCCACTTTCATCAAAACCTATTACAAGCTATAGCAATGTCATGTCATTAAATACGATAAACAGTGATTCTGGAACAGATCTGCGTCTTCCTTATCCCGTTAAAAAAACACATTACAGCAAAAGAAAAGTTGCACTAACTGTTCGTTACCAGCAGCATTTGCTGTCAGGCAGGTAGCTAACATACACATATTTTTGCTAGCCTACCTGCTGCAAAATTACACCACTTGTACAAGACAAGTAGAGCTATTTTATCCAGTGTAATTTATCACTTACCACTGTCTTGTTTTTCTTTTTCTTTTCTGGCTTCCTGAAGCATAATTCCGCTTCATTATGACTACCGAGGAGGTTTTGTATTTTGCCGGCCGCAGAGATCGCGTGGTTGGCTGGCTGCTGTCAGCGAGAGGGGCCCTCTTGAGGGGTATCCCGATAACAGTGTCATTGCACTTTACTGCATTGACTATCAAAGGGGTGCTCACGCAGTTTGTCGTTGCATTTTATTCTTAACCAGTCGTTGTCTTGGGGCCCCAGGCCAGCTCGGGGCCCCAAGCAATTGCTTGGTTTGCCTGCCTTGTCGCGACGGGCCTGGTTATGCGTCAGTTTCACTAAACGGCCACACGCGCTCGCTGGCGCGAACATTAAAGAAGGTGGATATCTGCTTCAAGTGATATGATTGGTAAGTGAAATTATGTTCGTATGCATGGGTCAGAGTTTGCGTGCAGGGGCGCACATTTTCCCGCCAAGTTTGTTTTTATAAATCAAGACTTATGCGTGGGAAGTGGCGTACGCCTCTCTCAGGGCCTGTTTTGTGCGTACGCAACGGTTATAAATGAGGCCCCAGGTGTGTCGAGACTCGAGAGACGAGCTGTTCTCTCATCATCATCATCATCATCATCATCTCCAGATTCAGATATGGATCTAGTAGATCTGGAGAATTCACTTCAGCTTCTTGTTTTTACTTTAAGCTTCTTTTCTCCCAGTATAGTGTTTCCTGATGAGCTTTTCCCAGAGCCGTTCCTGTTCATCAGAATAACCCGGATCACTGGATCATCTGGACTGGAGCCGATCACAGACATCTCTGAAAGAGACAGAAAATATGGAGTATGAATATATAAGATGAGGAAGACTCGATTGTATTGTAATTTCCCGGGTTAAGAGAAAAACGACAGCAGAAATGAACTCAAATACCACTGAATATCATCAGTACATTATATAATTATCAGCTCAGCTCACTTCCAAAATCAGGGGCGGCTGGCCAATAAAGTTTGTGCAATGTTTGTTTTTGTGTACGAATGCCTCAATCTTTTAATACTGGCATTTTTTCACACAGCACTGGTATCCAGCAGTTTGTATTGTGTTTGGGTGGTTATTAATAATAATATTAATAATAATGATTTGTATATAGTGCCTTTCCAACACCCAAGGTCGCTTTACAAAGATAGGTTATGGTAATGGTTCTCAAACTGGGGTACGTGAGGTGACAGAATTTTGCCCGGATCTACCATACACTTGAAGCACAGCTGTGCGCAATCGTGCTAAGTGAAATGTTTTGTGAAATGCACGTGAAATGAACACGAACGTTCGTAAAGTCGCTCGTAGAAAATGCTTGTAAGTGCTAAGATCCATCATTATATATGGAAACGCAAATGAAATCTGAACAAATGATTGCATGCAATATAATTTGATATCAAAGAATATAGCACTACTGACAAATCATCGGCCTGTAAAATATGCTTTTATTCTGGAATTAGGTAATGCTGGATTATAAAATGGCATCCAGCAATGTTTGTCAATTGTCATCATGGACTATCTAACGAAGATTGTCATTATCACCCTGCTTTACATGCGAAGGAGACGGCGGCATCGTGGAGACACCATCACCTTGTCAGCGGAGATACCCGCTCAACCTGCCGCATCTGGATCTGGAGACGGTAACGACATCAGGGAGAAAGCTGTTGGGCCGAAACAGCCCATACTTTTCTTCTTTCCCTTAGCACCTAATTGTACATGTTAATCGTGCCTTCTCTGCATTTTACTATCACAAGTTCCCATGGATAAGTACTCAGTTTCACTGGATTCTGTTTTTTGTTTTGTTTTTGCTGTCGCCACTTTTCTTCAAATATTGCAAGATCAGACGCAGAGTAACTATTTACAAAAGTGAGAGCTCGGAACTGGAAAAAACTGTCAGAGAAGCTGACAAAACACGCTTCGTCACAGGTGCATTTGAATAGCATGAAGATGTGGGAGAGCTACAAACAGGCTTTGGGGTCACACAGCCATCAAAGCACAGTAGGAAAAAAAAGTACCCTTTCGGTATTAGGTATCCCTTCACATCGTGAAGAAACTGATGCAGAAACCAGGGGGAATTATTTAAGTGTATGTCATTTGATTTCAAAATACGACCCTGATTTCGAATCCATGCAGTCCAAATATTTTAACTGCACAAAGCCGAGACTTTCAGAATGAAATAATTGCATTGTGTGCAGAGCTCATTCATGACGAGATTTCCAAGAAAGTACACAAGACGGGTTTTCTTGCTGTTATTGCTGATGAAGCAAAGTCCTCAAAGACTGAGCAACTTTCTGTTTGCATTAGATACAGAGGGATTTATTGTTCCAGTTCTTGCGATAATGCAGGGATTGTTTCTGACATTTAAAGAAGGATTGCAGTCGAGTGGGCTGAAGGACATTCCCATAATTGCTCAATTGCTTAATAATAACATAAGGCCTGAAGATAGTATATCCAATGTTCAATTAAAGGGTCAAAACATAAAGATCACTCTTCTGTCCATTCAAAGGCTTCCAGGATTATTTCTGTACGTTTTAAAGGCAAAGGCTGAAAGGGCCGCACTTTTACAATCTACAGCTGCTTTGAGAAAAATGCATGACATTGATGCTGAAGAAGAAGCCCTTCAAGTGGAAAAGGTAAAGCTGAAAAGGAAAAAGGAACAGCTAGCGGTTGAGGCCAAATTGGCTGCTGCTACGGCTAGATTGTCTGTGTTTGAAAATGTGCGTGGTGGTGAAGATGTGGATGAGTATGAAGAGGATAATGGAGAGGATGCCATGAATGCCTATCTTGATGCTCATTTGAAATCACAAACATCAAGTTATTCGAACACAGCTCTTGTCTTGCAACTTCCTAAAACTGTCTCTTTCCAACAGGACCATTCCCTGCCATTGGCTGTACGGCCTGAGGGAAGGCCGCACATTCCACAAGCCCAGTCTTCAGTAAGGTCTGATAACTCTATCTTCAGTGTCATATGCACCATCTTCTCACAGGTCTGAAGCGCGGGGGAACGTCCTTGGAACCAGGCCCACCAATGTTGCACCAACAGGACTTCAGCCATTGATCTCACAAGGGAGTCGACCTATCTACATGCATGAGTCTGAAGTGTAGGGAAACGGATCCAGGCTCACCAACGCTTTAACAGCAGGATTTCAGCCACTGACCTCACAAGGGAGTACACGTATGCAATCACAGTCGCATCATCATTTCTCTCTTGACAATGTTCAACACCCTACTTTGTATGACCTTATGCAACAGCAAACTAACATCATCGTTCAGCTGGTTCAGAACCAAGCCTTAGCCTCTCTTCTGCCACGAGCTATCCCAGAGTTTGATGGTGATCCACTTAAGTATGCTGCCTTCATTAGAGCTTTCGAGCAAGCTATTGAAAAGAAAACTACAGATAAACAAGAATGTCTTTATTACCTTGAGCAACATACCAGAGGGCAGCCAAGAGAACTGGTTCTGAGTTGCTATAACATGGCTCCTGGGCAGGGGTATGAGAGAGAAATAAATCTATTGAAAATATACTTTGGAAATGAAATAAAAATTGCCGTAGCTTATATGGAGAAGGCTATGACGTGGCCTACAATGAGGGTTGATGACATTAATGCTCTTCAGTCTTTTTCAATCTTTTTAAGGGACTGTTGCAATGTCATGGAAGATTTACATCATATGGAGGAGTTGAACGTGCCATCCAATCTTCGCCTGATAATGATGAAGTTGCCATATAAACTGAGGGAAAAATGGAGGTCTGTCGCCTGGGAGCTACAGGAGCGCCGTGGTTACAGAGTTATGTTAAAAAGGGGTTATTGTGTGCACATCCCAACTTTTGGCAGGTGCTGGACAAAAAGGAATATTAAAACGAAAAGATTGTAATGTCCGCAACACTGCTACTAACTCCCATATTTAATGAAAATGCAACGTTTCGACCCTACTGGGTCTTCTTCAGGCAAATGATAAAACACATTTGATACAGAGATATATAGGTCAAGAGGACCAAGTTTGCACGGGATGCTGAGGATTACAAGCAGAGCAAAGTCTACTTTTGGAGGGATGGAAAAACAGAATCTCAAGCCAAATCGCAGCACAACCAGGGACAACGAGCACGACCTGTACGCCAACGACAACAAGGAAACAGAAAATCATGGTTGTCTTCCTCATCGTATGATTCAGGCTCAGATGTGACTGGTCAATCAGAGCGCGGAGTGTCTTTTTTAGGATACGGCCTGAGAAAACCTCAAAATGTGTTGATGGCGGAGAGCAGACCCGTTTCCAAGAAAAAACGTTGCCGAAGAAGTCAGCGAAAAAGGTCGCAGACAACCCCGTATTCAGACCAGCAGGAGAGTACGGTAATTAATCTTTCTGAAAAAACTTTGTCTGAGGCTTGTACGTCAGCCTTAAGCAAAGGACTGAGTTTTGTTCCAACTACTCATACGAATGACTTTGAGACTATTATTGATTTTCAGAAGTTATTTCACAATCTTAGATTGAGGGAGTTTTTCCTTTCTGATATGAAGGACAGTTCAACCAAGAGTGTTTCCTCTCTGGACCAAGTCCTGTCGCCTGTCGCCTGTCACCTCTGCCCCTAGTGACTTGTCCCATAGTCGCTTTAAGAAAAGATCGACATTCATTCCTCCTAGGCATCGTAATGCCTCTCTGGATACGTATTGTCGTTTAGTTGAGAATGATGTTAAGGGTCTACTAAAAAAAGAATATAAAGTGTACAATAACCTGACAAAAGAGGAAAGAGAAGCTATAATGTATTTGAGTAAGCACAATAAGATTGTGGTACGGCCTGCTGATAAAGGGGGAGCTGTTGTTTTACAAAATGTTGTGGATTATGAAAAGGAAATAAAAAGACAATTAAGTGTTTGTACATTCTATGAGAGATTATCATTTGATCCCACTAATAGGTTGAAGAACGTGGTATATTCCCAATTAGAACATCACTTTAATAATGGCGAGTTTGACAAAAGTGCCTTTTGGCTTGTTTCCACTGAGCGGTACGGTACGCATTTATTTGCGTTTCCACTATCAAAAGTTTTGAATGGTACCAAAATGCCGAACCGTACCGTACCACTTTTTAGGTACCCTTCCATTGGGGTACCTAGCACAGTGGAACGGTACTAAAAGGTGGAGCTAGATCACTGCAGGACGTTGATTGGTTGACAGAGAATCGTCACTTGCGCGTGCTACAAGAGGAATGACAACATAAGAAGCGCCATTTTTTAATATAGTTTAATATAATACTACTGTTACTGTATCACGAAATGTAATTTTAAGAGTTTTTCAGGCGAGAATGTAGTTGTTTAAAGCTCAAATCTGTGGTTTATTTATAAAGATGATTATTTTTTCCCCCGGTTGTGAGATCCATGCGTTCAGCGGGCGCTCGGCGCTCATGTTTCCCGGCTGGATGAGCCTTTCCTCGGCTAGTTCGTCGCTGACTCCGACGGTAGTGGTTAAACATAAGATATAATTCGTTTTGTGTAGACCTAACGGGCGATCTTTGGTCTCGTAAATATATAATGGGTTCCCTAGTCAATCGTTTTGGCTGAGGGCTAAGTTTAGTTTCATATTAACGTTATATTTGTGTTTACTTGTAATGTTAGACTAGAGCGCTGCATTTGAATATTTGACTGAATTGTTTGCTTTATTTCTTATTGTATAGCTTCTTGTACTTTACTTAAACTTTTATATAGGCTATTATTGATAAAACTGAAATTTTACAAAAAGAAATATGTTTATTGTCATTTTTTATTACAAGATTATCACTGATGTTTATTGCAACATTTGTACAAATGCATATATTGCCTGGAATATGTTTATTTTATTTATTTTTTAAACGAAAAGAGGTAACGTTAGGGTTGTGTTTTAAATTTCGTTTTAAACTTCCCAGATATCATTTGTAATAGGTTTATTTCGTATATCTGAGTAATCTCATAGAGGATACGTTTCTTTGAGTTAAATAACTCGCTAGCAAAGTGCTTCAGTTTACAGGTGTTCTTTCAGCACGTAGCTCAAACAGCAATGCACGGTTAATAACAACTATGATTAGGACTGTCATATTACATAACATGACAACACTATTGTATTAAATCGTTGTGAATTCATTGGGTTTCATTAACGGTCAATTAATCGATTAATCGTTAGCCTAAACACTGCAATATGAGTCTGCTCAACAGAATGACCGGGTCTGCAAATACAGCACAAAACGCTTCCTCACCAAGTGAATGAGAGGGTTTTTAATCTAAATAAAGGGCTAGTAGGATTGTAAAATGTTTCGATGTGATTGATCATTTAATTAAATTACTTATTTAATAATAAAATATAACGACTAATACAACGTGTCACCAACGCCTCAGATGCGTGCTTGTCAGAATGTTAACAATCAATCAACAAAGTGTCCTGTGCTCAGCACACACCGGCTATAGGTGGAGAGGAGAGATTTGGCTATAGGGTGATGTGTGGCTAACTTACACAGAAGAGACTTTGTTGCTCAGCACATAAAGAAGAACTACTCACCGTGATCTCAGGCTGTGTTTAAGTGGTTTATCCACTGTATGGATCTTCATGTGTCGCTTCAGGGCACTTTTAATAGAGAAACTCTTCCTGCACTGATCACACGTGTGCGGCTTCTCTCCAGTGTGGATCATCTCATGTGATCTCAGAGATGATGATCGACTGAATCTCTCGTCACAGTGTGAACACTTGTAAGGTTTTTCTCCAGTGTGGATCCTCTCATGTCTTTTCAGATTTGCTGACCGACTGAATCTCTTGTCACAGTGTGAACACTCGTAAGGTTTTTCTCCAGTGTGAATTTTCTGGTGCCGTTTTAAATAATTTGCTGAAGTAAAAGTCTTGTCACACTCAAAGCACATGTGACGTGCAAGACATCGTTTGTGTGTGAAACTCTTCCCGCACTGATCACATGAGAACGGCTTCTCTCCGGTGTGGATCATCATGTGAATCTCAAGATTTCGTTTGCATGTGAAACTGTTTCCACACTGATCACATGTGAACGGCTTCTCTCCGGTGTGGATCCTCATGTGAACATTAAGGGATGATGATTGACTGAAACTCTTCCCGCACTGATCACAAGAGAACGGCTTCTCTCCGGTGTGGATCCTCATGTGACGTGCAAGACATCGTTTGTGTGTGAAACTGTTTCCACACTGATCACATGAGAACTGCTTCTCTCCGGTGTGGATCATCATGTGATAATTAAGGTGTGTAGATTGACTGAAACTCTTCCCGCACTGATCACATGAGAATGGCTTCTCTCCCGTGTGGATCATCATGTGAATCTCAAGATTTCGTTTGCATGTGAAACTCTTCCCGCACTGATCACATGAGAACGGGTTCTCTCCCGTGTGGATCCTCATGTGAATCTCAAGATTTTGTTTATGTGTGAAACTCTTCCCGCACTGATGACATGAGAATGGCTTCTCTCCGGTGTGGATCATCATGTGATAATTAAGGTGTCTAGATCGACTGAAACTCTTCCCACATTGATCACATGTGAACGGCTTCTCTCCGGTGTGGATCCTCATGTGATAATTAAGGTGTCTAGATCGACTGAAACTCTTCCCGCACTGATGACATGAGAATGGCTTCTCTCCCGTGTGGATCATCATGTGATAATTAAGGTGTGATGATTGACTGAAACTCTTCCCGCACTGATCACATGAGAACGGCTTCTCTCCCGTGTGGATCCTCATGTGAATCTCAAGATTTCGTTTGTGTGTGAAACTGTTTCCACACTGATCACATGTGAACGGCTTCTCTCCGGTGTGGATCATCATGTGATAATTAAGGTGTGTAGATTGACTGAAACTCTTCCCGCACTGATCACATGTGAACGGCTTCTCTCCCGTGTGGATCCTCATGTGACGTGCAAGACATGGTTTGGTTGTGAAACTGTTTCCACACTGAGTGCAGGTGAAAGATTTCTTGGCTCTTCTTTTCTTTAAAAAATTATTTTTAGTCTTTGAGCGACTCAAAGGTTTTCCTCCAGGTTGGACATGATGTTCCTCCTCCACTTCTCTCAGTTCTTCACTCTCCTCCTCCACTTCTCTCAGTTCTTCACTCTCCTCCTTCACTTCTCTCAGTTCTTCACTCTCCTCCTTCACTTCTCTCAGTTCTTCACTCTCCTCCTCCACTTCTCTCAGTTCTTCACTCTCCTCCTTCACTTCTCTCAGTTCTTCACTCTCCTTCACTTCTCTCAGTTCTTCACTCTCCTCCTTCACTTCTCTCAGTTCTTCACTCTCCTCCTTCACTTCTCTCAGTTCTTCACTCTCCTCGTCCACTTTACGCAGTTCTTCACTCTCCTCCTTCACTTCTCTCAGTTCTTCACTCTCCTCCTTCACTTCTCTCAGTTCTTCACTCTCCTCCTTCACTTCTCTCAGTTCTTCACTCTCCTCCTTCACTTTTCTCAGTTCTTCACTCTCCTCCTTCACTTCTCTCAGTTCTTCACTCTCCTCCTTCACTTTTCTCAGTTCTTCACTCTCCTCCTTCACTTCTCTCAGTTCTTCACTCTCCTCGCTCTCTTCCATTGGGTCTGACATGAAAGAAACAAATTATTACATTTAATTTTCAGTACATCAAAATAATTTAAAGAGAGAAATATAAAGTGAAAGGACATGAAAGTGAGCCCTGATGTAATGGTAGAAAGTAGACAACTGCTATAAAATATTATTAGAGATGCACCGATTACAATTTTCTAGGCCGATTCCGATTTTTCATTGAGTTTGACCTGCCGATACCGATTTTAGCCGATTCCGATTTAATGTTTTCTAACCACTTTACAGCACACAAATATTTATTTTTCTATCTTTTCTTAACCCCTTTCACGAAATATTCTAACCGACTCGGAGTGAATTTTTTTTTCCCAAGGCCAGCATTATTTTAGAACGATCCCTTTAATGTTTCACTTGGTGGCGCGTCACGCAATGTCGCTTTCATTTAGTTTTTCCTTTTTTATTCAAAATATTCACAAACTTGCTTGCCATGTCATCAACTATCTGATATTCCGATTCTCAAATAAAGTGAGTGTTTAGTTATAAATAATCTTGATCTATAACGTGAGATGGGCGCCGCCATGTTGTTGTCCTATCAGTCGGATTTAGAGCATGTGAATTCATCAGTTTCTCCCGAAATACATACAAATAAGTGTCCGGTGAACTGTGAGAAGAATATAGTCAACTTTATAGTTACTTCAACTATGTTTGTCTGATAGGAATAACACACATTGGCAAATTATATTTTAATATATTGTTATTGCTGCGTCCAAAGACATCAGTGTGTATTTTACAAACTCCAAATGTATTGTTTTACTCGTGCTTATGTAAATGTCTGAAACCTAAAATAAACATTATGCGGTTGAAAACACTGAATAGTTGTAATATATCACAGCGCTGAACGCGTCCGACTCTGGCTCAGCACCAGCCAACGTGCGAAAGCACAGTTTAAATTAGGGTTGTGCCGATTGTTGGGATGGTTAGTGTTGCAGTACAGACTGCATTGAGTGTTACACCTGTGTACTTCCGTTGTTTACATTAGAGCACACATGCGGGTTTGTGGTTGTTCAATAAACGCAAGTGTACGCAACTATATTGCCGTTAACTGTCCATTCTATTTATAGCTAAAGGATAGAATGAAACATGGTGGCAGCGGTGCTTTGTAAAGAGTAAAAGCACTGAGATTTAGCAAAGTATGGTCGAGAGAGCGGAGAGGTCAGGCGCAGCGAGGATGGAGAATTCCTTGGGGCTGAGACCACCACCACCCCTTTGCCTGGACTCAGCTAATCTGGCGAAATCATGGAAAATGTGGAAAGAAGAGTTCATGCTGTATATGGATCTCACTTTGGCGGATGCTGGAGAAGTCGTGAAGCTAAAAGTGTTCAGCTATCTCATTGGGGAGACGGGAAGAGAACTATGCGAGACCCTGGTTCCCGCCTCGTCTCCGGATCGGACAGTAAGCAGCTTAATACGTGCCTTGGATGACCATTGCAATCCAAAAGTAAATGAGACAGTGGAAAGGTACCGTTTTTTTTGTCAGGAATCAACCCTCTGATGAGAACATTGACAGATACGTAACAGACTTAAAGCTACACTGTGTGATTTTTACCCCCATCTAGCGGTGAAAAGGTATATGACCACCCAGTGAATATTAGTTTCTGTTCCTCTCAATTCCGATTTCGTTTTAACTCCTACGGTGGCCAATGTAGTCCAAGATTAACATGGCTTCCAGTTCGACCTCGTCCATGAGTATTCCTTCAAGTGATGAGGTTACTTTAGAAAACTATTATAATTTGCAGTAATTTATTTGTCAGTTAACATATAGGTAATGACATCTATGTAAAATGAATAATAGTTTTATGTTTTCGTTATTTTTATACCATTTCATTGCTAACATCAGCTATCAGGTAACTATGATACAATTTTTCATGATTGTTTGATGAATAAAAACATTTAAAAGAAAAGCATGTATTTAAAAACGAAATATTTTGTAACATTACACACGTTTTAATGTCACCTTTGATAACTTTAATGCATCCTTACTGAAAAAAAATTCTGACTAACCAACACATTTTTGAACGGCAGTGTACATTCAGTAGGTTATTCAGTGGTGTAGTGGTAAAAAAAGAGGTGGGTAAACTATAAATTCTGGTGGACCACGACGTTGTCACCTGGTAAGATGGGCCACATGCCTACCGGTGTACCAAGGGGTATCACTGGTTGTTCCCTCATCATAGGTCACACAATCACTATTCAATTCATAATCTAAGTTTTTGTTAAAAAGACTCACTCAAGAAGGAATAATATGGTTGAAATCTATAAAGTTTACTAAATGACAAAACAGAGAGAACAAAAATATTTTTAACCCGTAATTACAAAACGAAAACGGTTGTTGTATTATTAAAAGGCAAAGTTGAACACCAACATTTTAATTTGAACTGTAGGCTACACCAAATGCTGCGCAAAAAAATAAATATTGACGAATTTTTGTTTATTAGCCTATTAATGTACCCTTTTGCCCCTTAATTAAACATTTAAAATATTCACAAATTAATATGGATTTTGTTGTTGTTGATTTATTTTTCTAAGACAAAATTAGAACCTGGAAATTATATTATTCCCGCAGTGCTGAATGAGAAGAGCCATATAGCCTATCTCTGAACCACAGCCTACAGAAAGGTGATTTATAGGCTAATGATAATAAATGTGTCTGAAAAAATAACGAGGCATTTTAATTGTTTATTAATAAACTATTGTTTTCTAAATCAGTGTCGGTTAAAAAACATATCTCCATCTCCGCTGTTAAGCTATATAGGCTATTTCAGTTCTCGCGCTCCAGTTCACGGAGATCATGAAAGCGCGCCTGATTGTTTTATTTTATTTGACAAAAGCACAACGTTTTCTTGTTATTGCGAGTTTACACAAATAAAAGTAGTTGCGAATAATGTATTATTATTTTCTGTATGACCAGAAATGATAGAGTATTTTAAATTGTTTCACTGTTGATAGGGAAATGCAAGTGTTCGCGCGCGCGCCTTCGTGCCTCCGCGCCTTCGTGCTTCACACTCCGCTCCACAAACCCTTGGATATGCGTCAAAATCTTGTTTATTTGTGATAATCTTAGGCTAGCCCTGTATTATTATGGTCTAACCCGCGTGGCTACTGACAGTAATGCAGCGCAATATGAAAGAATTCGTCTTAGGTTTAACAACCTATGAACAATATGAAACTAAAACGACATAGCCTAAGCTTAATTTAAAATGGCTTAGGAACTATATGCTATTTAGAGGTGGATACACGCAATTTAGAGGTGGATACACGCACTTTGGAGGTGGATAAACGCTATTTCAGAATTTTGGCAGGTGCCTAAACGGCGTTTACGTGCGTTTAGCCTCCACTACATCCCATATGTATTGCAATATAAACACTGTCAGGGTGATCAACAAGGTATCTCTTCATTTACCAGTTGAAGACGGAGCAACTTTCTGCTCTTATGTTTACACCGTGCACTGCCAAGGTCTTCATCATGTTTGTCGTGGTACCGGTCTTTGCAGCAATTATTTTACCGCAAATAGGCTACTGCATCGCTGTTGGCATCGAGCCTGGAGAAATGTACCCACACTTTTGATCGACTTTTCCACATCTTTAAGGTATTATGTATGATATATGAATGTGCGCGGAGAGTTTGTGTGTGTGTGTGTGTGTGCTCGCGTCTCATTTGTCTTGTTGATTTGCCTGTTGCGTTGCCGTCTTAATTCTCTTTTTCGCTTCCTTGGCGACTCTGATACATATCCTCGAGAATAAGAGTGATCCTCCATCAGCAACAGACTTTCAAAAAGGCTTTCAGCTTTTTATATAGCAGTCTCAAACAATCCCCCTCTTCACATTCGACAAGCACCGTGGCACCCATCGCGTGTTAAAACGCGAAAGGCGAAGCTTGAATCAACGGGTATGTCCCTCTTTGGCTAATGTACTTTCAAGATGGAGGGGCAACATGGCTGCCGTCATTCGAACCCCTCACCCGTATGTATTTTCAATGGCATATTATACACTCACGAGAACACTTTATTACTTGAACGAAGTAAATATACATTAATGAGCACATATATTTTTGAAAGAACTAAGTGTTTTTAGCTAAGAATAAACTAAAAAAGTTACACAGTGTAGCTTTAAGAATGCTTGCTAGTACGTGTAATTTCGGCCAGATCAAAGACTCTCTGATCCGCGATAGAATTGTTTGCGGCATATACAGTTCTGTTTTGAGAGAGAGACTTCTGCGGGAGCAAGATTTGACTTTGGAAAAATGTGTGCAAATCTGCAGAGCAACAGAGTTGTCATGGGAAAACAACAGAACGATTGAAGGACGAGTAACAGAGGAAGTGCACGCGGTAAAACAGTCCGTGCGGAAACAAGAGACAAGTAAGAGCACTGTAAACTGCTAATTTTGCGGGAAAATGCACGAAAGAAACAAACAAAAATGTCCTGCATATGGTAAAAAGTGCCGAATCTGTGGAAAAGATAATCATTTTGCTACAACGTGCAGAACTAAAATACAGACAGGAAAGACAGTGCATAACATTACGGAGTCAGATGATGGAAGTTATGAGGACATATTGTGTGTAACAGTAGAGACGGTGAACGCAGTGACGAAGGAGAAACAGCGGCCGCCCTCAAAACTGTTTGCTGCCATGCTCCTGGGGGAAAAACAGGTGAAGTTTCAGTTAGATTGTGGAGCCAGCTGTAATATAATACCCGTCAACCTGTTAAACCCATCCACACAAATTGAAAAGACGGAGCAAGTGCTGGTGATGTACAATAAAAGCACACTGCAGCCATTGGGGAAATGTATAGCTAAATTGAGGAATCCAAGAAACAAGAATTCATGATTCAAGAGTTCATGGTCGTAGATGAGGGGTCTGCAGTGCCGCTACTGGGTAGCAGGGCAGTACAAGCCATGAATCTGGTGAAAGTCCTGTATGAAAACATCATGGCTGTGGATAGCATAGTCACTGAGGAGGCGAAAGATGAAATGTGGAGCATGGACAAGGTCAAAAAAGACTATGCTGATGTGTTCCAGGGAGATGGATGTCTGGAGGGCGTGTACAAGATAGAAGCAGACCCTACAGTAACACCAGTAAAACTGCCAAAGAGAAGGGTCCCTGTTGCGATGATGGCACCACTCAAAGCAGAGCTGAGTGATCTTCAACGAAGAGGAATCATCACACCAGTGGACTGCAGCACAGAGTGGATTAGCAGTCTTGTCATTGTCAAGAAGCCATCAGGAAACCTCAGGATATACATAGATCCAAGACCACTCAACAGAGCTCTGAAAAGATGTCACTTTCCATTGCCGACAATAGACGACATACTGTCAGACTTGTCAAGGGCAAAAATTTTCACTGTGTGTGACGTAAGGAATGGATTTTGGCATGTGAACTTGGATGAGAAATCAAGTTACATGACCACATTTGCCACACCGTATGGCAGATACAGATGGCTGAGGATGCCAATGGGCATCAGCCAAGCACCAGAGGTGTTTCAGAGGAAGCTCAGCCAAGCTCTGGAAGGGTTGCAAGGTATCTATATCATTGCTGATGACATTCTCATCACAGGAGAGGGTGAGACATTAGAAAGAGCAAACCAGGACCACAAACCAGTGCATTGCTAAACAGATGTAGAGAAAAAAACATCAAACTGAACGCAGAAAAGTTTCAACTGAGAAAGAGCGAGGTTCCCTACATCGGACATTTACTTACCGCTGACGGGCTCAGAGTCGACCCTGAAAAGGCACGAGCAGTTAGAGACATGCTACGTCCAACAGATGTTAAAGGTGTCCAAAGGCTCCTGGGCATGGTCAACTATCTCTCGAAATTCTGTGATCACCTGTCGGATGGCTGTGAGATACTGAGGCAGTTAACCCATAAAGACAGTATCTGGGAATGGTCAGATGTGCAAGAGCAAGCATTCACAGGGCTCAAGGACGCCATCACCAAAGCTCCGATTCTCAAATATTATAACCCAGATGAAACACTGACACTTCAGTGCGACGCATTAGAGACTGGGTTAGGGGTTTACTTCAGGAGGGGGCACCAGTTGCTTATGGAAGCCGGGCATTAACTCAGACAGAAAGGGGTTATGCCCAAATAGAGAAGGAATGTTTGGCCATTGTCTTCGGTATGGAAAAATTCCATCACTATACATACGGGCGAAAAGTTACTGTACATTCCGATCATAAGCCATTGGAAAATATAGAAAGAAAACCCCTGCTGAACACCCCAAAACACCGGCAAAGAATGTTACTTAGGCTGCAGAGATATGATATTGAAGTCAAGTACATTCCAGGGAAGAGCATGTTGCTAGCTGACACGCTGAGCCGCGCATACTTACCTGAACATGCATCAGAGGGTTCGGTAGAAATGGAGATTGAGAGCATAAACATGGTCCAGCACATACATATTGCGGAACAGAGACTCCAGGCCTTCAGAGAGGAAACAAGCAAAGACAGGAAATTGCAGTCGCTGATTAAATTAATCCAAGAAGGATGGCCAATGAACAAGAAGGACCTGCCGAGCGACATTGTGCAATATCACTCCTTTCAAGAGGAACTGAGTGCCCAGGGTGGAATTGTCTTCAGGGGGGAGAGAGTTGTAATCCCTGATGCACTCAGAGGTGACATTGTGCGGCGCATTCACTCTTCACATTTGGGCATAGAGGGATGTCTAAGAAGGGCAAGAGAATGTGTTTATTGGCCGGGGATGAATGAACAGATAAAGACATTCATAGAAAAATGTGACGTCTGCAGGTCTATGGATGTGAAACAGCAGAAGGAGACTCTGCAGTCTCACAAACTACCCAATAGCCCATGGTCTAAGGTGGGGAAAGATATATTCACTGTAGACAGCAGAAACTACCTGATCACTGTTGACTACCTCTCTAATTTCTGGGAGCTTGACTATTTACCCGACACACTATCCACCACTGTCATCCATAAGCTGAAAGCCCATTTCGCAAGCCACAGTATACCAGATGTCGCTATCTCTGATAACGGCCCACAATACACATCAGAAGATTTCAAAAGGTTCAGTAGACAGTGGGAATTCAAACAAAACGTCTTCACCGGCATACCCACATAGCAATGGGATGGCTGAATCAGCCGTAAAGTCTGCGAAACGACTGTTGAAAAGCTGATGGGAAGGATCCATACCTCGCCATGCTCGATCAGAGAAACACACCATCACAATGGATCAAAGTAAGCCCAGCGCAGCGGCTGTTCAGTAGGAGAACTAGAACTCTGATGCCCATGCATGACAACCTGCTACAACCAAAGTAATTCACTCACGACAAGGGCAGATTGAAAACAGAAACCGTCAGGCTGTATACTATAACAGACATGCAAAGGACTTAGATCCTCTAAAAGAAGGAGACAGAGTTCATGTCCAGCCAGGAGAGCCTAACAAAACATGGAGAAAAGCAACTGTTGTGAAACCTGTGGACTACAGATCTTATGACGTCCAGCTTGACTCAGGGAACATTCTGAGGAGGAACCGCCGACACCTCAGGAAGGACAAGGCCATAGTAATGGAACAAACCGAGACCAGACAGCCTGCAGAAGTACAGAGAGACAGTGTGACAGACTTAAACGCAAGCAAAGACACTCCTGTCGTTTCTATCACAAAGTCTGGAAGAAAAGTGATCAGACCTTCCTACCTTATAGACTATGTTCAGTAACTTAGTAATACTTACCTCCAGTTCCCTTGGGAGACGAAGAAGAGGAAAAGAAAAGATGAACAGTAAAGATGAAACTAGACACTTTATTTTGTATGAGTTCAACACGTAAACTTTATGTTATTAAGGAGACATTACAAAGTCAGTTAAGACAAAGTATAGTGAACAGATGTTTTTATGAGTTACAGTTCATGAAGTTCTTAAGTGATCAAATTGTCCTTAATGTTGTAAGTTACTTTAAAAAAAAAAAAAAAAAAAAAAAAAAAAAAAAAGAGAAAGGATGTTGGGATGGTTAGTGTTGCAGTACAGACTGCATTGAGTGTAACACCTGTGAACTTCCGTTGTTTACATTAGAGCACACATGCGGGTTTGTGGTTGTTCAATAAACGCAACTATACGCAACTATATTGGCGTTAACTGTCCATTCTATTTATAGCTAAAGGATAGAATGAAACGCCGATGGACGATATCATCGTCAATCGATGTCTTCGCAAGAAGGCTGCCCAAAGACCACTTTTTTTGGCGCCGGCGCCTGGTTCCTCTCCCTCTTCTCTAGCATGTGAGGGAACTTAGAACCATATAGGCGAAGTAGTACCCTTTTTAGCAACCAAACCAACGCCATTGTATCAACTCTTCTTAAGTGGAAGGAAGCTACTTTTTTCCCCCTTACGTTCAACCTATTGGAAAGCCCGGGTGAGTAATTGGTTGGGTTAGTAAAATAACGAAATTATAGTTTTTAAGTAGAAAAAAAATATTTATGTAAAGGGATATTGAAATAAAAATGTTTAAAAGTGCACAACTCTTGTTAAGTGGAAGCTACTTTTTTCCCCCTTACGTGCAACCTATTGGAAAGTCCGGATGAGTCATTAGTTGGGTTAGTAAAAAAACTAAATTATAGTTTTTAAGTAGAAAAAAAAACTACTTCAATTGATCAATCACTAACTGATTTTAATTTTTCATATATTTTTTTTGTTGATTGTATGTCCTGGAAACTTTCCATGAATATATCTTCCAAATATTATTTTTAAATAAATAACCGTGTGAGAGCGTGTTATAGGCTATATGTCATGTTATATCCAGATATTACGACGCTACTGCAACACGCTAGCCTGGGTTTCCCCATGCTGCCTTGCGCGCAGCGTGATTTTATTTCTAGGCAGCCTGGATTCCATGGACCAGCATTTCACCTCAGCGAGGGGACCAATCACAGAACGAGGAGGGAGCAGCAAGACGATGACGACATCTATGCAACACACCAAAGCAGTTTGTTTATATCAACATGTGCACTGCAGATTTACCTTCGACCCTCATGTTTGTGTTGGACAAACGGCAATAGTCGCTGAACACCATCGTGTACACATAAATCTATGACCCATCGTCTTCTTCCTCGTCAAATTTCTGTCGCTCTACATACGTCATCTGGTATAATTGAAACGATTGGCTATGAGCTACGTACAGGCGCATTTGATAGACATTCGTAGCGCCCAATAAACGGCTCTGGGCATTCGTAAACCACGCCTCAAATACGAGAAAATTAACATGTGATTCCCAGACCACGTCTCAATGAGACGAGGTCTGACAATAGCCAGGCTAGCAACACGCATCGCCGCAGATGAGCATCTATTCATCAAGCCAACGTGCAAACTATCGCAAATCAAAGTGAAAGTAAGTCGCAGACGCTTAACACACAATCATCTTCATTAAAAGTAAAGAAACAAAAAAATCTTACCAGGGCTGTTGCCGCTCTCTCTTCTTTGATTTTGAAATTTTAGCTGATGATCAGGAAGAAAGCCTCTGTGACAGCTTTTCGCAAACTTTGAAATACAATTTTGAGAGCGTCCTGGGAAAAGTATGTACAGCAAGGCAAATTGTATAGGGGGTCGATTGTCTTTAGCAGTTTGAAGCCAGGTCTTTCCACAGTACTGACAGGTATCATATCTTTGGCTATCTCTTGTAATACGTGACAGGACGAAAAGGGGACGTAATATTGGACGTTTTTTGGGAAAGTATACTTGAATGTGAAATATTTTCAAATTTTACATCGTCATCAAAATTGTTGCGATATTATCGCAAATATATCACCCAGCCCTATTCAGCATCATGAATGAATGAAGAATAAACACCAACCTCTTTGTTCTTCAGGATCTTCAGTGTGTTTCATTCTGCAGGGTTCTGGATCACTCGTGTTCTCACTGTCCTCTTTAATAAACTCAGTCTCTGCAGATTTCAGCTCTTCCTGATGCTTTCATGCTCGTCTTCACTAGTAGCTGACGGGGATTTACAGCATTTATTGGAGAATTACTGTGGGAGGAGCTTCACTGATGATGTGATTGCTGTGGGAGGAGCTTCACTGATGATGTGATTGCAGTGGGAGGAGCTTCACTGATGATGAATTCCAGAGCTGGGGCCTGTTGCACAAAAGTAGAATTAAGACATCCGGGATAAATGACTCAGCTGAGCTCAATGAAGCCAAAACATGTGCATCCAGGCTTAATTGGTTGCACAAAGACCAAGCCAGGATGAGCAGACACGGATTCATTAAGCCAGGTGAAACCAATCCTGGATAGGTGCGCGCTCACGGCTCACTCAAATAGACCCCGCCACAGATCACAGATTAACTGATTTACCATGGCAACTAGAGCCGCGTACTTTTCCCCGTCGGAAGCGCAAATCCTCATGGAGGCATACGAGGAGGTAAAAGATATAATTAAGAAGAAAGGCAACACGCAAGGCAAAAGCAAAGAGAAAAAGCGTGGCAAAGTATTGCAGACCGCCTGAAGTAGTGCACAATTACACACTCACCGCTCCGCTGAAACATCACAATTACAATTCAAATATTTAATTCACATCTCTAAAAATGCATTTGTACTGTAATTATGAAACGGTTAAATTTTTAATTGAAATACACTGCAGATATGAGTGAAATTGTGTAAAGTAACTCCATCACACTGTATAAAGCTATGATAAATTATTATTAAAGCCTTACATTATTATTGTAATAATCTTAGCCGTTGTACTCTGCTTCTTATGTTGTCCACCGTTTTTTTTTTGTGTTTCTCCTGCTTTTATTCATGTAAAGCTGCTTTGACAGAATTAAACAATTGTGTTCACAAATTAAGGGTCAGCCCTGTTAGGGCATGTGCTATTACTGTGGCTTGTGCTGTCCTCCACAATGTGGCCTGCCTGAGGAAGGAGAGGGCCCCCAGAGTGCCACCAGCCATGGACTGGGACAATCCGGCAATCTTCCCTGATGACGACAGTGGTCGGCTGCTGAGGGACCAATATGTGTTGAATTATTTTAGTTAGTATGTGTGCTTTCAATTTTGGTTAAATATGTCCTGCGGTGGCAGAGGAATTTGGGTTTTTTTGGGTTCGTTTTTTTACGAATTTGGCCTCTTATGATGTTTGTGCGGTATACTGTGTGTAATACAAGGCTGCAGGGAGGCTACTGCAATCCATTCATTTGTCTGTTCAGTTGATGTGTATGGATATGTCCTGCATTTATTTTAGTGTGCAGACATGCAGGGTGTGTTATATACAGACCTTTGAATGTGTATGTATCATTTTGTATAATATGCTTTGCTTTCCATCTTGTAGAGTCACTGTGACTTCAGTTTCGAAAGGAGCTGATGGTTTACCTGCTTTGTTTTGTCCTTATTCAATAAAGGAACATAATGTTACACATTGTGTTTTTATATTCACATGGAATGTGTATTTGTGTATTTGTTTATATGACAGAGTACTGGGGCCACACTGAAGAAAAAGGATTAAGTCATACATTTATGAGGCTGGTTCTTTCTGCAGAAAAGCTACATATTCTTTTTACAGTTTTGATACTTATGACAATGTGATACTTAATATTCTGCCACATCAGCATGTCTTTGTTTATGAAACCATACTGAAGTACAATTTCACGAAATGCCCCACAACTGTCATTTTAACAACTGTCCTCCTTTAAAACAACTGGTTACAATATTATGACTTGTCTTTTTTTCCCCTCTGTGGCCCTAATATTCTATCATTTTATATATAGCCTTATAGTCTATGGGAAACTGTAAATTATCTAATGATAGCAACATCATCTAAAAATCATTATTTATCCAAAATCATTGAAATTAATGATCACAAACGTTTAAATAATGACAGTGGGTCTAGTTATATGTGATAACAATGTATAGTGAGCAGTGAAATAACTATTGGTTTCCATTTGTGGTGACTGCTGACTGATATTATGGATGAGATTAAATATATTCTGGAATTTAGCCTGGTCTGGAGCAGGCTAGCTCCACAGAATAAATCTCCATGGTAATTTATACCATAACATATCCTCCTGCCCCCTATCCAGCTTTAGTGCAACCGGATTACGGATCAATTGAGCCAGGATCACCAAGATATCCTGGCTTAATCCCTTATCCTACTTTTGTGCAACAGGCCTCTGATCTGCCTAAATCAAAAATATAAATTACTGAGTTTGTTTTTATAATAAATTACACTTTTAAGCATAATATGTCTATCTATTCATCGTACAGTAACTGATGCCAATTCATTCATTTTTATAATTTTTTTATTGTTAATCCTAACATTATTCTGCTTCTTCATTAAAATACAGGTATCTAGAAATATAGAAAAGAATATAAATAATTTAAATTCTTCAAAATATAAAAAATGGTAAGAAAAACAGTTAAAATCGTAAACAGAAATAAACGTATAGCCAACAAATCCCCTCAGTCTGCTGACACCAATGAAATGAGCTTTAAGTGACAATTTACAGGAGATCTGGAGACATCAGCATAATAATTGAGGTGAAAACAGGAACTATTGTCATGAAATAAAGAGTGTTTTCAGCAGATCTGTTAATATTGATGAGCCTCAGACTATCAACACTCATTCAACAAGCCATTCAGGATCATCAGCAGATCATCTCACTTTATTCTGAGTGTTTGCTGTTAGAAACACATTATTTGAGTCAGGATAAGCCTATAAAACTACTGCTATATTGAAAGGCAATACTGTTATTTCTCACACTATGACATGGATAAAACATCAATAATACAAAAACAATCACTAAAGACACTCATCTCCATAAACCACTACAGATAGGCTAAATAATTACAGCAGCATAATATGTCCACATAAATCTATAGCTAGTTTGATCTTATGATAGCCTACATCAATCACTAAAGTAGTTAGATCATTCAAATAATAACAGAAACTGATAAGTATCATAAAACTTTTAAAACTAAAGAGCACTATAGAGTAAAACGCTATTCATATTTAGCCTATTAGTATTGCGTTAATGTCTCACGTGGCTCATTATAAGCTCAATGTTAAGCATTTAGCAGTATATTTAGCAGTATGTTCCATCCAGTATGACACTTGAGATCGATTCACATTAATTCCCTTCATAGATTTTAAACTTTGATTCTTGACTTGACGAAACAATCACACAAAGAACACAAAAGCGCTCTGTTTCCAAATTGTTTCATCCAGTCCTTCCAGTTGCATAGTTCGCCGGTAACGTTACTAGGCTAGCGCGAGTCTATCGGTATCTGCTAGCCTGCCATTAAAAACAGTTTTACCCACTCCACAGTACACCAAAATCAAATAAATTATAACGCCAGACTATCGATGTAAATGTCTGTTGAGAGAATATGAGAAATACCGTGAACTGCTCTCCTCACCTCAGAAGACTCGACAATGAAACTCAACTCAACGAGGGAAGAGACGGTAACCAGTATGGCAAGCCGTTTTAGCATATAAAAACGATGGCAAGCCGTTTTAGCATACAACTATGTTTTGACTATCCATAAATATGTTGGATAGTCATAACTGTATTTTGACTAGTCTTAATTATAATTTGACTAGTCAGAATAATATTGAGAGATTCTGCAATTGTAATTGCTCTAGTAAGAAATCTGATTTGAAATATCTTTAAAGTCCACATGATATAAAAATTTACCATATTTACTTTGTTTGCCAAAATTGATCGTTTTGTGGTGAACAATTCATCAACAAGTCAAAAACATTTTTTGGCTTGTAAATCTTTAATCAAAATCTGAAAATGCCCCTCTCCTCGGCATTGGAGGACTTTCCCTGATGACGTAGGTTTGACGGGTTTGGTGTCTGCTTAAAGGGGTGGTTGATTGCGATTTCACTTTTTTCATTTTAAATAGTGTGTAATGTTGCTGTTGGTGCATGAACAGTAACTGCAAAGTTGCTGCGCTGAAAGTTCAACGTAAGCAGAGATATCGTCTTTTAAAAATCAGGAAGTTTAATGCCTACAAAAACGACTCGAATGGGACTACAACAAGATACTTCCCGGGTTTTATACGTAACTAACTCATACATTTACATCAACCCTCCCTTCGGAATATGGAAAAAAGGGGGCGTGGCTTTGTCGAGGAGGAAGAGTTATGGTGGAGAGCTGTAGCCATGCCGTCTAAAGTGTGTTATTTTCACCCAGCTGTCAGGTCTTCTGTGTTCGGCTTCATACGGACACTGTAGTTCGTCAACAATGGCTAAAATTTCTGTTTGATTATGTTCCTGAAAATTACAATCGTAATTTAGCTCTCTGCGCTGCGTATTTTACGGAAGACAGCTTCCAGAATCTCCACGAATTCAATGCCGGATTAAACAAGAAACTGTTACTAAAACATGAAGCAGTTCCAACTTTAAATCAGAGGCAGCAGTTGTTGGGCCACAACCTGTAAGTAAGACTTAATCATTTTAAATGTATTTGCATGCCAGCGCTGGCGTTAGTAGCCGCTATTTCGTACAAACATTTTGAACCTGAATTTGTAATTATGTACTATTTTTGTAAATGTATTTTCCATGTATACTTTATGACGTAATTTTTCGATTTGATCAAGAACGTAAACCAATGCCAACGCTGTTTGTTTATAGTAGCCAGTTAGTTCGATGCTATTTTGTGTGTATAAGACAAACGTGTATAAAGTAAAAATATATATAAGTAATCGCAACAGCAAACTTCTTCTGCGGTATTACAGTCATTTATTCAGTTAAATTCAATGTTTAATCAGGAGAAAACCATATCTCAAAAGCTAACAAGTGGCAGCAGTGGCATTTTCAAGTAACAGCGTATCGAAATTATTATATAATAATAGTATATAATCTGGCTCAAACTGATACGGGCAGTATTGACAGTATTGCAACTTTCGCCCGTAAAGGTGATGGGCGTGAAGTTTCCGGACAACGTGCACTACGCAGTTTAGCCAATTACAACACCGGCCCAACTAACCAATCTGAGCCCATGCCTGTTTCTGAGGGAGTGGTTTCATAGAATCAGGAAGACAACCGGTCGTTCAAATGGCAGAGGAGAAATCATCTTACAATAAAGGTGAAATTTATGAAAAATAAGGCTAAAAAAAAAAAAAAAAAAAGACGAAGACATGTTATATTGCACCCCATAAACACAATCATGCAAAGAAAAAAAGCAGTAAACCACCCCTTTAACATCCGTAACCACGCCCCTCCAACTGACAGTAGACAGGCTGAATGAAACACCTACTTTTCTAGATCCAATCAGGTGCTAGTTGGAAAAAGCCACACCCACTTTTTTCCTCATTTAGTATTCCGTTTCTTTCGGAAATACGTCACAACACTGAGATAAAGTCGGTTGCAACTTCCGGTTCACGTGGACTTTAAATAAATTTTGACTAGTCAAAACTCTGTTTGCTATGAGAGTTCAGTTTAAACGCGGGGTTGGTGCCATGTGACATTTAATTTGACAACATTTTAAGGATGTGTAGTGCAAATATCTTTATATTATATAATTATACTTCCATTTTAGTTAACTTTCTTTCCAGTGCAAAATAAATAGTACATAAAAAAACAGCTAATAAAGAAAATATAAAATATATATTTTATATATATTACCTGTTTTTTTTATGTATTGTTGTTTTGCACTGGAAAGGAAATATTGCACTCAAATAATGCATTCAAGCAATACAACACCTGTGTTGTAGCCAATTTTTATACGTGTTATATGTTTTTTGTTAGTGGTAAATTGGATAGGGGTGACGCTCTTCCACCTGCACACCAGGGGGCATAGGTAGGGCTTCACAGTGGTTACGGAGACTACATAAGGAAGTCACAGGTGAATATCGACAGGGAATTACGATCTGGGGGAGCCACACAGTTTTTCAACCGTGCATGAGTGCATGCGTGGATGTTCGTGATGAATCTTGTCATGGTCAGCTGTTAGCATCATGTTTATCGTTGCTTGCATATGTACGAGCTCAGTTTACATCAGCAATGCAAGTAGCAGTGTTTGTAAGTAATTTTAATCTGCATAAAATAAAGTGTTAATCGAATGCCATGGCAGACCTGATTTCTTGCACCATTACGCGTTGAAGACGACTTCAAATTCCCTCAAGTGGCTTTTTTTGTGGTACGATCGCCACTACATTAAGTTGAAAAACTGTGTGGCTCCCCCAGATCGTAATTCCCTGTCGATATTCACCTGTGACTTCCTTATGTAGTCTCCGTAACCACTGTGAAGCCCTACCTATGCCCCCTGGTGTGCAGGTGGAAGAGCGTCACCCCTATCCAATTTACCACTAACAAAAAACATATAACACGTATAAAAATTGGCTACAACACACCGGCCCCTAATTGTTACTCCAGAATAACATAACAATTAAACACCATAAAAACAATGGACCACTGAGAGGAGGTAATGAGACTGGAAGCAGCTATCCTGCCATTACAGTTAACCGAATATCTATTGCTAACATAGAGGAACTGTTGGTGAAGCAATATAATCACGACTTTAATGAGAAAGTAACAGAGGAAAAGCCAGAACTGTCCAGAGAAGATCTCAAGTTTATGGAAATCATGAACAGCTCAGTTGAACTCCGCAATGGTCATTATTGCATGAGATTACCTTTCAGGGAGGAAAATGTTATCATGCCTAATAACCGTCATGTTGCTGAACAAAGGGTCCTCTGTTTGAAAAGGAAATTTAAGAAAAATGCTACCTTTAAAGAAGAATACACTCATTTTCTCAGTGATGTCATAAATAAAGGATATGCAGAAAAGGTGCCAGAAGATCAAAGGAAAGGAAAAGAAGGAAAAGTCTGGTACATCCCGCATCATGGCGTGTACCATACAAAAAAGGGAACCTTGAGGGTAGTATTTGATTGTGGTGCAAGCTTTAAGGGGATGTCGCTCAACAGTCAGCTACTTCAGGGACCTGATTTGACGAATTCATTGCTTGGAGTCCTGATAAGGTTTCGTCAAGAAGTTGTAGCAGTGATGGCTGATATCCAGGCGATGTATCATCAAGTTAAAGTGACAAAACAGGATGTTGATTTTCTTCGCTTCCTGTGGTGGCCAACTGGTGAATTAACACAACCTCTTACTGAATATAGAATGATTGTTCATCTATTCGGTGCAATATCCTCACCCAGCTGCGCCAGTTTCGCCCTAAAAAAAACAGCCGAGGACAACAGGGCAAAGTTTCCAGCACACGTGACGGACACAATCAAGCATAACTTCTACGTGGACGACTGCTTGAAGTCCCTCCCTTCAGAAGCAGAGGCCATGGCCCTGGTGAGAGACCTGACAACTGTATGCCAGTTGGGGGGGTTTCAGCTGGTGAAATGGATTAGCAACAGCAGGTCAGTGTTGGAATCTATTGATGTGGAAAAAAGAGCTAAGGAAGTGAAACAATTGAATCTCGACAGAGACAATCTCCCTGTCGAGAGAACACTTGGACTGCAATGGTGTGCAGAAACTGACACCTTCAGGTTCAAAATGGCAGTTCAGGAAAGACCACTGACAAGACGAGGTATCTTGTCTGTAATAAGCTCAGTGTACGATCCCATTGGATTCTTAGCACCCTTTGCCTTACCTGCCAAGTTGATGTTACAAAATCTCTGTAGGTTGAACTGCGGTTGGGATGATCACATTTCCCCAAACTACCAACTACAGTGGGTGGGGTGGCTAGAAGATCTAAGAAAACTCAGCTCATTTAGTGTACCTAGATGCATCAAGCCCAGAGATTTTGGACAGCTTACAAGTGCCCAACTACATCACTTCTCTGATGCTAGCGAGGATGGTTATGGTACAGTATCGTACCTAAGGATGCAGAATGACAAGAAGAAGATTCATATTGCCTTCATTCTAGGAAAAGCAAGAGTTGCTCCATTAAAGAAAGTGACAATCCCAAGGATGGAACTAACTGCTGCTGTGCTTGCAGTTCGAATTGATTGGATGTTGAAAACAGAATTGCAACTAGAGTTGGAGAATTCAACCTTTTGGAGTGACAGCACAACTGTGCTAAAGTACATTAGGAATGAAACAAAGCGTTTTCACACCTTTGTGGCCAATAGGATCTCCACAATAAGAGAAACCACTGCTGTCTCACAGTGGAGGTACGTCGATACAAAGCAGAATCCTGCTGATGAGGCTTCACGTGGGGTGAAAATTGAGTACCTGCTCACGAGCAGCAGATGGATCCATGGCCCAGATTTTCTTCTCAAAAATGAAAATGAATGGCCTGTTAACATTGTGGATTCTGTCTCTATCATTGGTGATGATCCAGAGGTCAAAAAAGAGGTTACAGTAAATGTCATAAATTTAACAAATACTGTCAACACAGATACACAGAATGCGACAAACCAGTTGATAACTTATTTCTCTTCATGGAAAAGGCTAAAGACCTCGGTTGCTTGCTTTCTGCAGGTGAGAAAGATGTTGCTGCTGTTGAGTCAGAAGAGAAGAGAAATACAAGCTTCTGTGTCCAGCAGTGTACTTGATATAATTCAACAAAAGAACAAAGTGGAAAAGGAGATGCAAAGATTCAGAACCACACTGACTGGTCAAACCATGTCCCCTGAAGATCTTGAAACCGCTGAAAGTGCCATCATTCAATACTGTCAACTAGACAAGTTCAATGATGAAATAACTGTTTTAAAAGGGGGAACATCAGGAGTGAAGAAAAGCAGCCATATTTACAAACTTGATCCAGTGTTAGAAAAGGGGCTATTGAGAGTGGGTGGAAGGCTCAGTAAAGCAGCAATGACTGAGGGCATGAAACATCCAGTCATTTTGGCTAAAGACCAACATATCTCCACTCTCATTCTTCGCCATATTCATGAGCAATTAGGACATTGTGGAAGAAATCACCTGCTTTCTAAACTTCGTCAGCGGTATTGGATTACTAGCGCAAATGCTGCTGCTAGAAAGATTATTTCATCCTGTGTCATTTGTAGACGTTTTAGAGGAAAGCTGGGTGAACAAAAGATGGCAGATTTGCCGAAAGACAGACTCCAACCTGACCTTCCACCATTCACAAATGTGGGTGTTGACTACTTCGGGCCCTTTGAAGTGAAGAGAGGCCGCAGCTTTGTAAAACGCTATGGTGTTATCTTCACCTGCATGGCCAGCAGGGCAGTGCATTTGGAAATAGCATATTCATTAGACACCAGTTCTTGCATCAATGCACTGCGCAGATTTATATCCAGAAGAGGCCAGGTATCACACATCCGATCAGACAACGGAACCAATTTCGTAGGAACAAAACGTGAGCTGAGAGCGGCTCTGTCTGCTCTTAATCACCAAAAAATCCAAAATGCATTACTTCAGTCAGGAGTGAAATGGAGCTTCAACACTCCTACTGCATCACATCATGGCGGAACGTGGGAACGAATCATTCGCATGGTCAGACAGGTCTTGAACTCAGTCCTTAGTCAGCAAAGTGGGGATGATAAGGGGTTACAAACTCTTCTGTGTGAGGTGGAAGCCATATTAAATGACCGTCCCATCACCAAAGTGTCAAATGATCCTAACGATCTGGAACCTTTGACCCCAAATCACATCCTCCTGTTGAAAGGTAAACCTGCACTCCCACCTGGACTTTTTGAGAAGAGTGATTTATACACAAAACGACGTTGGAGGCAAGTTCAGTTCTTATCGGATCTCTTCTGGCACAGATGGATCCGGGAGTACTTACCTCTGTTGCAGGAACGACAACGGTGGTCAAAGGCCAAGAGAAGCTTCATCATTGGAGACATAGTCATTGTGGCTGACTCTACTGCTCCTCGCGGATCCTGGTTGTTGGGGAAGGTACTGCAGACCTTTCCTGACTCACAAGGACTTGTGCGGTCTGTTAAAGTTCAGACCAAATGCAACATTCTGGAGAGACCAGTCACAAAGATTTGTCTTCTGCAAGAAGCTGGATAAAGACTGATGTATTAGTATGTATACATGGACATTATGAACTAAAAGCACATGTGAATGATGGATATTTTATTGGCTCCATTGTTTTTATGGTGTTTAATTGTTATGTTATTCTGGAGTAACAATTAGGGGCCGGTGTGTTGTAGCCAATTTTTATACGTGTTATATGTTTTTTGTTAGTGGTAAATTGGATAGGGGTGACGCTCTTCCACCTGCACACCAGGGGGCATAGGTAGGGCTTCACAGTGGTTACGGAGACTACATAAGGAAGTCACAGGTGAATATCGACAGGGAATTACGATCTGGGGGAGCCACACAGTTTTTCAACCGTGCATGAGTGCATGCGTGGATGTTCGTGATGAATCTTGTCATGGTCAGCTGTTAGCATCATGTTTATCGTTGCTTGCATATGTACGAGCTCAGTTTACATCAGCAATGCAAGTAGCAGTGTTTGTAAGTAATTTTAATCTGCATAAAATAAAGTGTTAATCGAATGCCATGGCAGACCTGATTTCTTGCACCATTACGCGTTGAAGACGACTTCAAATTCCCTCAAGTGGCTTTTTTTGTGGTACTATCGCCACTACAACCTGTATATATGCACAAGGAAAATGGCTAATGTAGTTTTTCGCCACAAATTCTGCTGTTAAACAGAATTAAGTTGAAATGATGCAGGTTGAAGGGTTCAAGAGAAGCAAATATTATATATATATGCACAAGCAAAATCTCACAGAAACAAATAAACCTCCAGACTAAGCACATTGTGCAGCTATTCCCATTCAATTCTATATTTTTGTGCTCTTTTTCGCCGGCTGCTTGGAAGTAACGTTAGTCATTTTTACATTTCCCGCTGTTGTCACTTGTCATCATCGTTGCTACGATACATGACTCACGATGACTGAAACGACCAATTAAAAGGGCATTCTCTGATGATGTTCCAAGATGTTAAAAACGCGACGCTGATCATAGACAAACGGGGAGAAATTAGTATCTACCGTACGCACCGTCTGTTTTTTTCCTACAAATGTCTTCGTTCATAGTCTGACATATATTAGAAGCTATGTGTGTGTCTGTCACGGATTTGCACTGAATTGATTCTCAAAAATACGGAACAAAGTGCGTTCCGTATCGGTTCAATACGGAACAAGACTTTTATGTGTCAAATACGGGATGATTCCGTATTATACGGAACGGTTGGCAACCCTAGTTCTAAGTCAAAACTCATTCCTTCCCAGATCGCAAACATGAATTACCTCCGCCATCTTCTTTCTCTAAAGGAAATGACGTATAACTATGGTTACTGCTGATTGGCCAACCCAGTTGCCAGGAGGAAACTCCTTTGACCAATGAGAAACCTCTTGCCACGCCCATTCCTCCAAGCTGCAGCTGCCCGTCTTATGTAGACTAGCCTACTCTAATTTGACAAAGCGATTGCAAAAAGAATGAAAAAAGAAGGAACATTCGCCTACCAGAAAGTATTTATTTTACCTTATGCATTTACATTACATTTTTCATTTATTCGTTTAGCAGACGCTTTTATCCAAAGCGACTTATTGAGCCGAGGAATTTTTTTTTTTTTTTTATGCAATTGAAGACGAAAAGTAAAGTCACTAACACAATTCTTTCTTCCTTTTTTCTTTGCTTTGTTCTGTTTAGCTACAACAATGTTTAGGTGATCGTTAAATACAGTACAGAATTGTTTATTATTGGCGTTTTGTCTATTGTTATTTGAGTTTTGCTTCGCATTCAAAAAACAGGTTTTGTAATGTTAGCGTGGAATGTTAATTAGACCTTTATAGGTTGAACTGAACGAAAATTTGGAATTTGAATAAAAAAAGACATTGTAGCAATATAATATCTCTCAGAAGATAATATTTTTCAGAAGATAGTTAAATCTGTAATTTTATCCCTTCCATCAGTAATTTTCTGTCAATTACACCCACGATTTAAAAAAAAAAAAACTACTGCAGGGAACGCAAATATTTATTTGGATAACTTTAAATAAAACGAGACTCTAATATCTGAGAACGCGGGACTTTGTGTGCGGGTGTTATACGATCTTCCGAACAGCAGGAGGCGCTGTCTCGAAAAACGAGGGGTCTGAGAATGCGGGACTCTGGGTGCGGAACTGTAGCTTCATAATATTGGAGTTGCTGTGGAGGGAGGGTTTCAGTGGACGAGAAATATAAGCTTTACGACGTGAACGAGAACGATTCGTTCACTTAAAAGATTCGTTCACTTAAAAGATTTGTTCACTTAAAAGATTCGTTCAAAAAGAACGATTCGTTCACGAACATAACATCACTACTTTCCATTGAAAATAGTTGCCAACGCTGCTTCCCTCATTGAGTTTCAGCGTCGAGTCTTCTGAGGTGAGGAGAGCAGTTCACGGTATTTCTCATCTTTACACAACCATCACACACACTTTATACAGTTTGATTAAACGACAGACTCATTTCTGTATTGTTTTCATAGATCACAGCGATACTTGAGCGTCTTTTCTGGCGTCTTCCTTCTGAAATAAACATGTAACGTTAGTGCAGCAGCAGCGAGCATGGGGAGAACACGTGGAGTTCATTCAGACAGATTCGGTGTTTGTTTGTGTGATTGTCTCGATGTTTGGAGTGAAAACTGTTCCTGAATGTCAAGTCAAGAGGTAAAGTTTGAGATCTGTGAGAGGAATTGATGGGAAACGATCTCAAGTGTTACACTGATATAAGTTAGGCATTGAGCCTATAATGAGCAACGTGAGACATTTAAATCACCTCTTAAATGTTAATATTATTTTTTTTATAGCGTTTTACTCTTGGAACAATATTGCTTTGTGATGCTGTTTATTTGTAAACGTTTTATTATCATTAAAGTTATCAGTTTCAGCGCACATAAAATGTAATATTTTAATGATTGAGTACTTTGTGATTGTCATGAAATCTAACTATATTTAGATTAAAATGTACATATTATGCTGCTGTGATTATTTATCTGTAGTGGTTTATGAAGATAAATATCATATTAGTGATTGATGTTTTATCAGTCATATTTTTTCTTTCAGTAGAGCACTTTTACAGGCTTTTATCGTCTATCCTGACTCAAATAATGTGTTTCTGATAGTCTGATGAGGCTCATCAATATTCAGATCTGCTTAAACCACTTTTTAATTCATTACAATGGTTTTTGTTTTCACCTCATTTATTAGATCTCCTGAATCACATCATCAGTGAAGCTCCTCCCACAGTAATTCTCCAATAAATGCTGTAAATCCCCATCAGCTACAAGTGGAGACGAGCATGAAAGCATCAGGAAGAGCTGAAATCTGCAGAGACTGAGTTTATTAAAGAGGACAGTGAGAACACGAGTGATCCAGAACCCTGCAGAATGAAACACACTGAAGATCCTGAAGAACAAAGAGGTTGGTGTTTATTCTTCATTCGTTCATGATGCTGAAGAACATTCATGTTAGAAACATTTAAGCACTTCATCACATTTAGATAAACAGTTAAACTATGAAATGGTACAGAATGTTCTGGGTTTTCTTCAACAAATGGTCAGTAAAGGGAGATTTGAGACATTTATAAATTGATTGTTAACATCAGATCAAGCTAAATACTATTTTAACTGTTTTATTTTACATTTATTTTATATCTGGTTCCCAAATTGCAACAACATTACCAGAAGTTTTGTCATTTTCAATATAGTTTACTAAATAGTAATTTTTTTTTAGGAATAATTAGTAAACACTAAGTTACTGATAAGTTAAGTTGTTTTTTTTCTGCTGGCTGAGACCAGGGGAGAGCGGTGCTTTCACGGAGCTCGTCCCCCCCGGCTGCTCTTTTTTTCAATATCCCGTGAGATTCAGGTCGAGGTGTTGGTTTGGCTTCTCTCTTTAAGGACGATTATAGATTACTACCTGCTTACTGTTACGCTACTTTTGAGCTTCAATTGTTTGTAGTGCTGTAGCGACGCGTCGACGATTCGACGTGAGAATTACGTTGACGTCATATTTTTTCGTCGACACTAATTTATTTATTTTTTGCACCGTTCCCGGAGGTACAGCTCGACACACACACACGTGGGAGACCAAAACATTGCAGAATGGAGGACGAAACAGCAACCTCTTCACAGAATTCCCAATAGTGTTGTCAAAGTACCAGTCGGTACTGAAAATGTGACGGTACCAGCATTTCTGTAGTACCGGGTATATTCGGCACCCACTAATAGGCGCTGCTTTCTGCCGCTTCCGTGTTTATCTCAGCGCGGGCTCAAGACTAACTTTTTTACTATGAGCACTGTAGCCGATATATACCACGATATAGTGTCTGTGTGTATTAAATTGCAAAAAGACTATTTAAATATTAACCCTGCATGTTCTGCTTGTCTCTGTGTGAATGGATGGCGCAGACGCGCGGTTTCATTTACCTCACACACACACACGCACACACTAAAGAACGAGTGACGCTCGCGCTGTTTTCAGTCTCTGCTGCCTCACGATATGATGACATGATGAAATTCATCTCCAGAGCCACTCTGAGAGTCACTTCATGAGCATTTTACTGTTTTGAGAAAAACTATGGTCATATCATACATACACAGAAACTCAAGGTCTTCACGGCAACCCGTCAAAATAAAAGTTCGGTTTAACTTTGAAAAATTGTACAGAAATAATGATATTAGTCTACTTTACAATAGATTTAGCTACATCTAAAAATACTACTACTAATAATAATAATGTGTGCATAAAAAGGTTGCTTATTTTTAAGCAATATTTCTCAATATTTGCGTTTTACAGCATGTAGCCTTCAATGTATTATTTACCTATGATTACTGTCATAAATAATAAAGTAATTGAATTGAATGTTTTTTTTCTTTCAAATAGTTAAATAAAATAGAAAAATAGTTCCAACAGATTTTGAACTAATGTGAACGGTAGCTAATAACCTACAAACTGCACAGAGCTAAGATGCCTTGGTTAGTCCAGCACCAGCAAAGTGCACAGCTGCTAGATCTAGCTAACAGTAGCAAGCAGATTGCAGTAGCTTTTAACGTTACGTTAGCTAACTCAAGTCACGACTTAACGTTAGTTAGCATTAACTAGTGTTGGGTCCGAGTCCACCTTTGTCGAGTCCGAGTCGAGTCCAAGTCCTTAACAACCGAGTACAAGTCCAAGTCCGAGTCCAAAGAGGGTCGAGTCGGACTTGAGTCCGAGTCCTTAACATCCGAGTCCGAGTCGAGTCCGGCCGAGTCCACAAAGATTTAAATGATTTGAAATTGACCTTTCACAAAGACCCGCCCCTCTTGGTTACTGTTGCTACGTCCGACAAGCCATTCCTCTCTCACTCCACATGTTCTCGGTCGGAGCAAAGAGGACACTAACAATGTGCCAACAGACAGAACAGGGTACTTTTGGTTTGAAATAAAGTCTCAGCTTTCAATTTTTAAATTTTTATGAAATTCAAACGATAAATACTGTTTTGTGGTGCTTTAATGTGTAGGCCTCAGTTCAAGCAGCACGTGAACTGATAATCTCTTCTAGTTATAGCACAAATTTCTAAAAAAGAAATCAATACACACTATTTTTCAAGTTCAAGTCCACTGCCTTTAATCTACTAACTGATTTGGTTTGTTTGTCGAACAAAAATGGCGTGTATCTGCATTATAATTGGTCAGATCACCTGTCAATCAAATCCCGGCGAAAGGTCTCAACACTGAGCTCTTAAATTAATATTTTAAACCTTACAAAATGATTGCAATGTATAGTTACAGTCATACGTTTACCTATTGTACATCTTTTACAATCTGCAAGGTAATGCTTAATAATGCAACACGATGCATTAAGAGCCAGGGGTAAACTTTTGAGCAAGATGATGATGTTTAAATTTTTCTTATTGTGTTGTACATGCTAATATCTTATTTAGCCTCTGAAGGGTTGGACTAAATTAATAAATGCATTTTTAAACAAATAAGACCAATTTACACCAATGATCCAGTTCAAAAGTTTACACCTCTTGGCTCTTAACGGATGCTTCCTTCTTGTGCATCACTAAATGTTTGCAGGGTTTGTAATAGTTGTGTATGAGTCCCTCAGTTGTCACCAGTGTGAAAGTATGGATCTTACAATCATAGTCACTGCTAGTAAGGAGTCAAATATGCAGAAGATGCTGGAAAAGCAAAGAATGTGCAGGAGCTGGATGATTTTTCCTCAACCATTAAAAAAAAAAAAAAGTTGTGGATCATTCAGGTAATGACACAATATTAAAATCGAGCCTATGTAATTTGTCTTTATTTTGTGTTTGTATTTTATTTAGGCTATTAAACATCTGTTATGTGAAAAAGCTTTTTCAGGGCAGTACTAAATAGAAACAATGTGTATGATCCGTCTTATTAAAAAACATAAAAATAACATTTTGGAGATTCTGCAAGGAGTATGTAAACTTATGACTAAAGTATAAATGCAACAAAAATGATAACATTATTAGACGCCAAAATGTTGCTATGGTTATCAAGTTTCTTATGTTGCTATGTGTCAAATCATCGCAATTTCATGACTCAAAGGACAAAAAATAAGTGGATTCAATCCCAGATTTAAATGCAGTTATCACTATTTATAATTTACAGTGTGAACGTAACCACTGGTCCTCTAGAAGTATGAAAAACAAAACTATTTAGATTGTCAACAGCGCTCCCTTTAAGCCATCACTTACCGCGTTCGGCACTCTCCCTAAAACTCTCGTCATAAACACTGACTGAAGTTGTCCGCACTGCACAGTGAATATCTTATTTATATTGCGTCTAGGGAGACTTTGTTGTTTATGAGGGGATTTGCGAAAGGATAAAGCTCGTGCTGATTCTAAACATACATTTTGAGCGAATTATTCGCATGCGGACTCTAAAACGCCTCTGATTTGCCACTGTGTTTATGCACTTAACTGTGATTGGCTACAATGCTCAACGCTGAAACAACGTTGTTTCGTTTCGTTTTTGAATAAAAAAAATTCACAAATTTAGTTTTGTGTCATCCAGTGCCCGGACTCGACTGGACTCGGACATTTTTCCGAGTCTAAAATGTCCCGAGTCCGTGTCAAGTCCGAGTACAAATTCATTCGAGTGCGTGACAAGTCCGAGTCCATTCAAAATTGGACTCGAGACCGGACTCGAGTCCGAGTCCGAGTTCGAGTACCCCAACTCTAGCATTAACTCATGCTGTGGTCGTTTACGAGTCAAATACATAACGAAAAATAATTGTTATATTAGTCGTTAGATTAGTCGACTAATCGATAAAATAATCGCCCAACTAATCGTTTTATTAATAATCGTTTACCCCAGCCCTAATTGTTTGTGGCTGACCTGAATTCACCTGTTTTATTTGCTGTCATTTATCGTCCACCAAATCCCAACAAAGATTTTATTCTAATTAGATTTATTTAGTTTTTGGCTGATGTTGTTACGAAATTTGATAAGCTCCTGATCTGTGGGGATTTCAACATTCATGTTTGTTGCCCCTTAAATCGACTTGCTAATGATTTATAAAAATCTGTTAAACTCGTTTGGCCTCATTATTTCTCTTGGTCTTTCAGTATCAGTCACAGAAATGTTGGAATCAGGTATTTCGGATCACTTCCCCATTAAATTTGAGTTTAGTGTTCCACAACCTCCTAAACCTGTACCTGCAGTCTCTAGGTGTCGCTGTTTCACACCCTCTTCAGCTGGAGAGTTTGCTTTGATGTTCTTGGGCTCTCAGTTTTATGCCAAGAATGATATGGTTCTTCCATCTTCCCCAGATAACACTCTCTCTGCATTTTATTCTACCAGTGCTGAAATCTTAGACTCCGTTGCCCCTTATCGGTTTAGGCTTATTAAACCTACAGTGGACCCCTGGTTAAACGACAACACAAGGACCATAAGGCAACACTGCAGACAAGCTGAAAGGAGGTGGAAGAAGGACCAATTGCAGGTTTCTCTGGAAATGTTAAGGGATAGTCTTTTAGAGTATCAGAGGGCAGTAAAGGTGGACAGATGATCTCTCATCTGTCATAGTTAACAGCTGTCATGAACCTAAGGTGTTATTCAACGCTACTAACTCTGTTCTGAATCCACGTACTTTTGCTTAGTGGGAGGCTTCAACCAGTATGTGTAAGAAGTTTTTATTTTACTTAATTGATAAAGTAGCTTTACTTAGGCAAAATGCCAGTGTTGATCTTAGTATGTTTGTACCTGCTGATCCTTTGTATTCAGCTGTTTTTGGGGAATTTAAACCTATCTCTCTGTCGATGCTATCTCAGGTTGTATGCCACATGAAATCTACCAACTGTATTTTAGATATTGTTCCAGGTTTTTAGCACTCTTGGGTCGAGTTTGCTTATGTTTTTTAATTTTTGTCTTAGTTCTGGCTCTGTCCCGGATGCTTTTAAACATGCCGTGGTTAGACCTCTGCTTAAAAAACCCAATCTTGATCCTAATGTATTGTCAAATTTTAGACCAGTTTCACATCTGCCATTTCTTTCGAAGGTGTTGGAGAAAGTTGTTTTTAATCAGTTACAAGCTTTTCTACAACAGAACTCCGTGTTTGAGAAATTTCAATCTGGATTTAGATCACGTCATAGCACTGAGTCGGCACTGTTAAGGGTTCACAATGATATAGCCTTGTCTGTAGATTCAGGGGACCGTACTGTAATAGTGCTTCTGGACTTAACAGCAGCATTTGATACAGTAGATCATTCAATTCTTCTCGCACGCCTTTAGCATTGTGTAGGCATTCAAGGATCCGCACTTAAGTGGTTTAGCTCCTATTTGACAAACAGGAGTTTCTCTGTCACAATGGGTGACTTTTCCTCATCGTCTCCTCCTCTCTATTGTGGTGTGCCCCAGGGTTCAATGCTTGGCCCCACTCTATTTTCTTTGTATATGTTGCCACTAGGGGCTATAATAAAAAAGCATAATATATCATTTCATTGTTATGCAGATGATGTGCAAATCTATCTGCCTATGAAATCGAATGACAGTATTGCATTAAATCATTTGCAAAATTGCATTGATCATATTAAGTTGTGGCTTTCTCGGAACTTCCTTAAGCTGAACGAAGATAAAAGTGAATGCATTATCTTCAATACGAAATGCATGTCAAAAAATCCTACTTTAAGATTGGGAGCTTTGACTTCGTGCGCCAAGCAAACTGTCAGAAATTTGGGTGTGACTTTTGATTGCAGCATGAAATTTGAAAAACAGATTAGCAATGTGGTTAAAATTAGCTTCTTCCAACTTCGTCTGTTGGCTAAAGTTAAGCCGTTTCTTAGTAGGCACGATTTAGAAAAGGCTTTACATGCCTTTATTAGTTCAAGGCTTGATTATTGCCAGGGGTGCACATAACTGGTACGCAGGTACGCATGCGCGACAAAAATCAAGAATGCGTAATGCCACTTGTGTTACTACGCGCCTTTGCGTACTGTCGCCAAAATGCAACCTAGGCAGTGTACATTTCATTTTTTACAGAAAACGAGACGATAACTAAATAAAACCCCGTTTTAAATGACGAGCACTATGACGAAAATGTATTGACATTTTCGTCAACGAATACAAACTAGACGGAAATGTTAGGGAGGGACGATTGGGGAAGAGATCCAGTCAGAACTGATTTGCGTTTGTGGAAGATGCGCTACCCAGCGGGAGAAAGAGAAGGGCAGATATATGGATAGATCTGAATAAGAGTGACGACGCGAAAGAGAGCTTTATTCAGTATGTTTTTCTGTGCGAATACACACACACGCGCGCGCGCGCTCTACCGAAGTGTGCAGCCCTGCACATACAGCTAAAGCGCGCTGCGCGCAAGAACTGAATTGGGCTCTCTTTCGCTTCTGAATGGACAAATACACACAACATTATGTCTAAATTTCCGTTTTGGAGAGTATTCACGTAAACCCAGTCGGTTATGTCTTTACAGAACGTACAGTGCATCCGTGCAATTGGATCTGCACACTCGGTCTTAAAGTGACAGTGCGTAATAAACCTATGCCTTCTGTAGTACACTTAATATTGATCAAACAACAAAATAAAAAGAGAAAATCCACTGCTCTTTAATATCTTTAATAAGGATTAATTATATTTAATTTATACAAATAAATATATCTGAACAATAACACTTCAAATAAAAAAAAATTTCTATCATTTTAGGCCGTTTTTTTTCACGCTGGTGTAAATTTATGTGTTCGTTTTTTTTATTTTATATAAGTTTGGTTTTAGTTAGTTATTTTTATGCTATAAAAATGTGAATATGATGTCATGATTGACAGCTGTGGCCACGCTACATATGGGGTGAGTACCAAACACCATCTCCTGGTACTCACATGAGTAACTCACTGAAAAAGTTATGTGCACCCCTGATTATTGCAATCCTCTTTATGTTGGTCTGAGTCAAATATCTCTTTCCCATCTTCAACTTGTACAAAATGCTGCTGCTCGCTTTTTAACAAGTTCACCTAAAAGAGCACACATCACCCCAGTTCTAACGACTCTGCACGTGCTTCCAGTGCGTTTTAGGGTTGATTTTAAGATTTTGCTGTTTGTTTTTAAAGCTGTAAATGGGCTAGCCCCTGAGTACCTGTCTGAGCTTTTGACTTTGGTTGGACAAAATCGCCGGTTACGGTCTTTTGATCAACAGACTTTACAGGTCCCGAAGTCAAGGTATAAACAGTGGGGCGATAGGGCTTTCGCTGTTGCTGGCCCTAAACTTTGAAACAAGCTCCCCCCTGACATTCGTACTGTGACAGATGTTGTACTTTTTAAAACAAAACTTAAAACTTATTTGTTTAAAATGGCCTTAATACACAGTAGTGGTGAAACAATTTTACTTTCTTCTGATGTTTTTAAGTAATCTAATATGGTTTTTGGCTTTTTTTAATGTTGTGTTTGTCTTTGTACCAATGTTGTTTTCGTCAACGATGACGATAACGCAATTATTTCGTTGACTCACCTTTTTTTAATGACGATAACGCTACGATGACTAGCTAAAAATGGCTCTAAGGTGACTAAAAGATGACGAGACGTTTTCGAGTTTTCGTTGACGAGACGGAACGAAAATGATTATAAGTCTGACGTTCACAATGAATGTGATTTCTGCCTATTTTGCGTGAAATCTGTCTGTTTTGAGCTAAAAAAATATCAGCAATGCCGCTTCCTAATCCTTGTTTTGGGTACGCCCACCACCCGGCTGCCGCGCTGCGCGCACCAGATTCCACACAACAACAACACACCTGCGGCTGCGGCTATAGTCCCTCGCTACACATCTTCGAAGGACCATGGCGGCGACGCCAATAAATGGGCGAGATGATTTATGGACATACATTCAGTATAATCCATCAGAAAGAAAAACGGCACACGCGCGGTCTCTTGCTCTCTCTCCCTCTCTGCCGTGCACGCGCTACGCGGTTTGGAGCACAGTCTCTGTCTCGCGGGCGCGCTCGCTCTAGATTCCGAGAGATTTTAACTAATTCGCGGGCATTAGTGAGCCGCTATCAATATGCGGGAGACTCCCGTAACTTCCGGGAGACTTGGGATGTCTGCATTTTCTATACTGAAATAATATCGGCATTATAATTATTGATTTTTCATTAAGCTATTTTTTTTGGTGCTGCCTCAGCTCTTGGTGCCCTACACACAGCGCGTGATGCGCGTAACCTGTCAAACCTAAGCCCATTTCCAATACTTTTTAACCTAAATTAATTTGTTAAAGACTACTACTTTTTTTTTTTTTACTAAAACTTGACTAAAACCTTTTTGCGTTTTCGTCGACTAAAACTTGACTAAAACCTTTTTGTGTTTTCGTCGACTAAAACTTGACTAAAACTATCAAGTTTACAAGTGACTAAAATGTGACTAAAACTAAAAAGCATTTTCGTCCATAAGACTAAAACGGCAAACAACACTGATTTGTACCTGATGTGAAGCACTCTGGACACCTGGTGGCTGCTGTAAAGTGCTATAGAAATAAAGTTTGATTGATTGATTGATACATTTTGAGCGAATATTCACAAACTTTCTGACATGATCTCTGTTTGGGTTATGTGATGTCATTTTATATAAAAAATGTATATAAACAAATGTCTGTATTAAAGTAAAAATGATTGATAAACACGTATTTGGAATATAATTAAATAACAAGTACTTTGGGTGTCTTGTTCATTATATTTATTTTCATATATACGGCTTATTACGGTTATTGTCATGCTTTCCGTCAGTAAATGACAGCTGCTTTATGCATAACAGATGTGACCATTACATTAATATAAAGGAATGCTATACTGCATCTTGGAGCATGCAGAGATGTAGAACTAGAATTTCTGACAGTATTATAGTTAATTTTTCAACTTTAAAGTTTTAGTTTCTCTCGTTTGTAATTTATTTTTGTTTTGTTTTCTAATTAAAAATCAGTAAATCTATTCTCGTTTATTTTTATTTTTGTCTATTTAAATTCTATTTACAAACTCCCCACACACAGTAATGACCAATAACTAATTTGTTGCAAACTACATTTCTTTTGTTTTAGAATTTTTGTCAAAAAAACAAAATATGTGAAAAACAGCTCGATTTTACGTCTCATCTATTTTAGGTTCAGGTTCTAAAGGGTTAATTATTTTGATGTACTGAAAATTAAATGTTTAAATTTTTTCTTTCATGTCAGACCCGATGGAAGTGGAGGAGGAGAGTGAAGAACTGAGTGAAGTGGAGGAACATCATATCCAACCTGGAGGAAAACCTTTGAGTCGCTCAAAGACTAAACAGACATTTTTAAAGAAAAGAAGAGCCAAGAAATCTTTCACCTGCACTCAGTGTGGAAACAGTTACACAGCCAAACATAATCTTGAGATTCACATGACGATCCACACCGGAGAGAAGCCGTTCTCATGTGATCAGTGTGGAAAGAGTTTCAGTCAATCAGCAAACCTTAATGTTCACATGAGGATCCACACCGGAGAAAAGCCGTTCACATGTGATCAATGCGGGAAAATGTTTCTCTGTTCATCAGCCCTGAAGAGACACCTGACAGTTCATACAAAGGAGAAGCCGCATTCATGTTCTGTGTGTGGAAAGAGTTTTTCACTGCGGGAACATTTACATAAACATGAGAAAACTCACACTGGTGTGAGAGAGTACATGTGCTTTGAGTGTGAGAAGACTTTTACTACAGCGGACAGTTTAAAACGGCACCAGAGAATTCACACTGGAGAAAAACCTTACAAGTGTTCACACTGTGACAAGAGATTCAGTCGATCAGGAAATCTGAAAACACATGAGAGGATCCACACTGGAGAGAAGCCGCATGTATGCCATCAATGTGGAAACAATTTCACATTCAAAAAATCTCTTGATGTTCACATGAGGATCCACACCGGAGAGAAGCCGTTCTCATGTGATCAATGCGGCAAAACATTTCTTAGTTCATCAAACCTGAAGACACACCTGACAGTTCATACGAAGGAGAAGCCGCATTCATGTTCTGTGTGTGGAAAGAGTTTTTCACTGCTGAGCAATTTACATGCACATGAGAAAATTCACACTGGTGTGAGAGAGTACTTGTGCTTTGAGTGTGAGAAGACTTTTATTACAGCGAACAATTTAAAACGGCACCAGAGAATTCACACTGGAGAAAAACCTTACAAGTGTTCACACTGTGACAAGAGATTCAGTCACTCATCACATCTGAAAACACATGAGAGGATCCACAGCAGAGAGAAGCCGCACACGTGTGATCAGTGCGGGAAGAGTTTCTCTTTTAAAACTCAACTGAAGATACACATGAAGATCCATGCAGTGGAGAAACCACATCACCGCAGTGTGAAATCACAGTAGCTCATCTTTATGTGCTGAGAAACATGTTTTTTCTAAGTTAGTTTCCTAACAGCCACGATGAGCGACAACAAATGTTCACATTTGTCTGTTCAGACCAATTAAAAAAAAGTCAGTAAATGCACAGTCAATCTCTGACAGTAGGTGGCGCTCATGGAAAAATGGAAAAGCAACATCGCTGCGCAACTTTGTTTCTGACTCCCGCTTGTCATGCCTGCTACAGACTGTGCAATTTTTGGCATTTCTATAAGATTCATTATAAATCACACTGTACGATATGCATCTAACAAACTTGGGTAGACTGTACAGTGATTACTGTACTGTCCAAAATCCTACAGTGTGTACCGAGCAAGAAAGAACATCAAACAGTATTTTCATGCCTTCAAACAGCCTTTTGTATTGTTGTATTTGTTATGGTGCAGGTCACACATGTGTGTTGAGTTTGTTTTGCAGTACCCATGAGCTTAGCGTTGCGAGCGCCAACACTACTGTTTGAGCTACAGGAAAGTGAGAAGATGACCGACTATAAGATAACTACACATAAGCCACCAAAATTCATCAACTAACCGTTTAGAAATGTCCTGTTGCATTCTACATGTGGTCACTTCTTACGTCTCTCCATCATTGTCTGACTCCGGTTTGAAAAGGCCTAAAGTTTTTGACATTTTTTTTGTGTGTCTGTGTGAGGTAATGAAGAAAGCTCCGCCCCCTGTGCCTGAGCAGCAGCTCATTTACATTTAAAGGGACACACAAAACGTTTGTGCTCACCATTAAAAAGTGACAATTTTAACATGCTCAGGGCTCCAGACTAACTTTTTGCCTTGGTTGCACTGGTGTGCCTAACTTTTTTATTTAGGTGCGCCAGCACAAAATGTAGGTGCACCCAAATTTTTCCTCAGCTCGCGGCGCCTTTAACGCCACAATTTCAAAGTTACCTTTTTACCACGCTCCATATACATTCATGTAAATGATTTTAAACAAGAATAAGGTGAAGGTAAATACCTTCAGCGCTGCTGCTTCTCTTGAGCTGCGCCAGAGCGATCTCACGCCAAAACGCTATTTATGTTTTTGAATTTCGTAAGACAATGGACGTAATTTGAAACCTGAGACTGTTTCATATCAATAGTAACAAAGCACAAAGATTATTGCGATTTATTGGATGGGATGCACGCTACAATGTCCCATTCATTCATCAACTGAAAACAGCATAGCATATCCGTTCCAAGGACTGAGGGCAAGGTAGTTCAGGAAGAGGAACAGTTCATCTATTGCCTGTAAGGACTGACCGATCACAACACAATTATATGTATATGCATTTGTCAATACCGCTAGTAGGTGTACGGTACAGTTACAACAACAGACATCTGATGGTGTGGAACTTATTTCCATTCATTCTGCATTTACTCTGCATTCAATTCTAAAAGTGCTAGTGTTGGTCATAAGGTGAAGATCCTCGCTTCAGAAAGTAAAAGTCCAACCATGTATTGATCAAATATATTGTAATAACTAGCAGTTATTCAGTAAAACGTGGGGACTAAGCTATGCTAATGAACTTTTAATAGGCTAATTGTTACCGCGAGACCAAGAATACCCGAACTAACTTGAACATAAACACACACAACTTTATTTAACACAAAAACCCAACCATCTTGCTTTAATAACGCATAAATCAACTCCCAACACACAATTTCCCATAATGCACCCAGCTGCTAGCGCTGACTGCTAGGTCATTACAATATACATGTCTTCAATGTATATTTGGAGTCGGTCGATTAACCCCAAAGTCCAAAGTGGATTACTTTAAACTGCCACAGTCGGGGGCCGGAGCTTCTACATGACGGCTCTGGCCCAATCGGAGCAGCACGGTCTCGTTACCTAGGCATAGGGCGGCACGTCGACGTGCTCCCCAGACAATGCACTCATCTCTAATATCAGCGAGCCTGAACTCGTGGCTCGTCTGGCTCATCCCCACCACCACAGACAACAGCTTCTTTCCAGGCATTGAAAGATTACTGTTAACCCTCTGGGGTCTAAGGTGTTTTTGGGGTCCTTGAGATGTTTTGACATGCCCTGATATTTGTATTTTTTTCAGTTGCTTATAAACATATTAATGGCAAAGGTGTAATTATTTAGCACGAACATGTCTATCATAATATGTGAGCAACATGTATGTACATGTTTGCATTTTTGAGAGAATATTATTTATGCGTGGTTATTCAAAAAAACTCAAACTTAAATTGTCTGATATAAGACCACAAACTACCAACTTCACATATTCCCACAATACTTTTGACTAATGGATGTTGTCGCCTACAGTTTTTACTTTATCTGAAAATCATCCGGGCTAATCGTTCACATTACAGTTTTTTTCAGTCGGTAACAAGCGTTTGTCCAGCCAGTTGTCACATTTTCAAAACTCTAAACACAATTAGCACAGCATTGTTTTGTGGCCACACCATTCATACATTTCATGTCGTTTTCACACAATATGCAGTCAGTGAACACATTTCCATAATTCTTACATTTTCTTAACAGACAAGCTATACCTCCCAACAAAATTATAGATTGTTTTTGTAGTATTTACGAATGTTAACACACAACATCCCAATATAGCAAAAGCAATATTCCAAACCTTAGATACAGTATAAAAACCTCTGCTTCTGCAATGATATCATTTCAAAAACAAAATATCTCAGCTGATAATAAACAAACAATTGAATAATTGACACAGAGCTGATTTATGTTGGGTAAATTGGACCAACCACAGCTGATTTCAGTCTGGCTTAGACTGGCAGGGGTTATTTTTTTATATTACATTGACACTTATAAAAGGAGGAGAAGGGAGAAGAGCAGGCCCAGTGAGAGATGCAGTGAGCCAGTGGACCCTATAATACCGAGCGCATCCTTGCCTTCCTCAATGATCTCCACCAGCGCCTGGGTCCAGAGCAGCGCCTGGTTCTCATGAAAACATGAGGACCTTTGTAATTACCTGGGACAATGTGGCTTTCCATCATTCTCAAGCAATAACAACATGGTTTGAAATCCACCCAAGACTGGTAAGTCTCTTCCTTCCACCCTATTCACCTTTCCTCAACCCCATAGAGGAGATATTTTCTGCATGGAGGTGGAAGGTTTATGACCATCAGCCACATGACCAGATATTGAAGTGTACTAAGTGCACTTAAAAAAAAAAAAATTTCCACCTGGGTCACCTGGGAGTATACACTTAATATCAATTTAAGAATTTGTAATAATTAGTTTATTTTTATAAAGTGTACTTAAATAGCACTTTTGGGAAAATTAAATTTTTGACTATTACATTTTAAATATATTTTAAGTAAAATCAATTTAATTTAAACTTATAATAGCTATCTAAAAGTGCACTAACAATGAACTATTTTTAATGTGTTAAAAATGTACTTGTAAGAAATACACTAATAAAACACTTCTGTGTATTTTTTCAATAGTATATCTTTTTTCTTATGCACTAAAAATACATTTAAAATATCAATGTTATTTAGTATACTTTCGCAATTACACTTAAGTACTACTTAAGTAAAAATATACTTTTAATTAGTGTATATAGTGTATAATTTTTTAACTTTTCTTTAGCACAAAAAATAGGAATGTACTACAAATGTACTTTCTTGTATTTAAGTGTTTTTTTAGTGCACTCAAATACACTTTATTTTCACCTGGGAATACACTTCCATAATGTACTTAAAGTGCTCTATTTTCGACCCACTTATTTTGCACTTAATATACTAAAAGCTTATCTTAAGTACTGCTTAATATAAACTTAAGATCATCTTAGTGTACTAAATTGTGCTTTTTTGGGACACATTGAAGTTGAACTAAAGTGTATTTTTAATATACTATTTCATTTTTTTTTTAATGTATTTCGTTAACACTTTAAGTACAATTGAAACCATCTTTAAATACAATAATAAACTATTTAATGTTACGGAATTATGTAACTCCGTATACTGTTTTGATTGTATATTGTTTGTATATTCTGTTGTGTTTCTTGTCTCTTTCGTTTTCTTTTATTTGTTCCAAGCAGGATAATCCTGATCAGCTGTGAGATGGCTCCACCCTTTGGTTAACGCGGGCTTAAAAGAATGCTTCCGTTATCTGAAGGCGAGCTGTTGCGATTCCGGGCCGGTCGCACTTCTCCTGTCTCCTCTCCAGCCGTCAGATCATTTTTCCTGAGTTAGCTTATGTTATGTTTCTGTTATTTTCAGTGATAGTGTTTTTGTAGGGTTGACCTGCCCTTTTCTTTGAAATTCCGTTCGTTCTGTTTTGTTAGTGTATTTAGGGAAATTCGTTGGATTTTGATTTTGGATACTTTGAGGGAAGTTAGTTTTGATATTTTGTTTATTATCTGTTTTGTTTGTTATTTTGGGCCTTGGGTCTTCCTGAAGATTTTACACCCACTGGTTTGTTACTTTGGAGATATTTACATTTTACGTGTGTTTGTTTTTTTCTTCATATTTTTTTTCTAATAAAACGTTTATCGTTTTTTCTTACCGAAACTTCAGACTCGTTGGTTTCTTTTGGTCTGACGACTGGGTGTGGGAGTCATGTCTATTATTCTTTTTTACGATTTAACCTAGACAGATCGTAATAAATGGGGGCTCGTCCGCTGCTTTTTATTCTTTTTTTTTTTTCTTTAGGCCATATTTTGTTTGCTTATTTGATGTTTTCTTTTTCTTTTTTTTTCGTCTCCGGGGAAAATTTGTTAGGATCTCTTACTGGTGTGTACACTATTTGCTAAATGCATTTATTGTTGTTTCTGATTGGCAGTTTTTACTTGTGTAAAGGGGTTGGAAATAGTTATATAATGGAGTTTAGCATTGAATCCTTTAGCCTTAAACCTACTTTTGAAGCATTGGAGAAATGTCGTAAAGCTGACTTGTTTTTGGTGGCTGATTTTTATAATATACCTATTCAAAGAGCTGGGACAAAGGAGGTAATTCGAGAAGCGTTGCGTGAAAAATTAGTGAGGATTGGAATTTTAGAAGGAGTTGAATCCAGTCCAGAGTTACGAAATGCCGAAGCGGGTGTGCAGGGTGCGGAAGCTACTTTTGAGGAATCTGTTGATGGAAACGCTGCTGCTAATCCGCTTGTAGGTTTGAACACAGAGGATCTTAAATTGGCAGTTAGGCTTAAAGAACTTGATCTAGAAGTTAAACGGCAGGAGCATAACACACAGCTTTTAAAGATGAAGCAGTATGAGCTGGAAAGCCAAGGCGCTCGTCGTTTGCCGGTGAGTACTTTTAAAGTTCCTGTATCACCTGATAGGCCTACTGTTAATGTTGATTATCATGTGTCACCTTTTGCAAATTCAAATGAATTTGACATTAGCAGACAAATTCGATTGGTCCCTACGTTTAGAGAATCCGAGGTTGACTCTTATTTTAACGCGTTTGAACGTATAGCTGCCGCCTTGCATTGGCCTGGGGAAATCTGGCCGCTTCTACTTCAGTGCAAGTTGGTTGGGAAAGCGCAGGAGGTATATGCCTCTATGTCAATTGAAGAGAGTCTTGAATACGATGCATTAAAAGCGTCTGTGCTCAGAGCTTATGAATTAGTCCCAGAAGCGTATCGTCAGAAGTTTCGTTGTCATATAAAAGCTGCCAATCAGACGTTTGTGGAGTTCGCCCGTGACAAGGGAGCTCTTTTTGATAAGTGGTGTCAATCCAGTAAGATAAGTGATTTTGGCAAACTTCGTGAATTGGTATTACTAGAAGATTTCAAGAATTCGTTATCCGATAGAATTGTGGTTCACCTAAATGATCAGAAAGTGACCACACTTTCACAGGCCGCTGTTTGTGCAGATGAATTCGTTCTGACGCACAAAAACAATTTTTTTCCACCTAATCGTCGGGAAAATTCTCAAATTAGTGTGGGTAAAAATGTGAAATATTCGAAGACCGTGGTTCCAAATCAAGTAGAAAATCGTGAATGTTTCTACTGTTACGAATTTGGTAATTTGATCGCTGTGTGTCCAGTACTGAAAAAGAAAAATCAGTCACCAAGAGGGGACAATCCTAAAAGTGTTGGTTTCGTTCGTGTGAAATCGAAAATTAACCTCGATGAACAAAAGGTTGATTCAGTTTATGATCCATTTATTTCTGAGGGTATAGTGTCTTTCGTTGATCAAAAAGAGATAAAATCTATTCGGATTCTCCGTGACACTGGAGCAGCTCAATCGTTCATACTTGATAGTGTGTTACCATTTTCGAAAGATTCGTCATGCAATTCAAATGTCTTGGTTCAAGGCATTGAACTGGGAATACTTGAAGTACCTTTGCATTTAGTGCTATTAAAGTTGCCGTACGTCCGCAGTTGCCTATTAGAGGAATTGATCTGATCCTCGGCAATGATCTTGCCGGAGAAAAAGTTTTGCCATTACCCGAATTGATCAATGATCCGATTTATGAACTTCAAAATTCAAAAGATTTGGCTTCTGAATTTCCTTCAGTGTTTCCTGTGTGCGCGGTTACGCGAGCGCAAGCTCGTAAGTTCGGAGATGTAGTAGGTCTTTCCGATAGTTTCTTGAATCTGACTGAACCTGTTGAAGAATCTCCTAATTCTTTTGATGCTCATGTGCTAAAGCGCTCTGAGCCGCTGTCCACGCATTCAAGTGCTGAAGTTGACCTGTCATTGTTCATTGACAGAGCAACATTCATCACTGAGCAACAACAGGACGTTTCTCTTGCTCGTTGCCGAATGTCAGCGGTGGAGAAAGATGATTTAGATTAGAGACCTATTGCTTATTTCTGGGACGATGGCTTATTAATGCGCAAGTGGTCATCAATTGTTTGTGAATTTGAATGCAATTCAGTTTATCAGATTGTGGTACCTGTAAACTCACGTTCTCACGTTTTGAATTTGGCTCATGACCATAATTTTTCGGGTCATTTGGGCATCACGAAGACGTATAAACGCATTTTAAGACACTTTTTCTGGCCTGGTTTGAAATCGGATGTAGCGAAATACTGTCGGTCCTGTCACGTCTGTCAGCTCGTTGGGAAGCCAAACCAGACGATTCCTCCTGCTCCTTTGTGTCCTATACCCGTGGTTGGAGAACCGTTTGAACACCTCATATTAGATTGCGTTGGTCCGTTGCCTAAGACGAAAGCTGGGCACAAATATTTACTCACGATGATGTGTACTGCTACTCGTTTCCCAGAGGCTGTGCCATTACGTTCTCTGAGTACTAAGGTTGTTTTGCGATCTTTGATTAAATTTTTTTCTACTTTTGGGTTACCAAAAATAGTGCAGACCGATCAAGGGTCTAATTTTATGTCAAGGGTGTTTAAACAAGTTGACGCAGTTGAATATAAAGCATTGTGTGGCAAGCGCCTACCATCCAGAGTCGCAAGGCGCTTTGGAAAGATTTCACCAGACTTTGAAGTCTATGTTACGTACTTATTGTGCTGATTCTGCGAAAGACTGGGACGAAGGCTTACCATTACTGTTGTTTGCTATTCGTGAAACCACACAGGAATATTTAGGTTTCAGTCCGGCAGACTTGGTTTTTGGACACACTGTCCGAGGTCCGCTCAAGCTTTTGAAAGAAAAGTGGATGTCTAGGGAATCCATTTCTACTAACGTGCTGGATTATGTGAGCTCCTTTCGTGAGCGGTTGCATAAAGTTTGTGATCTGGCTCGTATCTCTCTATCGTGTACTCAAGCGAAGATGAAAACCCATTTTGATCAAAAGTCAATTGCTCGCGGTTTCGATAAAGGCGACAAAGTTTTAGTTCTATTCCCAATTTTGGGATCTGCTTTGCAAGAAAAGGAAGACTCGCCTATGTCATATTAATATGTTAAAATCCTATGTGACGCGAGACGATGACAAAGAGTCTAATAACCCTATTGCCCCGGTAGCTTCTGTTTCTGTGCATGCGACATGTTGTCCCGATGAAGATGGTTTGACTCTACGAAGTATTCCTGTAACTGGCGTGCGATTGCAGAATTCGCAAATTTTAGCAGATTTAGAATCCTTTTTGTCATATCTGCCTAGTTCGTCTCGAAATGATGTAAGTGAGCTAATACAATCTCACAATGCTCTCTTCTCAGATGTGCCTTCTCGTACTACTGCTGCATTTCACGACATTGAAGTAGGAGATCATACGCCAATTAAGCAGCATGCTTATCGTTTAAACCCCACCAAACGTGACTTAATGCAATCCGAGTTAAAGTATCTTCTTGACAATGGTTTTGCTGTCCCTAGTAACAGTCCTTGGAGTTCACCCTGTCTTCTGGTTCCCAAGAGTGATGGTTCAGTTCGTTTCTGCACTGATTATCGAAGGGTTAATGCAGTTACAAAAGCAGATTAGTTTCCCCTTCCTCGTATGGAGGATTGTGTGGATAAAGTTGGTTCTGCTGTGTTCGTTACGAAGTTAGATCTGCTTAAGGGTTACTGGCAGGTACCCTTAACACCTCGCGCTGCCGAAATTTCTGCGTTTGCCACTCCTGACAACCTATTAGAATACACCGTTATGGCTTTCGGACTTCGAAATGCTCCAGCCACTTTTCAGCGCCTTATGAATTCTGTATTAGCCGGTGTTCCTAATTGTAAGGCATACTTGGATGATATTGTGATTTATTCCACCACCTGGGATGATCATCTGAAAACCCTTCTCGACGTTTTTAATCGCTTTCAAGAGGCTTCACTTACTGTTAATCTCGCAAAATGCGAGTTTGGTAAAGCTACAGTAACTTACCTGGGAAAGCAGGTGGGTCAGGGACAGGTTTGTCCAGTTTCTGCTAAAGTGCAAGCTATTTTAGAATTCCCTACACCAAGAACGAAAAAAGAACTGAGACGATTCTTAGGCATGGTGGGTTACTATCGCGGCTTCTGCAGAAATTTTTCAGATATTGTTTTGCCTCTTACGAATCTGCTCTGTCAATCTCGAGACTTTGTCTGGTCTGATCTTTGTCAAACAGCTTTTGATTCAGTTAAAATTTTGTTATGTAGCACTCCTGTGTTAAAAGCCCCAAACTTTTCATTGCCTTTCAAAATTGAAGTGGATGCGAGTGCGAATGGAGCTGGTGCTGCCCTCCTGCAAGAAGACGATCATGGCATGGATCATCCCGTGTGTTACTTCTCGAAGAAGTTTTTGAAACATCAATTGCATTATAGCACTGTTGAGAAAGAGGCTTTGGCGCTATTGCTGTCTCTTCAACACTTTGAAGTATATGTGGGTTCTAGTCCGTTGCCCGTCAAAGTTTTTACGGATCATAATCCACTAACCTTTCTTGCAAAAATGCGGAACTCTAATCAACGCATTATGCGGTGGGCATTGATTGTACAAGAGTTTAATATTGAAATCTGTTATAAGAAAGGAAAAGAGAATGTGTTAGCAGATGCGTTGTCACGCTCTGTATAGGAATGACGTTGACTCTTAGTGGAGGGGGTGTTACGGAATTATGTAACTCCGTATACTGTTTTGATTGTATATTGTTTGTATATTCTGTTGTGTTTCTTGTCTCTTTCGTTTTCTTTTATTTGTTCCAAGCAGGATAATCCTGATCAGCTGTGAGATGGCTCCACCCTTTGGTTAACGCGGGCTTAAAAGAATGCTTCCGTTATCTGAAGGCGAGCTGTTGCGATTCCGGGCCGGTCGCACTTCTCCTGTCTCCTCTCCAGCCGTCAGATCATTTTTCCTGAGTTAGCTTATGTTATGTTTCTGTTATTTTCAGTGATAGTGTTTTTGTAGGGTTGACCTGCCCTTTTCTTTGAAATTCCGTTCGTTCTGTTTTGTTAAGTGTATTTAGGGAAATTCGTTGGATTTTGATTTTGGATACTTTGAGGGAAGTTAGTTTTGATATTTTGTTTATTATCTGTTTTGTTTGTTATTTTGGGCCTTGGGTCTTCCTGAAGATTTTACACCCACTGGTTTGTTACTTTGGAGATATTTACATTTTACGTGTGTTTGTTTTTTTCTTCATATTTTTTTTCTAATAAAACGTTTATCGTTTTTTCTTACCGAAACTTCGGACTCGTTGGTTTCTTTTGGTCTGACGACTGGGTGTGGGAGTCATGTCTATTATTCTTTTTACGATTTAACCTAGACAGATCGTAATATTAAATAATAATAATAATAATATATAATTATATAAAAATTATACTTATAATGTATTCCTGGATTTAAAAAAAAATGGACTAAAATACATTTTAAGTGCACTTAGCACTTAGTATTGCTTATATATTTTAAACTAAATTAATTTAGGTTAACTATCTAATTACACTTAAAATAAATTTCAGGGTTAGTGCTATTTAGTATATTTATATAGTGTACTTAAATAGCACATTTGTGAATACATTTCTAACATATTTTTGTTGAAATAATTTAAACTATCTAAAAGTACACTAACAATTAACTATTTTTAATGCATTAAAAATGTACTTGTAAGAAATACACTAATACAACAATTCTGTGTAATTTTTCAATATCTTATTTATATGGCCTAAAAATCAATTTAAAATATCAATGGTATTTAGTATACTTTCTTAATTACACTTAAGTACTAAAGTATTTTCACCAGGTGAAAATAAAGTGAACTTTAGTGCACTAAAAAAACCACTTAATTACAAGAAAGTAATTTGTATATTTATTTATTTTGTGCACCAAATTAATTGATATAAATACTAGTGTAGAACATTTAATAGAAACTGTGTCTATTCCTCGTTTAGTTAGATCAAATAATAAATCTACTGCAGGATCTAGGAAAAATCTAATTGTTATTAAAACAGAAAATCTTGTTATTAGTGAACAAAAACAATGTCTAAAGCTAGGTCTTCTGAACATTAGATCGCTTACACCTAAGGCGGTTATTGTAAATGAAATAGTCACAGATAATAGCATCGATGTACTTTGCCTTACTGAAACCTGGCTTAAACCAAATTATTATTTCGGTCTTAATGAGTCCACTCCCCCAGGATACTGTTATAAGCATGAGCCCCGTCTGATTGGTCGTGGCGGCGGTGTTGCAACAATCTATAGAGATATTCTTAATGTTAATCAGAAAACAGGTGACAAATTTAATTCGTTTGAAGTACTTGTATTAAATGTTACGCTCTTAGATGTAAGAAAAAAATCCCTATTATCTCTAGCCTTGGCTACCGTATATAGACCGCCAGGGCCTTACGCTGATTTCCTAAAAGAGTTTGCAGATTTTCTCTCAGATCTATTGGTCAGTGTCGATAAAGCAATAATTGTTGGAGATTTCAACATACACGTGGATAATTCAAATGATGCGTTAGGGGCTGCGTTCACAGATTTATTAAACTCCTTTGGGGTCAAGCAAAACGTCACCGGACCAACTCATCGTCTTAATCATACACTCGATTTAATTATATCATATGGAACCGATCCAACCGATATAGATATCATTCCACAAAGTGATGGTGTCAGTGACCACTTCCTGGCAACTTGTATATTACGGACTACAGTACTATGTCACACTGCGCCGCGTTACCAACCAGGCAGAACAATCCTTCCATCCACCATAGATAATTTCTCAAATTGCTTATCTGATTTGTCTCAGTTACTGCCTGAACCCAAACAAACAGACGAATTAGAGGAAGTAACTAGCACTATGAGCACCATTCTCTCTAGAACATTGGATATTGTTGCACCCATTAGATTAAAAAAGGTCAGAGAGAAAAGTAAAGCACCATGGTACAACAATACTACGCATGTTCTAAAGAGAGAAACCCGTAACTTAGAGCGTAAATGGAAACAAACTAATTTAGAGGTCTTTAGAATCGCGTGGAAAGACAGTATGTCACGTTATAAAAAGGCCCTAAAAGCGGCAAGGGCTGAGCATCTCCGCAAACTAATAGAAAACCACCAAAATAATCCAAGATTTTTATTTACCACCGTGGCTAGACTAATAAATAAACAAATGTCACCTGACCAAAATATTCCGTTACAGTTTAGCAGTAATGATTTCATGAACTTCTTCACTGAGAAAATAGAAAGCATCAGAACCACAATTGTAAACGTTCAATCTTCAATCGTGCCTTATAAATCAGCCTCAATTATCACCCCGCAAGAACAACTACAGCGCTTCACAACTATAGAACAAAAAGAGCTAAATAAACTTATCACTTCATCTAAAACAACAACATGCGTATTAGATCCTATACCAACTAAACTACTGAAAGAAGTGTTACCTGTAGTGGAAGAGCCTCTACTCAATATCATTAACTCGTCTCTATCTTTAGGACATGTTCCAAAAATATTTAAACTGGCAGTTATAAAACCACTCATTAAGAAACCACAATTAGACCCACATAATCTAGCAAATTATAGACCCATTTCAAATCTTCCATTTATGTCTAAAATACTAGAAAAAGTTGTGTCCGCTCAATTGTGCTCTTTAAAATCACTAATGATTTACTTTTAGCTTCTGACCAAGGCTGTATCTCAATACTAGTTTTACTCGATCTTAGTGCTGCGTTTGACACTATAGATCATAAAATACTCTTAGATCGACTTCAAAATTACACTGGTGTTCAGGGACAGGCATTAAGCTGGTTTAGATCGTACCTATCAGACCGTTACCATTTTGTCCATTTAAATGGAGAAAAATCGATCATAACTTCAGTAAATTATGGAGTGCCGCAGGGATCTGTGTTAGGCCCTCTATTATTCTCAATTTATATGCTGCCACTTGGAAATATTATAAGGAAACATGGAATTAGTTTCCACTGTTATGCTGATGACACTCAAATATATATCTCATCACGGCCGGATGAAAACGCTAAATTATCAAAATTAACAGAGTGTGTTAAAGATATAAAAGATTGGATGACGCGTAATTTTCTTCTATTAAATCCAGACAAGACAGAGGTACTACTTATCGGTTCAAAAAACCGCCCACAAAACCTCTCACAATACAACTTTAACATAGAAGGATGTCCTGTTACTTTATCCTCTACAGTAAAAGACCTGGGTGTCATATTAGACTGCAACCTGTCTTTTAAAAATCATATTTCATATGTTACAAAAACGGCCTTTTTCCACCTTAGAAACATTGCTAAGCTACGTAATATGCTATCAGTTTCTGATGCAGAAAAGTTAGTTCATGCATTCATGACCTCGAGACTAGATTACTGTAATGCTTTATTAGCTGGTTGTCCTGCATCCTCAGTAAACAAGCTACAGTTAGTCCACAATGCAGCCGCTAGAGTTCTTACTAGGTCAAGAAAATATGATCATATAACACCAATCTTATCATCTCTACACTGGTTACCTATAAAGATCCGTATTAATTATAACGTATTGTTACTGACTTATAAAGCCCTAAACGGCTTAGCTCCAGTCTATTTAACGGATCTTCTATCGCCATATAATCCATCGCGCTCTTTAAGATCGCTAAATTCAAGGCTTTTGGTTATAACCAGGATATCTAAGTCCACCAAAGGAGGGAGAGCATTCTCACATTTAGCTCCAAAACTCTGGAATAGCCTTCCTGATACTGTTCGTTGCTTAGACTCGCTCTCCCAGTTCAAAACTAGATTAAAGACGCATCTCTTTAACCAGGCATTCATATAAATGTTTTAATCTTACAGTTAAATCCGGCCTCTAGTTCATAACCGCCAGAGGAGAACTGGCCCCCGACTGAGCCTGGGTTCTCCCAAGGTTTTTTTTTTTCTCCATTAGGTCACCTGATGGAGTTTTAGGTCACCATTGGGTCACCTGAATTAGTTTTTCGTTTCCTTGCCACTGTTGCCTTTGGCTTGCTCAGTTGGGGATATTCAATTTAATGAATCAATCATTATTAATATTGATTAGCATTACCAAACATGGACGTTTATTATTATTTTAATTTAATACTGTGAAGCTGCTTTGATACAATCTGTATTGTGAAAAGCGCTATACAAATATTCTTGACTTGACTTGGCTTATACTTTCAATAAATATGCTAAACACAGGCATACTTTTAATGTATTTCTAACAAATGCACTAAAGGTACATTGGTAATAAATATATGCTTAATTATACTTTTAAGAAATATGCTAAACACAAGAATACTTTTAATATATTTCTAAAAAAAAAGCACTACAAGTACATTGGTAATAAATATGCTTAGTTAAATTTTTAAGAAATATGCTAACACAATCATACCATTTGTGTGAAGTTTTAGTGTATTTAAAGAAAACATACTTATGTTGCTCTTAATTAAAGTACATTTGTGTAACTTGAGCTTGCTGACGGCTGTGCGTTCATTGAATGTGATTAATCTAATCTCTAATAATTCAGAGATTAGAAGTCTAAATTTAAACTGGAGCGATCGTGTTTCTTTAGAGGACTTGGAGGAAACCTTTTTTCCTCTTTTTTGTTGCAATTTGACCAATCAGAGTCAAGCTTTTCAAGTCGAATCTCGAAGAGATTAAAATACTGCTATCAGAAGTTACTGGTAAGTTTTAGTTGCTGTTTGCATAAATAAATAGCTCACTTTTTAGTTTTTGTCCTAGTTTTTTCCAACATTTTTTCCTAGTTTCCTAGTCTAGTCTAATATGTGGTCATTCATGTAAAAATCTGTTTATTTAATTGTTTTTTGGGACAGCTGCAAGTCACTTGTCATGGCTTACAATATTTTGCACTACTTCTAATTTCCTTAACTCTTTGAAGAGTGTATGTGTTTCTGTACATAACTCTTTTTTTTTTTTTGCTGTCAAAGTCAAAGGGGGCTGACTAAAACAAGATTAGCATTTGTTGTACATTTTAATTATTATTCTTGTTGGCTGGGTATACTTTTTCAGTTAAACAGTTAGCCTAAATTGCCCTTTTTTGCTGTGATACAGTGACATATGTAGACTTCACAGTTGTTCAAGAGCTATTTTATTAACTCCTTTTCTGAATTACATTAACATTTTATATTAAATGTCTACTGTTAAAATATATGATCATGAATACATGAGCATTACATGCCATGTTAAATAATTCCATTTTTACCAGGTGAAAAAGACTTACTATTAAATGTAATAAATATGTACTTAAGTATGTTTTTAGTACAAAACAAATATACTTTAATGCATTTATAATACATTTAACAGTATGTCTTTTTCACCTTGTATGTACAACAGAGGGAAATGTCAAAACATCATACACTGTAAAAAAAAAAAAAATTACATCCCCAAGTCAAAAATTTCTAGTGACTGATCACATCTAAATTTTTCAATTAGTCTGACGTATTATTTATCATTGAGCCAATGTTAACAGACTATTGCAATAAGAATTGCACTTGGGCCAATTATAAAATTTTGATGTGACCAGTCACTAGAAAATTTTGACTTGGAGAGGTTAGAATTTTTTTACAGTGTACTGTGTTGTAATAAAAAACGTCTAGGTTACGACCTCTGTTCCCTGAGAACAGGGAATGAGACACTGCATTGATGACGCTATGAGGAACACCCTCCATGTGAACCGGTGTTTGAAAAGCTGTACAATCACAGCAATAGAATTTGACTGGCGACAGCCTATGACACGACTAGTGCGACTCAGGTGAATTAAAGAGGCGCCTAGAGGACATTGTTCCCCAATAGCATCATCGAAGCAGTGCAAGTTCACTTTTGCCTTTTGATAGGGAACAGTTACTTTTTTAACAGAGGTTAATTTTGCTTTAATATAAAATAAACTCATCTTTTTCCCCTTTCATAGACACTGTGATCAAACAATTTCCAACACGTCTGAGGTGCGAGCACTGATTCGAAGGGAATGCAACAATGAGGCAAACTCAAAGACCAATCAGTAACAGTACTGTAACTGTTTGCAGCTATTAATGACTGCACTTTATTGACTAGGTTTATTGAAGTTAGTTTTTTTGTTGTTGTTTATAATATTTTTTTACAGTTTACATATGCTGCTGTACTGATGTACACTGGGTAATACATTAAAGTTTACTAGCTTTCAAAGTGTGTGTGTTTTATACAAATATTTTTTTACTGTCTGTTTTAATACACCATTAACATATTTAATTATGTTTTATAAAGGTACTGTTCACAGTATTAAAACATATTAGAAATGATTTACTATATAAAAAAAATGTGAGCAATACAAAAATATATATTCTTAAATTTTAAATAATTTATAAGTGTATTTAAAAATGCATTAAAGATGGGTTCAATTGTACTAAAAGGGGTAACAAAATAAAATAAATTAAAGCTGAAATAGTATGAAATAGCATATTTTAGTTCATATTCAGTATGTCTCAAAATAGCACAGTTGAGTACACTAAGATTTTTTTAAAGATGTTAAAAAAATCTTTAAAACTAACTAAGTTTATCTTAAGGAGTACTAAAGATAAGCTTTTAGTATATTAAGTACAAAATAAGTGCGCGAAAATAGAGCACTTTAAGTACATTATGGAAGTGTACTAATGAAGTGTACTAAGTGCACTTAAATAAAATTTATTTTAGTATACTTTTTTTCACCTGGGTATATATATATATATATATATATATATATATATATATATATATATATATATATATATATATATATATATATATATATATATATATGTATATGGGTTGTTGTGGCAAAAATTCATCAAACAAACATCACTGCGTAAGGGAGACACTCAGTCTAATTATAAAATAGAAGTATTTATTCTTGCAAGAATAGGAGCAGTCTAATACACAGTTGTTACCCTGTGCAGAAGAGTGACACACCCTCGGACAGACTCAACTAGCTTTTATCTAAGTTTCAAGGCCTAATTTCATCCCAGAGCCTTCCTCCCAGTAGTTTTCCATAGACAAGGAAGCCATAACATTAGTTGGCCCACTAAGCCCCCCTGCACCAAATGACCTTCTGACATCTAGGTCAGAGGTCCTTGTTCGTCTGTTCTCTGGAGTGTCTCCCCCTTCTGCCTCCCCAGGTACATAAACAGAATCTTCTCTCACTACAAGTGAGAGACACACATGTGACATTCTTTGAATCATCTATATTTTACTAAAGATCAATGAATAATAAAATTGCCACCACAGGGTCAATGACGTGACGCCAACATTTTCTGTACGACTGCATTTTGGCACCGTAGCTTCAGTCCTGCGTTAGCTTCTGGCTAACCTCCATCAGCGAGTCCTGCCCTGTCTTGCTCACAATTCACAACCGATTCCACCTTTAACGACACGACTTCACTGCACCCCGTCTCTGCCCCGCTGTCATGTCCGTGGTGACGTTATTAGGTTATGCCAACTGCTAATAGTAATATTATGTCGCTAACATTAGCTACATGCCAGCTAAACGAGGTAGCAAACATCACGATATAACGCTAAAATATGAACTCACCAAATAAACCTCACATTTCACAACCAACTCCACTTTTAACGACACGACTTCACTGCACCCCGTCTCTGCCCCGCTGTCATGTCCGTGGTGACATGTTATTAGGTTAAGCCAACTGCTAATAGTAATATTATGTCGCTAACGTTAGCTACATTGCAGCCAAAAGAGGTAGCAAAAATCACGATATACTGTAACGCCAAAATAAACTCACAATGAAAACCATGCCTAGCTTACCTGTTGCATGCAGAGGTCGGGATTTGTAAAAATATTCAGATTTCCAACCACTCCGTCTTCTTCTGTCTTCAATCTTCTATCCTTGAAGTCTTCTTCTTCTACTTCTTCTTCTTGTGCAATTTCCGCAGTTTTCCTTACATTCGCGGCTGATTGTACAGTGCAGTAATTTCATTGGCCAAAGGTTTCAGATTCCCGCGGTGTGTATTCGATTTCGCGGGAAGTGTATATCCTGACTTCCGGTACAAAAAGGCTTGAAGGTGTGTATCGTCGTAAGTGTGTGAAGGTGTGTATCGGCGTAAGTGTGTGAAGGTGTGTATTCGATTTCGCGGGAAGTGTATATCCTGACTTCCGGTACAAAAAGGCTTGAAGGTGTGTATCGGCGTAAGTGTGTGAAGGTGTGTATCGGCGTAAGTGTGTGAAGGTGTGTATTCGATTTCGCGGGAAGTGTATATCCTGACTTCCGGTACAAAAAGGCTTGAAGGTGTGTATCGGCGTAAGTGTGTGAAGGTGTGTATTCGATTTCGCGGGAAGTGTATATCCTGATTTCCGGTACAAAAAGGCTCGACGATACACACCTTCACACACTGACCCACTTTTTGCTACCTTACGGGCCACTTTTTAGAGATGGAAAAAAAAGCAATGGTAGCATCAGGGGAAGCTGCTGAGCTTACCGACGTAAATGTTAGTACACACACACACACACACACACACACACACACACACACACACACACACACACACGGAGGTTGCTTGCGAAACATTGAGCAGAACGCACTGTGAACACGGAGCGAAGAGCACAGAGCACACACACAGCGGAACGCGCTTCGAAGTTATGCATCTTCGGAAGCGGACTCGCACGCAAAGTCATAAAACACGCTGAGCCAGAGTCAAACCATCGCCGAACAGGGAGGGGCGCGGCGGCTTTTTAGTCTCTTTCGGCCAAAAAACGGAAATTTTATTTTCGGCCGAAATTTCGTCGCATTCGTTCCTAATTTTAAGACACCCATATGCTCTTGCGGGCCATATAAAATAATGTCGGGCCTTGAGTTTGACACATATGAGTAAAACAATGTTTACAAAGTCATGTTATAGGCTATAATATAATATAGGCCTAATATAATCATATAATATAATATAGCTTTAGAAATGGTTACCGTGGTGTAGAAATAAAATTGCAAAAAAAATTTTTAAAAACTATGCATGATATAAGATATGAATATATTTTATCTTACTGTATATGTACACATATTTACAGATGTAACATGAAGAACAATTTATAAGCTTTATGTTCAATGTATTTTTGAAATAATATATTTTCAAAATGTATTTCAATATATTTAACAGTGCTTCACATAGCCTATGTGAATAGCCTATATTAATATGAATTTATTAATAGGCTATATGAGTGTTGGTTTATTGGGGCCTATGGTGTTATAAACTACTGTGATGTTTAAAATGTTTTTATGGATGTATATAGGCATATTATATAAATGTAGTGATTGTTAACAAATGTTCAGAAGTATTCTAATACACAGCACAAGCTGTTTTCTCTCAACATTATGAGAATGTTATTAATTAACAATTAATTAAACATTTAAATGTCTCATGCACGTTATTTTATGGTGGCTAAAACAATAACTTAAAAATAACCATTAGGGAATGTTCTCTATAAGTTGTTTTGAGGTTATAAAAAAAAAAAGAAGTTGCGTTCATATTCTGGACTCATCCGTTTTTTTTTATACATAGTATGGTTTATTAATATGATGTATACTGAGTTTAGTTTAATATCACTGTCTTAGTACAGTGAGCCACATTAAGCGTTTTTCACGTTAAGCGTTTTAGAATGTCCCTAAACAAGGCTTCAGTGGTGTGTGTGTGTGTGTGTGTGTGTGTGTGTGTGTGTGTGTGTGTGTGTGTGTGTGTGCGTGTGTGTACTTGGTATATTATGCATTGTGGGAACCGAATGTCCCCACAAGGATAGTAAAACCTGAGATTCACCTCCATTGTGGGGACCAGCCAGCGGTCCCCATGAGGGGAATGGGTTAATAAACATACTAAATTATATATTTTTGAAAATGTAAAAATGCAGAATGTCTCCTATGATGGGTAGGTTTAGGGATAGGGGCAGTGTAAGTGTGTGTGTGTGTGTGTGTGTGTGTGATGGGTAGGTTTAGGGATAGGGGCAGTGTAAGTGTGTGTGTGTGTGTGTGTGATGGGCAGGTTTAGGGATAGGGGCAGTGTAAGGGGATAGAATATACAGTTTGTACAGTATAAAAACCATTACGCCTATGGAATGTCCTCACAAGGATAGAAATGAAAGCTTGTGTGTGTGTGTGTGTGTGTGTGTGTGTGTGTGTGTGTGTGTGTGTGTGTGTGAGAGAGAGAGAGAGAGAGAGAGAGCATTTTAACAAACTTTTCTTACAAATACATTTAACAGTACATTTAAATTACAATGTGCATAAATGTTAAGAGCAACCCCAACTCACAATAAATGTGCAAAAAACAAATCACCTTCAGATACAGAGCACAAAGCACACAGCCTCATTGCAACACCAAATACCTTCAAAGGTAATGAGATCATCCATAAGCTTGTATCAATCAATATTCTTGCTTTCACCATGTTTGAAAACATTGCAACTACATTCTGTCCCAAATTTTGTTCGACTTTCTTTTTTCTACTTGTATAAATAGCCAATTTTGCTTGGCCTAAAACAAAATTCAACAACTGGCATGTAAATCTTTTTTTCAACATATATTTAACATTAAACTGGCAGTCTCTTCAGAAATCAAAGTCTTTGACCCAACGTTCCACTGCGTCCACAAAGCCCAAGGTGCGATTGAGACCAGCTTCACCTGGCATTCATTCCCGCGTAACGAGGGGCGCGACAGCGGGCGTTTGCCGCAACATTGATCAAATATATTAATAGTTCTTGCCGAAGAAACATGGGATTCGTGCCTATAATGTTTTAAAGGGGTCATGAACTGGCTTTTTAAAAAATTTTATATTGTTTTCTGAGGTCAACTTATGACGTTCGCTTGGTTTTTAGATTCAAAAACAATTGAAATCAAAATGAATAAGTAATAGGCTATTTTCTACCCTGGTTTTGAGCCTAGCTCCTGAAACGCTCGGTTCTTATGGGCGTGCCGCATTGAAGACTTGGAAGTAAACGCCCACTGCTATTTTTTTTTACAGTTACAGTTTTGCATATTATAATGAGTTATACTGACACCTGTCAGTAGTATAACATTTTAAATATGGATATGTTTCTTACACGAACGCATCACTTTGCTTCAGAAGGCCTTTATTAAACCCCCGGTGTGGAGTTTTATTATTATTGATGGATCTACTTTTTGGGCTTCACAATCATGTCCACTCTTCTTTCCTAGAGCCAGGATATTATTTAATATATGACTTTATAACTATAAATTTTGTCCGTCTGAAAGTAGATGTACACATGGCTCCGAGACTTGCATATGCAGTATAGCATTCCTTTACATGAATGTAATGGTCACATCTGTTATGCATTAAGCAGGACCCTGTTGCTTCAATGGAAATCTGGGTTCATGTTCCCTGTTGTTTGCATTGAAGGAGCTGTTTGGCCCCACATGTCTGTGTGGAGCTTTAACCGGACACTGACCATTTATAGACGTATTGTATAACTATGTTATATGATATTATATGATGTAATGTATGGTTTCATTGGTTGGAGTGGTAATACTCCCCTTCTACTTAGAGCTTGGGGAGCTGAGAGACCATTTCTCCCCAGCGCTGGTTATTTATTTATTCATGCCTGAATAAAGACAGAGACTGAGGCACTTTCGTTGGACTAACAAATGTTAGGTCTCTATTAGGAAGTACTTCCCCTTTAAGCATTCATTCGCGCTTAGAAAGCAGACGGGAAGCACACTGTCTTTCACTCTCTCATACACACATGTGCTATTTACTGTCTCTTTGTAACATCATCACAGTGTAAATCGTGTTAAAACTTCGTTGATAAATACTTCATGTAACTTATCCGTGTAATTAGCGAACTCTCTTTGAAACTGGCGCTTTTAATCGTGATATCGCTTCATTCGCGCGTGTGTTTGTCCATGCAGGAGTGAGAGAGCAGGACTTCCGGTGTGTTTTGCTCATTTCGCCTCTTACTACTCTTCTTTAAAGGTATGTTTGTACTCTTAATGGTTATATAATTGTTTTTACTTTTAATATTCCCGTATAGATTTGAAATTTCCCACATTCATTACTCAGGGGCAATATAAAGTAAATTTTAATAAGTATTAAATGTAATCTAATCATTTACTTGTATATTTGTCACGATACTACGCTTAATGTGACTCCAATTTCAATTGATAATCAAATTTAGATTGTGTTTCTTCTTAGAAAATAATCATAAATATTGATTTTGAGTCAGATCTTTGGTTATTCTGGGCATTTCATCATTTCAAATACTGTAGGCTATTACATATTAATGAAGTTTGACACAGGAAACATTAAATGTTCTTTATTTTTAAGAGTTTTATGATCATTTCAGTTTCTTTACAAATATGTAACATGTTAATAATGGAATTACTTTATTGCAATTGATAATTATTATAAAGTCAAACTATATTTAGATTCACATATTAAGGCGTTGTAGTTATTTGCCTGAATAGGTTTATAAAGAGAGGTTATTTATTTAACTATTTTGTTTTATTATTGGTGATTTATCCATGTTATATTGTGAGAAATAACAGTATAGTCTTTCAGTAGAGTAGTTTTGTAGGCTTTTATCATGTATCCTGACTCAAATAATGTGTTTCTAACAGATTTGTTGGCTACTCGTTTATTTCTGTGTTTATTTTATGATTTTTCTTACCATTATTTATATTTGGAAGAATTTAAATGATTTATATTATTTTCTGTATTTTTAGATACCTGTATTTTAATGAAGAAGCAATGTTATGATAAGTAATACAAATAATTAAAAACAATGAATGAATTGGCATCAGTTACTGTACGATAAATAAATAGACAGACTTTGTTTGGGAGGTTAAAGGGATAGTTCACTTTGCCCACCTGAGAGTTACACTTCCTTCGCTTCATTTGCACCTCCAACTCGACGTCAACGCAGAAAGGGTCATAATAAGAAATCTGCAACGAAGTATCTTGGCTAATAAAGAATATAACCATCTAAAAATGTTCTACTGAATAAAGAGTACGGCTGCACAATTAATCAAATTTCTAATCGCGATTGCGATTACGGATGCCACGATTACGTAATCGTTCAAAGCAGCGATTCCAAAAGAAAATCCATTCTGCGTGCGTGTGTTTAGAGCATGTTATGTTATGTTATGTTATGAGAAGCGAATCACGACTACTTCAGAAAACACAGCACAATAGGAACTACCAGGCAGTGACTGTACACTGAAATAAAAAGTATCTCACCTCAGAAAAATTTACTTTCCTGTAGGGCTGGGCGATAAAACGATAACGATAATTATCGCGATATAATTTTTCTCGATAAAACGATATCAAGAGTTCGATAAATGTTCGATAATGTTTTTGCGCCAAAAGCGGAACGAATCTCATTTGAACCGCGCGCCACACGGACCGTTTATCCGCTCGGCTCAAAGTCCAAACGTCAGCGCAGCGCGAGTTCACTGACTAGAACAGACGCGTTTACTCTGATCGGTCTCGGTCACGAGATCCAGTGAGAAGCACTTGAATTCAGTGAAGAACACAAATGTCTCCGTGATTTAAACCAGTTTAAAGGCAGATGAAGCGGCGCTGACGAACATGAGAAACATGTGCGCAACGATACAGTCAGAAGGCTTTCCCGTCGACACATTCCCATCATTTACCACGGATTTAACGTTAGCCTAGTAATATTAACTGCACCATGAAATGTGCGTGGGTGGGATATATATATATATATATATATATATATATATATATATATATATATATATATATATATATATATATATATTGAATTGTATAATATTATTAATGTAGACGATGTATTAAAAGACTAATGGAATATAATTACAGTTTTTAATAATGTATTTAGGCTACTGGTTTTCATAAATACCATAGAAACTATAAAGTTAAATTTTATCTGTGGTTATCATGATCTAAATGCATGATGCTGGATGACCAATGGTTAATTTAAATAAAACTAAAGAATATTACATTTGACCAAATAAAAATAATGTTGTTACTTTTTTTTTAACAGATGTTACTGTTTTTGTTAATGAACATAAATTGTATATAGTTAAATCTGCATCCTAACTCAAGCTAATACTACTGAAATAAAGATATTTATTTTAAGGAAAAATGTCAAATGTTTGAATGTTCTACCTCGGATTTGTGAAATGTTCACCTGTTTGGCAAGCGTTTGTCATGATATGTTCTGACAATAAAGAGTAGTTTAAAAACTGGTTTCTACAGCTTTCACTTAGGAGTAAAAATCTGTCTTTAAAAGATTTGACATTTATCGATAATTATCGATATCGACTGATATAAAAAAAAATATCGTGATCATACATATCCATACATATGAAAAAAAAATATCGTGATATTTTTTTTGGGCCATATCGCCCAGCCCTACTTTCCTGTCCTGTCAGCCATTACTGTGCTCGTAGTGCGCACTCTTCAATTGCACGCGCAAATGCGGCAGTGCGCGCTGTGTATTGCTTCACTGTATATAAAGTGCAAAAGAAAATTAAGAGCATGCAACATCGTTACGTTGTAAGTTAGGAAGTCATGAAATAAAAGTAAAATACCAATAAATCACGTTACTGGTAGCCTACGTCATGTGTTAGGGTGCTTTCACATCTGTAGTTCGGTTCATTTGGTCCGGACCAAGGGAGAAAAATTATACTTTGTAGCATTTTTCAGGCGTTTTGGTTCCTTTTCACACCACACTGATTGCTCTGGTCCGAATCAGTTTATGAAACGAAACTAAATGCAGTCACATGACAACATCCACATCACTCGTTGGCCAGATGGGTCTTGAACGTATTTTCATAACTGCACTTTGATTGTCAGAATTAATGTGCGGGAAAATTCCAACAGAACTGACGGAAGTAAACAAAGAGGAGGAAAATCCGGCAGACAACACGCCGCTTTTTACTATGGAGAAATTACTTTGTGGGCTGATTGTATCCCTCGTCATAGTTTATTATATTAGTTTGTCTACTCCACTTTAGGCGAACAATAACATTTGAGAATGAAGCGAGAATGCGGCTTGAAAATAATGTTTTATGCAATGCACGCAGCGAGTCACTTCAGGAGGAGGCGACGCGTGCATTAATGTTGCTAAACATTGACATAATGCACAGCGCGGCTGACTACGGCAGCTGGTTTAGTCCAAAAATGCGCAGTTATTTGGCAGTTGGGTCTGTTCGAGGTCGGATCACGTTCTCACCACAAACGAACCGCTCCAGAGTTTGTTTGAAAGCGTACCGAGACCACCTCTCCGAGGAGGTCTCGGTACGCTTGTTTGGTCCGCTTTTGGTGCGCACCCGAGTGCGATTGCTGCATTTTCACCTGCCCAAACGAACCGCACCAATTCGGAAAACGAACTCTAGTGCGATTCAACCGAACTAAACAAGGCAGGTGTGAAAGCACCCTTAGCTGAGAAGGATATGTATGATTTCCATTCTATTCACCAGGAGCAGTTTCCATGTTTCATTTACAGTTCTTGTTAGTAGCGTATTGTGTATTCACCATGGTAACTGTAATTTCCATAACCCCAAACTGTCACTTTATTTTCACTTTGTGTTATTTTTAATATTTTTAAATGACTATGGTGGGTCATATCAACATTGTTAATGAACAAAAACGAATACAAATTCAAAACATAATACTAATATTAAAGCTGCAAGCAGCGATGAAAGGGCCCTCGCACCCGTGCCACCGCCACCCGGTGGCTTTAGGAAGACAGAGCACGGTGGGCAATGTGCATTTATGTAGGTAAATACTCAGGTAAGTGTTGCTAGCACGTTTTAGCATGTTTCTAGCATGTTTAGAACTCAATGGCATATTAAATATGTCGCTAGCAATGCATCACAGTTTAAAACGTGTCACTTCCTGTCGACAGTAGGTGGCGCTATTACTTTAACTTAAAATTGTCATGTAGATGTGTTCAGGGCAGGACTCTTATCAAACGTGTGAAGTTTGGGGCAGATTGGACATTGCCTTCTTCAGTAACAACAACTTCCTGTTTCATTGCATTAGCGTGCTTTAGCACTTAGCTAAGAATTGCTAGCATGTTTTAACAGGTTTCTAGTATGTTGTTAGCATGTTTAGCACTTGTCCATGCTCAAATTCAGTTACAGTCATAGTGCCACTTGCTGGCACTTTTTTTATATGTTATTAGGAGTCCAAAATGGTGTTAAACATGTCACTTCCTGTTGCCAGCAGGTGGCGCTATGACTGTAACTGAATTTGAGCATGGTCATGTGTTCAGGACAGAACTCTTATCAACTGTGTGAAGTTTGGGGCAGATTGGACATTGTTTGCCTGAGTTACAGCAACTTCCTGTTTCATGGCAAAACATCAAAATTTGTCAGGCCGCCGAGGACACGCCCTTCAACGAAAACTCAAGATCTTCGCAATTTAATGTTGCAAAGGCCTTAAGATTACACTCACCAAATTTGAAGATGATCAGATTAAAACTGTAGGAGGAGTTTGTTAAAGTACGAGGCCTGAAAATGGCAAAAACTGCACAAAAATCAGAGAGGAAGTTCAAAATGGCTGACTTCCTGTTGTGTTTAAGGCTATGCTCCAAGAGACTTTTTTGTAGGTATTGGGTCATTACATGTATGTACCGAATTTCGTACACATACGTGAAACGTAGCGGGAGGCGCACTCCGTTGAACCTTTATAGGTGGCGCTATCGAGCCATTTTACCCCGCCCAATTCTGAAACGTATCAGATGTCAATTTTCGCCAGTTCTGACACGTGTGCAAATTTTTGTGAGTTTTCGTGCATGTTTAGGCCCTCAAAAATGCGATTAACTTTAGAGAATAATAATAAATATAGCTGCAAGCAGCGATTACGTGCCACAGCCGGTGGCACCGCCACCCCGGTGCCTTTTAGTTTAGGGTTCCTGTGCACAACAGGCAATAACGTAACTCCGCTTTGACTGTCGAGAAGAAGTCTGCTTTAGAGCTTGCATCAGTGTGGGTTCTGCAAAAGTGCGCATCGAGGGCACATAATACATTGATTGAAAAAGAAACTCAAACTTTTTGTTAATGGTAATATTATTCGATACAGAAAGAAATAAGTGAGACTGTGGGAGTGAGGGGAGGGGAATGACAGACAGAGACAGAGAACTTTTGAAACTAAAAAAATAACATCCTAACTTTGACAGAAAGTAGTCTTTGATAATGTTTAAATATACATAAAAATGCAGCATTGAATTCATTGAAATTAGTGTACTTTAAAACACTTGTTTAAAAGAAAAAACACATTTAAACATAGTATAAAACACTAGATGGCACAATATACCTATTTTTAATAGTCTTTCTGCTCCCCTCCCCACACACACAGACAGGGGGGGCTGTCTGTGTGTGTGCCCTCCCACACACACACAGACACACACACACACACAGAGAGAGAATGGCAGGGGGAACTCTGTCAGAGAGAGGCAGAGAGAGACAAAACCACATTCAAACCAAAATATCTGACTTCCTGTTGGTCGGAGCTAATGACTGTAAATTAGAAAGTTGTCCGGCTCGATGTGCACAATATACATACCGAGTTTTGTGACTGTAGGTAAAAACACCCCCCCCCACTTTAGTCAAAAGCATCTTGAAAGTAACACACTTCCTGCTGCCAGTTGGTGGTGCTATAACTTTGACTCACAATAGTCACATCCATGTGATCGGCCTCTTACAAAAAACACACTGCTGAAGTTTCATCAAGATCAATTAATGTATGAAGACGTTATAACACATCGTGTTTCTCTTTTCTCGCCATAAATTAGTTTCCTCGCCACGGCCAAACCGTTCGAGATATCAAAAATCCGTCCGCAATTTAGAATCCTCCATGTCTTGACTTCATGCTGACCGAGTTTGGTGGCAATTGAATGAATTACCTAGGAGGACTATATACAATTTCAGAGCAAGCGTTCTCCAAATGACCCATAATAGCCGACTTCCTGTTGGGCTGGCGTAAAACTTAGAGCACGAAAGTTGTTCGGCCCGATTAAAACTATAAGTGTACCGAGTTTCATACTAATTCATGCAAGCGTGTTTGATCTATCAACCAAGTTTTCAGATCCCGTTCTAGGGGGCGCTGTTGAGTCCCCCTGCCACGCCCGGGTACCAGCTTCAGCCCTGCCCTGATGGTCGTGAATTCTGACCTGTGTGCAAAGTTTCAAGAGTTTTTGAGCACGTTAAGGGCCCCATAAGACCCTGAAACCTTGAAAAACAAACATTACAATCCCTCACACAACACACACACACACAGAGACAGAGAGAGAGAGGGAGGGGGGGAGAAAATCCTCCAACAGTCCACATTCAAACCAAAATATCTGACTTCCTGTTGGTCGGAGCTAATGACTGTAAATTAGAAAGTTGTCCGGATCGAAGAGAAGAATATACGTACCGAGTTTGGTTACTGTAGGTCAAACTAATACCCCATTTTTGACTAAAGGTGGCGCTACTGAGCCTCTCCACCGCGCCTGTTTCTGAAACTTCACACATGTCTAGTACCTAATAAATGTGATATGCATGTTGAGTTTCATGCAATTTGAAGCATGTTAACCCTCTGGGGTCTAAGGTGTTTTTGGGGTCCTTGAGATGTTTTGACATGACCTGATATTTGTATTTTTTTCAGTTGCTTATAAACATATTAATGGCAAAGGTGTAATTACACTCTATTTAGCACAAACATGGCTATCATAATATGTGAGCAATATGTATGTACATGTTTGCATTTTTGAGATAATATTATTTATGCCTGGTTATTCAAAAAACTCAAACTTAAATTGTCTGATATAAGACCACAAACGACCAACTTCACATATTCCCACAATACTTTTGACTAATGGATCTTGTCGGCTAAAGTGTTTACTTTAAAATGATCTGAAAATCATCCGGGCTAATCGTTCACATTAAACAATAGATTGATTTAAATTTTGTAAGACACTTTTTGTTTGGAAAGGCAATATGCAGGTGGGCGTGAATGATCCAACAAGGTCATGAATAATGTCCTCATTCCCACCTGAGAAGAAGACAAAGACCCGCTAATGCTGCATACTAATGAGCCTTTCATTCAGGTGTCACTGAGCCACAAGATAGAATGCAAAGACAACACACATACACACACACACACACACACACATATATATCATATATATACATACACACACACACACACATATATATATACACACACACACATACATACATACATACATACATACATACATACATATATATATAACTACAGAATTGGTTCAGAGTTGGAAACATCTTGAAAAAAAGTGTATTTTTCCACAAACTGTGTATGCTTGCAAATTGTATAATATCCAAGGTAAACATTTCTAGTAATTGTGCAGTTAATTCTCATTCATATTTTCAGAAAGTTTTGGATTATGTAGGCTATCCTCTCCCCAAATTTGTCACTAATAAAAAACAAAAATAATTTAAAGAGAAGGCTTATATTGATCTTTTAAGATTTTGTTTGCACCTTGTAAATTAGGTTTTGATGTGGCAGTAAAAACTTTATAATCTATCCAAAACGAAATGTTGTCTTTCATATTTCGTCTGTAACATATTGTCTTTTATAGGTTAATATATATTAGGGCATATGTTAATTTGAAGTTTAATATGTTGCTTATACAAAGACATTTTATTTCAACGTATTCAGTCGATTTTACTCATCTCAGTAGGCAATATAGATAGTTTCAGTCACACACAGACACGCGCGAGCTGTAGTAGCTAAAAAACAACAACAACATGCGTCTGTGCCGTTCATTCATTCAAACACAGAAACGCGCGAACTGGAGTAAACAACAGCGTGTGCCGTTCATTCATTCAAACACAGAAACGCGCGAGCTGGAGTAAACAACAGCGTGTGCCATTCATTCATTCAAACACAGAAACGCGCGAGCTGGAGTAAACAACAGCATGTGCCGTTCATTCATTCAAACACAGAAACGCGATTCAAATTTAAACAGTCTTTTGCGGTTTACAGACACCATTTCATATCGCGATTAGTCCAAAGCACTTACTGATGATCTGCAGCTGGATCCGTTGTTCGGCTACTCCAGCACGTTTGAGGTAAAATTTCCAGGATTATCACAATATTATTATTCCTCACAGCGAGTGTGTTGTCCAGCTGTTGTGGGCGTTGACTGGTTTGCATGTGTTGCTTCAGATAATCTGCGTTTGAATAGCGCGCGCTCTCGATGGGCGTGTCACATTAGCAGAGTAATGAGCTTGCCAGAACGATAAGAACGGATGATCTCTTGCTCTTTATATATAGATTACATAAACAGAGAATATTTGTTTTAGTTTTGAATTAGATAATTTAAAACTACACACTTAAATGATTATAGAGATATATAGCTCATGTCTGAGTGAATAGTATTCGCTGAGTTTTGTATATGTTTACAGACGTGCTTCAGAAAAAAAGTTCACGGAGACGGAGAGGCATAAAGCACTCCCTGTTTACTTTCTTTATTTTACAAAAGCACAATGTTTTATTTCGATTGTAAGTGGACACATAAAAAAGTAGACATTTAACAGCTTATTTTTTAATATTTCTTAAGGCTGTATGACCAAAACTGACGGAGTATTTTAGGTCTATTTTGCTGCTATGTAAAAAAAAACGAGCAAAACGCGTTTGCCGACCTCAGAGGGTTAAGAGCCTCAAATGCATCCAAAAAGAATATAAAAGTTTAAAGCGTTGTCATGGCAACATCATTTAAGATATCAATAATCCATTCACAGGTCTACATCTGCCCTGTGTTTACATTATACAGATGAAGTTTGAAGCAAATCGGGTAAAAATAAGAGGGTGAATTCAAAGCATTTTGAAAGTGACACACTTCCTGCTGCCAGTTGGTGGCACTATAACTTTGACTCACATTAGTTACATCCATCTGATCGCCCTCTTACCACGAACACACTGCTGAAGTTTCATCAAGATCAGTTAATGTATGCAGAAGTTATAACACTTCGTGTTTCTCTTTTCTCGCCATAAATTCGTTTTCTCGCCACGGCCAAACGTTTCAAAGTTTGAAGCAAATCGGGTAAAAATAAGAGGGTGAATTCAAAGCATTTTGAAAGTGACACACTTCCTGCTGCCAGTTGGTGGCGCTATAACTTTGACTATATTTTCACTCTAATTAATGTATATAATATTATTTGAATAGAGTTGTTGTTTTTTAAGAGTTTTTTTAATTCTTTTTATAGAGTTTAACTTGCTGGATAATTGAATGTGAATTCAATGAGGCCAGTACAGTGTCATGTTTACTGATTTTATGGAATACATGCACACTAGAGATTTGTTTATTAAACAATTAGACTTGTAAGAAAGGCCGCGCAGATGACTGTATAATCGTTGTTACAGCCGGCTCTCAGGCTGCAACAAAAAGGAGACCAGACGCGTCATTTCACAACCAAACGTTTATTTTAACCCAAGGACGAACAAGCCTATCACAAAATATATCAGGGACCGGCCGGGCGGACAGGACACTCAGCTCAGCTCAGCGCAGCGCAGCGCAGTGCAGCGCAGTCCAATCCAATCCAATCCAGTCACAGCATAGACCACCGAACTCCATACCGAAGACGAACGCCAAACAAACTCCCCGCCGCCTTCACGAGCAGTCTCCACCATATTTCACTCCGCATTGAACAAGCGTCAGGTGTGTCAACCACGCCCCCTCCAGACGGCCCCTAAAACACACATAACCAACAACACACACACATACGCACAGTCTAGACTGAGACGTCACATCGTGTATGCGCACCTCTGCCGCATATTGATGCGCTCCAACACTCCCTGAGCGCACGCAACGAGCAGCGCTCTGTTCTGTGCAGATTCACGGACGATGGTGAAGCAAGTGTGTGTCGAGACGACGCTGCTGAGATTATTCACAGTTTAGAGAGTGTTTAGACTAATATTGTGTGCGTCACTGCTGAATAAACCACACAAACATCTGAATATAACCATATTGGAAGATAGTATGCTCATGCCTACTGCAACAGTTTATTAAACAACATCCAATCAGTTAATGGTCTGGTTCATGTGTTCTGACCGACACCCAAGAGTGATTACCACACAAAAGTAGTTCCAGCAATAGAAATAAAATACAGTCCTTTTAAGTCTCCCCAACAAATGGTCCTTCGAGCCAGATCTGTAGTAATTTCTCTCTAGAAGATGGATGATAGAGTTTCAACCAGACCTAAGCGTCAGACTTATCCGCCACGCCATTACGATGAGTACGAGATGGGGTATGCGCTACCACCACGATATTCATCTGAATCAAGAATCAGTAGGCATGGGCAAGAAGAGGAGTTATATTCACATGAGGAGGGAGCAGCCAAGATGGCACCCTCCCCTTTCAGCGACCATCAGACACTGAGGAATGCTGGCTATACAGAAGACCCATATGCTGAATCAAGACAGCACAGTTACAGACCTGGTCCTGCGAGTCAGTTAGCTGAACAGTACCCAAAAAGAACACATCCTGAAAAGAGTAGAGTATCAGCTCCCCGCGTCTGGTCTACGACACTGCAGAATCTGCCTTCAGCCTCCCAATCAGACCATTTGCATAGCAGCGACGAGCAGTTTAGTGCCACCTTAGCAGAGATCCGACAGACTAGATCGGAGTTGAAGTTACTCGCAGATACGGTGCGCAGTCTTCAGCAGACCCCTCAACTAGCTATAACATGCTCTCATTCCAGTACATCTGACCTACTTATGCCTGCTCAATCCCCCCTAGACCACAGATTTGTGCCTCCTCCTTGTGCAGAGCTGGTCAGCGATGAAGTCAGCGAATGCGATGAAGTAGACTGCCCTGACCCTCCCCCCTGGCCAGAGCCAGAGGAGCGCCAGCCGCCACAGCCTATAGGCGATGCTCCCATCGTGGACCTTCTGGAGAAGATGATGAGTGAATTGCAAGTATTAAAGCAAGCTGCCATCCATCCAAGTAGACCTCTTGCAGTACCATCAGCAAGCCTTCCTGTCAGAGACTCCAGACCTTCAGACCCTCAGACAAGCAGGATGCTTCTGGGCCATTTAAGTCAACGACAAAGCCTTCATGCTCAGCCACCTCCCAGAGCCAGTCCAGCTTATAAGTCAGAGCAGTACGAGAATTACCTTCAAGATGAGCATGCAGCGATCTCCCAGCCATACCTCCAGAGGAGGGCTCAGCCGAGAACCCCACTTGATCTTCAGCACCAGACTGTCCCACACGCGGAGCCGACATACCGACGTCCAATGCCAACGATCCCCCATTTCAGTCACAGAGACCCCAGCAAGTTTGCTAGATTGAAGATAGCTTTGGAGAATCTACTGCCCCCAGATGGGACGGAGCTGTTTAAATACCAAATCCTAGTGGATCACTTGAAGCTAGAAGAGGCAAGGCTGATAGCAGATTCGTATTTGAACTCCCCCATACCTTGCAGCAATACCATTGCTGCTCTTAATCAGAAGTTCGGCCAACCCCATCAGATGGCATTGAACAAAATAGCCAGTGTTATGGACTCGCCTGATATTCGACGTGGTGATCAAGCTGCCTTTGAGAAGTTTGCCCTACAGATCCAGGCACTGGTGGGTATGCTTAAATCCCTTGGCCCCCAAGGAGAGATAGAGCTACAGTGTGGATCCCACGTAGCACGCCTGTTGAGCAAGTTACCGCTAGAGATGAGAGCTGAATTCAGGCGCAGCAAGGTCCATCATCCAGGAACAACCTATACTCTGACTGACCTCTCTTGAGTGGCTGCAATATGAGTCCTGGTGCCAGGAATATGATGGTACGTCGCAGGTGAAGATCACCAAGGAGAGACAATGGCCTAGACAGGAACCTCGCCAGAAGAGGTGGACCACCACTGTGTTGCATGGAGCTAGAGAGGCGACGGAGAGAGAGATTTCAACAGTGCCTGTGAATCTCCCTGCCAAGAACAGAATTAAGCCTTATTGCCCATTCTGTAACAACTCAGATCACTTCTTGAGCCAATGCACAGAGGTTGAAAAACTGACAAGGAACCAGTTATCAGAGTGGATCCGTACCAATAAAAGGTGCTGGCGATGTGCTAGAAACCACCAAGCTGCGCAGTGCAACTTGCGGAAACCCTGCATCATTTGTCAAGGTAAACACTTGTCAGTGCTGCACGAAATGAATGCCATGACACCTAAGACTGTGATCAAGCCGACCAAAGAGGAGAGCTGTATGGTGAATACACCTTCGGAAGTGCTGTATGTGGACAGACCAGTAGATGGCAGTCGTGTGCTATTAAAGGTTATTAAAGTACTACTCCACCATGGCAAGCACACCCTGAGCACATATGCCATCCTGGACGATGGCTCAGAACGGACTATGCTCTTACCAGCTGCAGCACGCCACCTGGGCCTCCGAGGGGAGCCAGAAGACCTTGCCCTGCGGACTATAAGACATGACATTCAAATCCTACACGGGTCCATGGTGTCATTCCGTATTTCACCTGCCGATAAGCCTCAGCACAGCTTCCTCATCACTGGTGCCTTCACCGCAGAACAACTGGGTCTTGCACTTCACTCTTACCCCATGGACAAATTGCAGAAGAGGTACAAGCACCTTATGGGCCTCCCATTACAGGCATTCGAGCAGGTCGCAGCCCTTGCTGCTCATTGGAGCTGACCACCCTCACTTAATTACTCCCATTAAGCCAGTAAGGTTAGGACCCCCAGGGGGACCTGCAGCTCTTAAGACACGTTTAGGATGGACATTGCAGGGTCCCACTAGACTTGTCGAGCAGTCCATTCACCCACAGCAATGTTTGTTGACCTCCGCAATTCCTCAAATGGCAGAGCTCTTTAGGAACGTCGAGAAACTGTGGCAAGTTGACGTACTTCCCTTCAGAAACGAGAAGGAGGTCACCAGGTCCAGACAAGACCAATATGCTATTCATATGCTTGAATCAAAGACTACCCGAGTTGATGTGGATGGAGTCTTACGTTATGCCACCCCTCTGCTTAGGCGTAAAGATATGCCGCATTTCCAAGCCCCAAAGGAAATGGTAATTCCCAGCCTCAGGAACACTGAACGGTGCCTCGCTAAACACCCAGATCGAGCCAAGGTGTACAATGCTGAAATTCAGAAACTGACCCAGGCAGGAACTGTCAAGAAGTTGAGTTCCGAAGAGTTGACACAGTCAGGGGAATCATGGTATATCCCACATCACATGGTGACCCACAACAATAAGAATCGCATTGTGTTCAACTGTTCTTATCAGTACCGAGGTCTGAACCCTAAATGAGTGGCTGTTGCCTGGCCCCACCTTAGGACCTTCACTCCTAGGAGTGCTGTTACGGTTCAGGGAACACACCGTAGCTATAAGTGGTGATGTGAAAGCCATGTTCCACCAGGTCCGTCTGCTCCCTGAAGATCGTCCCCTTCTGATTTGTCTGGCGTGACATGGAAGGAGACCGAAGTCCATCAGTGTATGAGTGGCAAGTCCTGCCCTTCGGTACCACGTGTAGCCCGTGCTGTGCCACTTACGCCATGCAGCACCACGTTATCAGTCATAGCCAGCCAGAGGATGATGTGAGGTTTTCCATTGAGAGATGCTTCTACGTCGATAATTGTCTCCTCCCCTGACCAAGCCCGAACACTGGTAGATAAGCTAAGGGAGATTCTAGCCTCTGGTGGATTTGAACTCCGCCAATGGGCCAGCAATAAGCCAGAGGTTATCAGCCATCTACCGAAAGAAGCCCGGTCTGACAGTCTAGAACTCTGGTTCGCTCACGACCGAATTGATAATCCTGAATCCGCTCTGGGCCTTAGCTGGCACTGTTCCACAGACACACTGAGGTACAAACATCGACCAGTCAATTATGATGCTCCTACCATGCGGAACATCTACAGGGTCTTAGCCAGTCAGTACAACCCCCTCGGGTTTATCCTGCCGTACACCACCCGTGCCAAAATACTAGTGAGACAGCTTTGGGACAAACACAGAGACTGGGACGATCCCCTACTGCCCCATGATTTGTTACAAGCCTGGAGAGACTGGGAGGGAGAGTTACAAGTCCTGCCGAGAATCATCTTTCCCCGAGCATACTTACCTCCGACCATGGATGAGAGAAGCATTACTCACGAGATGCATGTGTTCTGCGATGCTTCGGAGCAAGCATGTGGAGCTGTTGCTTACCTGAGGACAGCAGACAGTCAAAGTCACCCTTCTGTCTCCTTTGTTGTGGCCCGTTCAAGAATTGCACCTAAACGACTGCATTCAATGCCCAGATTGGAGCTTTGTGCTGCCCTCACTGGAGCCTAACTTAGTAGGTTGATGGAGCAAGAACTTACCCTGCCAATCAGCAAGATTACCCTCTGGACCGACTCAACCACGGTCTTGACCTGGCTACAATCTGAGTCATGCCGATTTAAGGTATTTGTTGGCACCCGAGTGGCGGAAATTCAGGAGCTCACCTATCGACATTCATGGCGATATGTTGACTCTGCGAATAATCCGGCGGATGATCTTACAAGAGGTAAGAGGCTAGAGGAGTGATACGCATCGGGTGTGTGAGACTCTTCGTCAGGTATGGTGGCAACTCCACAGAATGCAGACTTGCGAATTTCTGAATGGCACTCCTCCACTACTGTTGCTGGCAGGGTTGGCCATTTATCTGAGCTTTGCAGGAGAAATGGCGGTCCATGGCTCCAACGGTTAGGCTTAGCCAGCTACACCACTTGGAAGGAACTTCTAGAGGCCACAGTGCAGATGCTTCACGGGGCGGCAGGTCAGAGCGAGAACCCTACTGCTGATGAATACCGTACAGCTGAGATTCTTATCCTGAGAGGGGCACAACAGGATAGCTTTGCAGAGGAGTTCAGACTACTGCGAAATTGGAAACCAATCCAACGAAGTAGCCGTTTACTAACCCTGTCTCCAGAGCTGGACGAGACAGAGGATCACATTAGGGTCGGGGGTAGATTGCGCCGATCCGAAGACTTAGACCTGGCTGCTGTGCATCCCATCATCTTGGATCATTGCCATCCGACCACTAAGCTTCTGATTCAAGACTATGATACCCGACTCTGCCACCCAGGCCCTGAGAGAGTGTTTGCAGAGATCCGCCGCAAGTTTTGGATCTTACGAGGTCGAGAAGCAGTTTGACGGTATCAACATGGTTGCACAGAGTGTCGTAGATGGAAAGCAAGCCCTCAAGTTCCTAAGATGTCAGACCTACCTGTAGCACGCCTACGCCTGTATAAGCCCGCATTCTACTCTACAGGCATGGACTGCTTCAGGCCTTTTATAGTGAAAGTGGGCAGGCGCACCGAGAAAAGGTGGGGAATTATCTTCAAGTGCCTTACAACAAGATGTGTACATCTAGAGATCCTCTCCAATCTGGATACCGACTCCTTCTTGATGGCCTTGAGGAGGTTCATTGCCAGGCGAGGGACACCAGCCGAGTTGTTCTCTGACCAGGGAACAAACTTCCGTGGAGGAGAAAGAGAGATACGGGAAGCCCTTGTAGAATTATCCCCAGAACTCCGACTCCAGCTAGCCAAACACAAGATAAAGTTTCACTTCAACCCACCTGGTGCACCCCACTTCGGCGGAGCTTGGGAGAAGGAAATCCGCCCCGTGAAAACTGCACTATACCGGGTAGTAGGCAGTCAATCCGTTACAGAGGAAGTGCTACATATGGTTCTCCTGGAAGTAGAAGGTATGTTGAATGCTAAACCATTGGGGTATGTGTCCTCCAACCCTAAGGACCTTGATCCGGTGACGCCCAATGTTCTCCTGATGGGGCGGCGGGACGGGTCCCTGCCACAAGTGGTCTATCCTAAATTAGAACTCCTGAGCAGACGCCGCTGGAGACATTCCCAAATTCTGGCTGACCAGTTTTGGTCTAGTTTCATTAAGAACTATCTCCCGAACCTACAAACTCGCCAGAAATGGAATGCCAACCCTACAGATATGACCCTAGGATCAGTGGTACTGATGATGGACCCTCAACTGCCCAGAGCATGCTGGCCGGTTGGTCTTGTCACCAAAGTTTACCCCAGTGCAGACGGACACATAAGGACAGTGGATGTAAGGATAAACAATTGAACTTACACTAGACCTGTAGCCAGATTGATTGTTCTACCAGAGGTTCCAGATGAGGATGAGAACTAAGCCCTTATGCCTGTCTCCGGATACTGAATTGATCACCTATTCAGAAACAAATGTGCTTCACACATAATCGTGTATGCGCACCTCTGCCGCATATTGATGCGCTCCAACACTCCCTAAGACGAACGCCAAACAAACTCCCCGCCGCCTTCACGAGCAGTCTCCACCATATTTCACTCCGCATCGAACAAGCGTCAGGTGTGTCAACCACGCCCCCTCCAGACGGCCCCTAAAACACACATAACCAACAACACACACACATACGCACAGTCTAGACTGAGACGTCACATCGTGTATGCGCACCTCTGCCGCATATTGATGCGCTCCAACACTCCCTGAGCGCACGCAACGAGCAGCGCTCTGTTCTGTGCAGATTCACGGACGATGGTGAAGCAAGTGTGTGTCGAGACAACGCTGCTGAGATTATTCACAGTTTGGAGAGTGTTTAGACTAATATTGTGTGCGTCACTGCTGAATAAACCACACAAACATCTGAATATGACCATATTGGAAGATAGTATGCTCATGCCTACTGCAACAGTTTATTAAACAACATCCAATCAGTTAATGGTCTGGTTCATGTGTTCTGACCGACACCCGAGAGTGATTACCACACAAAAGTAGTTCCAGCAATAGAAATAAAATACAGTCCTTTTAAGTCTCCCCAACAAGACTATAACATTTAGATGTTTGAAAACTGCCGAACTGACCCCAAATTTTGTCCACCCGCTGGCAGAATCTGGCAAATCAGGAAACTGAGGAAAATCAGTCCAGAAGTTAACAGGGTTGAGTGAAACATGTTGGACACCGATAATGCTAATAAAACTGTTAGTTTAAAACCAGTTAACCCCCTGGGGTCTGAGGGGTTTTTGGGGCCCTTGAGAGGTTTTGACATGCCCTGACATTTGTGCTTATTTCAGCTACTTACAACATACCTTTGGTCAACTCATAATTATGCTGTATTGCAGCACAAACTCTGCTACAATAATATGTGAGCAAAATGGAAGTTACATGTTTGCATTTTATAGAAAAAAAATATTATGCGTGGTTAGTACGTTTTGGGAAAAAATTTGTCACTGCAATGAGCTCATATAACTCATACTGAATAGTTTGGCACAAGTCTTTTGAGTTACCATTCTTGTAGGCTAGAATGTTTACTACAAAATGATGTGAAAATCATTCTGATCACTCTTTCACAAAACAACAATATAATGATTTAAACTTTGCAAGTCAGTTTTTGTGCCAGCACTGCTTTATGCGTAGGGGTGTTGATGGCCATGAATATGAATGAGGGGAGACAATAGACACTCCCCCAATGGCTAATGCCCCGTCACGGTGCTGTGAGGCAGAGAGGAGCATCTGAGAATGAGAGGAGATTCAAAGGTTTTGTTTTTAAATCTGTTTTTATTGTAATTCCTCTATGTGGAGGAACTAAATGTTGTGCCTCACAAGACCACAGTGCTACCGTACATATATAAACATATAGTACCAATCAAACGTTTGGACACATTACCATTTTTAATATTTTTAATATTTTTGGAAGATGGCTGCATTTATTTGATCAAAAATACAGAAACAACAGTAATATTGTGAAATATTATTACAATTTAAAATAATGATTTTCTATTTTAATATACTTTAAAATATAATTTATTTCTTTGATCAAAGCTGAATTTTCAGCATCCTTACTCCAGTCTTCAGTGTCACATGATCCTTCAGAAATCATTCTAATATCATGATTTGATAATCAGGTATTATCAATGTTGGAAAAACAGTTATTATTATTATTATTATTATTAAAAAGAAAAGCATTTATTCAAAATAGAAATCTTTCCTAACAATATAACTTAACACATCCTTTAAAAAAAGAAATAAAGGTAGTGTATACTGTTACAAACAGACTCATGGGCGAATGTGAGTAAACAGAGGTCACTTGCGGTCCAGTTTCCTGGGCAGGAATCGCGCAGTCTGTGCAACATCAGTCTCGGTTTTCCATGACAGGGGGGACTTGGACCTGTTGCTTGTTTGCCTCGGCTCTCTTCGGGACCGGTGCTTGGACATGTTCATTGTCACATCTGTTGATAACACAATCAAAGAAACTGTATTATTATCGCTATCAATCACTATGGCCATGGATTAAGAAAAAGACAAACGATTTTGTAATTTCACACAAGAATAGGTAGGCCCTACTTGTATATTATGACGAGTATATTATGTATATTGTAAACACAATTACATTTCATCAGTAAAATATTACGTCTGTGCACTTACCATCATTCTCGATTGAGAACTGAACGACACCTGCGTCCTCTGCGGTGCTGGAGAAGGAGAGTGTGATGCAAACACATTCCTAAAAAAATAAAAACAACTGTTAGCATACATTATCCAAAGATGGGCGATTAATGGGTATGGACGCACAATGCATGTAGTCTATATATCTGTTGATGGGCCATAGGACGGAGAAATATCTATTTATGGGCCATATCGCGCTGTTGATGGCCATTATCTGCGCACGCATTTCAAACATTTACACCTGCATTCACAATCATCTGTGGCAATATTTTAGCGTGTGTCATAGGCTAACCAAAACCGAACATTTATATATAAAAATATAATGTCTAGTATTTAGACAGTATCACATTTTACCGGAGGCTGAAATATTATTCGATAGAAGGTTAGGACTGTAATAGGTGATGATTTATTATTTCTAGCTTTCCTCAATGGGGTGTCGATCAGAACACAATGGATTGAATCAGTTCCATGCAAAGGTGGTTTATTGTTGACAGTTTGGCTATACACAACACAGCAGTACACAGATTGCTTGAAGTAATCTAGATGTGTATGTTTATGTGGTTTTGCACACACAGTCTTGCTTGTACAGTCCCGCTCGTACAGTTGCGCTCTCTGCTGATAATGATTGACAGCAAGTAGCGCATGCGCACATGACTCGGCCTTTCCAACACAGCCGCCCCCAAATTTGGTTACAAATTTGCTCCATTGAAAGGCCGGCACTATATGGAATATCGTTAGTCACCAGTGTGGCTTTCATCACCTTCATCTCGGATCTCTGGAAGAACAATCAGTCGAGCGATGGGTCTCGTGTAGACTTTGTCCTTAATCTGCACCTCGACCGTTCGAACTCGATTATCAGCCCCAGGAAAGACATTAAGTACCCCCCCGATCTGCCAGAATGAACGGGGTAACTGAGGGTCAACAAGCATGACAACTGTCCCGGGTTTGATGTCTACTGATGGATTCTGCCACTTTCCCCTGGCCTGCATGTTAGGTAAGTAATACTTTATAAAGGCCGTCCAGAATCTGTCAGATAATACTTGTGAATGTCTCCATCTCCGTCTTCCTAGCAGCTCAGACACTGGATATACGACTTGGGGTAGGGACCCATCCGGCCGCCCCATTAGAAAGCAGTTTGGGGTGATCGGATCTGCATCAGCAATGTCTGCTGAAACGTAACCAAGAGGTTTGGAGTTGAGGATGGCTTCAATCTCTATGAGGACAGTTCGAAGCACTTCTTCAGTTACTGATTCTGAGCCCAGGGTTGTATAAAGTGCGGCCTTTACTGAACGAATCTCGCGTTCCCACACCCCTCCAAAGTGTGGAGCAGCTGGAGGATTGAAATGAAAGCTAATTTGTTGCTTCGCTAGCTGCTGTTGCAGATCACCACTCAGCTGACTGAAGGCCTCTTTAAGCTCCCTCTCACCACCTCGAAAGTTGGTGCCTTGGTCCGAATATAACTCTGCAGGTTTCCCACGGCGACCTATAAACCGACGTAGTGCCATGAGAAAGGCATCACTATCTATAGATGTCAGCACCTCAAGGTGCACTGCCCGGGTGGTCAAGCACTTTAATAAAAGTCCCCACCGCTTCTCCGTCCTACGACCTATTTTGACCAGGAGAGGCCCAAAGCAGTCCATTCCGGTTGAATGGAAAGCAGGCTTGAACAACCGAAGTCGTGGTGGAGGGAGATCAGCCATCTTCTGGGAGGCTGGCTTCGACCTCCATTTACAGCATTCAAGACATGTTCGCTGGTGCTTTCTCACTGCCTCTCTCCCTTTCAGTATCCACACATTTCGACGGAGCTCCGCAAACACTCGCTCTGGTCCTGGATGGCAAAGGCGAGCATCATATTCCTTTATGAGTAGCTGAGTGTTAGGGTGACTGGAATCCAACACGATAGGGTGTACTGTGCTTGGGTCTAATCCTTCCACCCGCCTTAATCGTCCTCCAACCCGTATTACCTCACTGGTTCTGTCGAACTCTGGGGAAAGACAAAGTAAGCGGCTGCTAGAACGAACAGGCTTCCCACTCTTCAATAGATGGTAGTCTTCATGAAAACTATCCATCTGGACCTGTCTCAGCGCGGTCAGTTCTGCCTTTTGGTAAGCACCGGCTGGAGGGGAGCCACTTTGTTCTGCCGCCCCGTGCAACTCCTGTGCTACTGCTTCGACCAAGTCTTTCCAGCTACTAAACTTACTACCATCTGCTGTCACTGGTGCTGCGTTGACCACGCCACAGAAGGCACTTCGCTTTAATTCCGTAGCGTCATCAGGCACTAAGCTGTGCACAACTGGTGGTGCTGGCCAAGTACTCTGAGGTTGGAGGAGGAATTCTGGCCCTTGGCTCCACCGATTGGGTTCAATAAGGTCCTTCAGGCTCTTACCACGGGTAAGATCATCCGCAGAGTTCCTGACAGAGTCAATGTAATTCCACCCTTTAAGGTCAGTCAATTCTTGAATCTCTGCCACCCTAGTGCCCACAAACACCTTGAAGCGGCAGGATTCGGAATGTAACCAGTGGAGGACAGTTGTTGAATCTGTCCAGAAAGTGACCTTCTGGATCTTCAAGGTGAGCTCATTTTCAGCCAGCTTGGCCAACTTCGCTCCTATTAGAGCAGCACACAGTTCCAGTCTAGGAATTGAGCACTGCTTACGTGGGGCAACACGTGATCGGGCCATGAGGAATGAAAGGTGTACCTTCCCGCATGGATCTTCTGAACGAAGGTAAGCGACTGCCCCATAAGCCTTCTCAGAAGCATCGGTGAAGATATGGATTTCCCGAGTGACCTCTGAGTTGTCCATGCTGGATGGAATGTAGCACCTAGGGAGTACTACAAGAGGTAAGTACTGCAGCTCAGCTTCCCACACCTTCCATGCCTGCTGAAGATCATCGGGAAGTTGTGGATCATCCCAGTTCCTGTTCTTAATCCAGAGCTGTTGAACAATCACCTTGGCTCGTGTGGTGAAAGGAAGAATGACTCCAAGGGGGTCATACTGACTTGCTAACACACGATATATGTTTCGCATTGTCAGAGCACTGTAAGTAACGGGTCTATGCTTAAATCCTAGGTGGTCCGACTCACAGTGCCAACTCAGTCCCAAGGTGGATTCACGTGGGTCTTCCTTATTATGTGAAAGCCACAGCTCTAGCTTGGGAGATCTGGCTTCTGGTGGCAAGTGACTGACGACTTCTTGCGCGTTGCTGGCCCATTGACGGATATCAAACCCTCCGGACGCTAGCAGCTCACGAAGTTTGTCTAGTAACTGCCGTGCCTCTTGAGCAGATGGGAAGCTCTGTAGACAGTTATCCACATAGAAGCAGCGTTCCACGGAATGTCTCACATCTTCATCCGCTGTGCTGTGCAATGAGACATGCCTTTGGAGGGCGAAGGATGCACAGCAAGGACTGCACGTGGTTCCGAACGGCAGCACCTGCCATTCATAGATGTCAGGGGGATCGCCGCGTCTCATGCCACGCCAGAGAAAGCGCAGGAGGGGCTTGTCCTCAGGTAAGAGCAGAACTTGGTGGAACATTCCACGTATATCACCGCTGATAGCCACACAATGCTCCCTGAAACGAAGTAGAACACCTAGCAGAGAAGAGCTCAAAGTTGGACCAGGCATCAAGGAATCATTAAGGTTCAGTCCTTTATATTGGAAAGAGCAATTGAACACAATACGGTCCTTATCATTGTGGCTGACTAAGTGGTGCGGGATATACCAGGTCTCCCCTGTCATAGTGCTTGCAGCAGCTGACAGTTTGGTAACTGCTCCATTCAGTTCTAGCTTTTCAATTTCAGCATTGTACACAGCCGCTTTCTCTGGATTTTGGCTAAGTCGTCGTTCCATACTTCGGAGACTTGGAATCACAGCCTCTTTCGGAGCACAAAAGGAGGGTGAATCCTTTCTGCGCAACAAGGGTGTTGCGTAGCGTAAGATTCCATTCACCTCCACACGAGTTGTCCTGGTCTCTAAGAGGTTAATGGCATCCTGGTCCTCCCTGGACCTTGTCACCTGCTTTTCACAACGGAAAGGCAAAACATCAAGTTGCCATAGCCTTTCAACATCTCTTTTGAGTTCTAGTTCCGCAGGGGTGAGAGACAGGAAAAGGCACTGCTGTGGCTGCAACTTGGTCTCCAAGATCTTGGCTGGTCCCTGCAGTGTCCAACCTAGCTTTGTCTTTATGGCGGCCGGACCACCAAGTGGCCCAATTCGGACAGGTGCAATTGGTGTGATTAGATGGGTGTTATCAGCTCCGATGAGAAGTAGAGGACTCACTCTTTCAAAGGCCTGCAGAGGGAGATCTTTAAGATGCTTGTACTTATCCAACAAACTGGCAGGATAGGAGTAATCGGCCAGACCAAGACGTTTCGCAGTGAATGCTGCATTGATCTTAAAGGTCTTCTGTGGATGCGTGGCAGGAGATATGTGGAAGGTAACCGTAGTACCACTGATGGTCTGCACATCTTGGCGGATGGTCCGCAAGGCTATGTTTTCGGCTTGACCTTGTATACCAAGCTCATGGGCGGCATCAGGAAGAAGAATAGTACGCTCGGACCCATCATCCATGACAGCATAGGTGTCGAGCGTCTTGCCTCCATAGCGCAGCAAGACCCGGATGACCTTTAGGAGAACACGCCTGCAGTCAGTGGGTCTGTCCAAGTACAGTGTCTCAGTGGTTGAACTAACAAGGCAGGAACCTTCTCTGGTACTCTTTGTATTGACCTCATGCAGGATTTGTAAGTGCTTCCCTTTGCAGATGCTACAAGGCTTCTTGAGTGTGCACTGGGCTGCTTGGTGTGCACGTCCACAGCGCCAACAACGATGATTGGTCTGGATCCATTCAATCATTTGCTGTTTATCAAAGGACTTAAAAGTGGGACATTGACTAAGATAATGGTCCTCATTATCGCAGTAAGGACAAAAAGCTCTAGGTGGGAGTTTAGGTTTCTCCGCTTTAACAGGTCTAACTTGAGACGGTGCTGAGGGTATCTTTGTGGCAATGTCGTCCGCTCCATGAAGGATGGTAGCTAAACGGGCAGTGGGTTTGGCTTCTCTCCAGCGTTCTGGTCTCTGGCTCTTGTAACTGATCTGTGACTCACTGCTTTGACACCAGGCCTCATACTGGAGCCACTCGGAAAATTCACGAAGGTTATATACAGACCCAGGACGGTGGTACATCTGTCTTCGGAATCCTGATCTCATTTCGGCAGGTAACTTACTCAGCAGTCTCTCTACATGTGACCCACATCGAAGCTCGGCTTCACCTTCATCTCCAAGTGTTTCCAACATACCCACCAAAGCCCTAATCTGTAGAGCAAATTTGTCAAAGGCCTCAGTATCTCCTCGTCGGATATCTGGGGAATCCATTACTTTGGCAATCTTCTTGAGTGCCAACTTGTGAGGCTGGCCAAACCTTTCATTCAGAGCAGCCATAGTAGCAGAGTATGGAAATGGTGAATTGAGATAGGAATCTGCCACCAGACGAGCTTCGTCTAGCTTCAAATGATCCAGCAAGATTTGGTACCGGAACAGTTCTGTGGCATCTGATGGTAGAAGGTTCTCAAGAGCTATCTTTAAACGAGTAAACTCACCGGGGTCCTTAGTACAAAAGTTGGGTATGGTTGGCACTGGACCTCGGTAGGTGGTTTCTTTTCTTACAGGATTCAGGTGAGAGGCATAAGGATCTTTGTGTACTAACGGTGGCCCTGTGGGTTGCTGGGACTGAGAACGCACCTGTGTAGGATAATCTAAAGTCTCTCCAGGGGACTTGTACAATGTCCTGGAATGCCAGTGAGGGACAGGAGTATCTGCTTGGAGGCCCGGCATAGGAAGAGCTGTTCTCTGATAAAGAGGGTGACCTGGGTTTTCAGGATGCTGCCAGGAAGGAAAATCATAGCCAACACGTTCACCACACATGGTTGGCCGAATGTGTGATTTAGTAGGGGTCGCCGCTAAGATCTGATCTTTCATTATCTGAAGTTCACCCATCATTGTTCCCAGAATGTCTAACATTTTAGAGTCACCTGTTGTAGCAGGAAGGGGCTGGTGTGGCTTTAGAGGTGGCGCTGCTGTGTAGTCTGTCTGGTGACGTTTACCATAGATAGGTGGTAAAGATGTAGACACCATGGAGTGTGGACGGTAGGATGCCGTTCCAGGATGTGGGAGGAGTCTATCCTGTGCTGGGAAAGATGTACTTGGCAACGGCGTGGAGTGATGTTCTTCCCATGGCCGATGATATGGAGAAGTCTGAGGACTATTAACTGGCTGCACTGGAGCGTAGCTGGCGCTAGGTTGTTGCAGTTCTATGCTATCCATTCTTTGGATAAAAGGATCCCTTTCCCCGACTATGGGCGACCATTCATCCACTGTGTCCCATGGATCTTGACTTATGGGACTCGTTACTCTGGTAGAAGGTGAAGGGATGTTCACTGCAGCATCTCCAAGCCACTGTGTATGCTGTGTTGTGTGAGGCGATACCGGCTGGCTACCTGCTCCACGATGTACAGTCGTAAGATCATAATCTTTGAGGTAAACAGGAAGATGAACTTGACGTTTGGGTCTGACAATCTGAGAAGATGCTTCTTCAGGTTGCATAGTGATACTGATCAATTCTTTGTCCATAAGGAATGCCAGATCCGGCTCGAAGGACCATTTATTCGATAGAAGGTTAGGACTGTAATAGGTGATGATTTATTATTTCTAGCTTTCCTCAATGGGGTGTCGATCAGAACACAATGGATTGAATCAGTTCCATGCAAAGGTGGTTTATTGTTGACAGTTTGGCTATACACAACACAGCAGTACACAGATTGCTTGAAGTAATCTAGATGTGTATGTTTATGTGGTTTTGCACACACAGTCTTGCTTGTACAGTCCCGCTCGTACAGTTGCGCTCTCTGCTGATAATGATTGACAGCAAGTAGCGCATGCGCACATGACTCGGCCTTTCCAACAAATATATTTGCACGAAATCATATTTACACCTAAGCAGATATTCGCAAAAGTCAGTATTTTTAGCATGATAATCAGTGTCATAAGCTAATCAAAATGGATTGAAATATAATACAAATATGTTTAGAGAGTAATATCACATTGAAACACGACCATATACGAATGTTAGGGATATTGTAAGGCAATACTTGCAATCTTTCCTGTAATATGTCAAAAGCTAACCAAAACTAAGCAAAATATAGTCTGAAAATTCACATGAGTTCTATATAATCAGAAAAGAATCATATAAACACTAAACAACTTACTCGAACTTGTATCCTCTGTGGGATCAATTCGCTCTTGAAAATGCAGCCGTTCTCCGTCTGAGATGCAACCGTTTCTCTGAGGAAAAGGTGAATTCTTCCTCGCTGTCCATAATCATCTGGAGGACGATCTTTACCGGAGAAGCGTGCCATCCTCAAAACGCGATGAACTATCCGTGAATCTGACGAGAAACTGCGTGTTTTCTGTTTTCATCATGGCATTGATCGGAGGGCGTGCGATGCGTATAGATCACCTCAACTATTAGCATGTGAATAGCGCCGGGGGGCGTGGCGGCATCAGCTCATTAAAAATAATGAAGAGAGAACGAAAAACTGCGCCTCTCCTTGGTTTCAAACGGATTACATAAACTAAGAATATGTATTTTTTAATATAAATTATTTCATTTAAAAGAAGAGAATTCTAGCTTCATAAAGACAAATGTCTCGTTCCTGAGTGACAAGTATTCGCTGAGTTACAGTTCATTTTCGGACGCGTTTCAGAATGGACTTCCCTGACAGAGAGAAGGCAGAACTCGCATCATGTTTATTTTTCTTTATTTGGCGAAAGACACAACACTTTGTTTTTATTGTGAGTATACACAAAAAAAATAGAAACTTAACTGGATCGAATGATGTAAAACACTTAAATGTAAGATCAAAACCAACAAAGTATTTTGAATCTCTTTTGCACTGATAAGAAAAAAAGCGAGCAGATCACGCCGGCGTGATTGCCGACCCCAGGGGGTTAAAGCCCACGGTCAGTCTACACATTCCTTTCAGATTTGGTTTTCAGTCCGATTAAGTGTTTACATGTTCTCTTGATCGGATTACAAAAGGAATAAACCACCCCTTTCAATCCGATCGAAATTTCAATCGGATCGAGCTCAATCGGATCAATTAAGGTGTTTACATGAAGGTTTTTCAATCCGATTGAGCTCGATCCGATTATAAGGGTCCATGTAAACGCAGCTAATGTCATGTTTACTGATTTTATGGAATACATGCACACTAGAGTTTTGTTTATTAAACAATTAAACTATAACATTTAGATGTTTGAAAACTGCCGAACTGACCCCAAATTTTGTCCACCCGCCGGCAGAATCTGGCAACACTGGCCCAGTGATGTCACTTCCTGGGTGTCACAATTAATAAATAGTTTCGAGGAAAATCAGTCCAGAAGTTAACAGGGTTTAGTGAAACATGTTGGACACAGATAATGCTAATAAAACTGTTAGTTTAAAACCAGTTAAAGCCCGCGGTCAGTCTACACTTTGAGCATGTTGCAAACACTGAAATGAGTTCACACTCTGCAGTCTTTTATTACAAACAAATATGACAAAAAATAATCATTCCAAAAATATACAATCTACTGCACTTTACTGCAAAACTGTGTTTTTTCTCACCGCGAAATTCACTTGATCTTGTGTTTCCGGTGTCCCACATTCACATGCGTATGAATGGACGTCAGTGGAAGGAAAAGTTTATTGTAACTGGCCCTTAATAATTACGTTTTTTGTTTAATGAACTAAATATCATCTATCTAAAAAAATCATCTATCTAAATGTTGGTGTCAAAATGATGACATGTATATGTATATTTTTTAATGTATTAATATCACATTAGATAATTGTCGTTGATCAAATATATTTCATATTTCTCACTACTGAAATATGGTATTTGTATATAATGTTTTAATAATTGAAGATCAATGCACCTCATTCATGTACATTTTCAGGGATGTATAATTTATAAAAAGGCATAAAATTATTGTAATATTTATATAAAGTTGTTTACATCATGGTTTACTGTTATGTCCTTTCACTTCATATCTCTTGGAATTGTTTTGATCTCTTTGATTTTTAGACCCGATGGAAGAGAGCGAGGAGAGTGAAGAACTGAGAGAAGTGGACGAGGAACATCATGTCCAACCTGGAGGAAAACCCTTGAGTCGCTCAAAGACTAAACAGATATTTTTAAAGAAAAGAAGAGCCAAGAAATTTTTCTCCTGCACTCAGTGTGGAAACAGTTTCACAGCCAAACGTAATCTTGAGATTCACATGAGGATCCACACCGGAGAGAAGCCGTTCTCATGTGATCAGTGCGGAAAGAGCTTCAAGCGATCAGCACACCTTAAAGAACACATAAAAATCCACACAGGAGAAAAGCCGTTCTCATGTGATCAATGCGGAAAGAGTTTCCCACGAAAATACACTCTTAATGATCACATGAGGATCCACACCGGAGAGAAGCCGTTCTCATGTGATCAGTGTGGCAAAACATTTATTTGTTCATCAGACCTGAAGAAACACCTGAGAGTTCATACGAAGGAGAAGCCGCATTCATGTTCAGTGTGTGGAAAGAGTTTTTCACGGCTTCAATATTTAAAGGTACATCAGAAATTTCATACTGGTGTGAGAGAGTACATGTGCTTTGAGTGTGAGAAGACTTTTACTACAGCTGGCAGTTTAAAGCAGCACCAGAGAATTCACACTGGAGAAAAACCTTACAAGTGTTCACACTGTGACGAGAGATTCAGTCACTTATTATCTCTGAAAACACATGAGATGATCCACACTGGAGAAAAAGCCTTCAAGTGTTCACACTGTGACAAGAGATTCAGTCAGTCAGGAAATCTGAAAAGACATGAGAGGATCCACACTGGAGAAAAAGCTTTCAAGTGTTCACACTGTGACAAGAGATTCAGTCTGTCAGAACATCTGAAAAGACATGAGAGGATCCACACTGGAGAAAAACCTTACAAGTGTTCACACTGTGACAAGAGATTCAGTGAGTCATCATCTCTGAACAAACATGAGAGGATCCACACCGGAGAGAAGCCGTTCTCGTGTGATCAATGCGGCAAAACATTTATTAGTTCATCAGACCTGAAGATACACCTGACAGTTCATACGAAGGAGAAGCCGTATTCATGTTCTGTGTGTCGAAAGAGTTTTTCACAGCTGCAAAATTTAAAGGTACATCAGAAAATTCATACTGGTGTGAGAGAGTACATGTGCTTTGAGTGTGAGAAGACTTTTACTACAGCGGACAATTTAAAACGGCACCAGAGAATTCACACTGGAGAAAAACCTTACAAGTGTTCACACTGTGACAAGAGATTCAGTGTGTCATCAACTCTGAAAAGACATGAGAGGATCCACACTAAAGAAAAGCCGCACACGTGTGATCAGTGCGGAAAGAGTTTCTCTATTAAAAGTGCCCTGAAGCTGCACATGAAGATCCATACAGTGGAGAAACCACATCACTGCAGTCTGAGATCACGGTGAGTAGTTCATCTTTATCTGCTGAGAAACAAAATCTGGAATCTTGAACTTAGTTTGGCTTTGTGTGCTTTTCCTGCAGCAGCTCACCATGTGACCTTTATTTTTCACATGCATTTAGTCCATAGAAATTATATTTACTGCTATAAATTGTCATGATTGGTAATGTTTTCACACAGTGGCCCTCATTTACAAAACGAGTGTACAACAGAAAATTGGGTGCACGTTGTTTCCATGCAAAAAAATAGCATTTATTTATCAATATGGACGAGAGCAGTGGCTATATTTAAATCTCACATCAGGTGCCCGTTCTTTGTACGTTGCTAACTCAGTTAGCTGGATTTGATTGTTGGCGATTTAGCATGATCTTGGATTGTTTGGTTCTTCAACGCTCATCCTGGACTTGCTGTCCTAGCAACAGGTGCGTAAGCTTGACCCTGCTCGCGAGCAGGCTTATTTTCAATTCAAATTTATTTGTATAGCGCTTTTCACAATACATATTGTTTCAAAGCAGCTTTACAGAAAGTGCATTTCAGAAATGTACATAGAAATACAATAAAACTCTTCACGTGTGTCGAGTCGTCTCTTCACGGGCGTCGAGTCGTCTCTTCACGGCCGTTTAGTCGTCTCTTCACGGGCGTCGAGTCGTCTCTTCACGGGCGTCGAGTCGTCTCTTCACGGCGTCGAGTCGTCTCTTCACGGACTCTTTCATCTGGTCGTGATGAAATATATAATTGAGTGTCATCAGCATAACGGTGGAAATTAATTCCATGTTTTCTTATAATATTACCAAGTGGCATCATATATATTGAGAATAGCAGAGGGCCTAATACAGATCCTTGCGGCACTCCATAGTCTACTGACGTTATTTTTCCCCATTTAGACAGACAAAATGATAACGGTCTGATAAGTACCATCTAAACCAGCTTAATGCCTGTCCCTGAACACCAGTGTAAGTTTGAAGTCGATCTAAGAGTATTTTATTATCTATAGTGTCGAACGCAGCACTAAGATTGAGTAGAACAAGTATTGAGATACAGCCTTGATCATCAATGATTGTGTATTTTCAATTGTGTTTCTGATGCTTTCTATTTTCTCAGTGAAGAAATTCATGAAATCATTACTACTACACTGTAACAGAATATTTTGCTTAGGCGATGCCTGTTTATTTGTTAGTCTAGCCACGGTGTTAAATAAAAACCTTGGATTATTTTGGTTATTTTGTATTAGATTGCGGAGATGCTCAGCCCTGGCTGCTTTTAGAGCCTTTTTATAACGTGACATACTGTCTTTCCAGGCAATTCTAAACCCCTCTAAATTTGTTTGTTTCCATTTACGCTCTAAGTTACGAGTTTCTCTCTTGATAACATGCGTAGCAGTGTTGTACCATGGTGCTTTAGTTTTCTCTCTAACCTTTTTTAATCTAATTGGTGCAACAATTTCTAAAGTACTAGAGAAAATGGTGCTCATACTGCTAGTCATTTCCTCTAGTTCACCTGTTAGTTTGGGTTCACTGAGGAGCGGAGATCGATCAGGTAAGCTATTCAAGAATCTATCTACAGTGGTTGGAAGGATTGTTCTGCCTGGTCGATAACGCGGCGCGACATGACAAATTTCAGCAGTACGTAGTATGCATGTTACCATGTAATGATAGGTAGGTAGGTAGGTTAACTTTATTGTCCCCAAGGGGAAATTCTGCTTGGGCACAGTGCAGAGTTGCTTCATAAAAATAAGTAAATAAATAAAAACATCACCAAAGACATCACAATCACAAAACACACAAAGGACATTGTTGACAACACAATTCCATGGATTAAAATGCAAGTGCTAGTGTGGTTGTTGCACATTACTCTATTGCACTGAAATTTGTATAAAGTGCATAGGGCCTAAGCTAAGGTGCTAGTATGTGTATTGCACGTTGCCCTATTGCACCGGGATCGTAAGTGAAGTGCTCACATATTTATTGTACATTTATTGTATTTCACATCGTTTAGCAGCTTAATGGAGGCTGACACAAATGATAATTTAAGGTGATTAGTTTTACATTTTGGTACACGGAGTCTTCTTCCTGATGGCAGGGTTTCATATTCAGGGAAGAGTGGATGTTGAGGGTGTAAGGTAAATGCCTCGGACTCTGGGTCCGTATGAATTAGCTCAAATGATCTATAGGGAATTTTAATAACTAATCATGAATATGATTAATATATTGCATATTACAGTTACATTAAATTATTGAAATTGAAGATAGACTATATGAATATATGAATAATCAATCACAACGAATTATAATTCCTCATTCATACATCAATAGTCTTATTTCAGATCGATTATGAGATAATCTTTAAGGGAAATTAATGTAATTTTCAAATCGGTGTTGTCCAGCAACGACCGTAAGATTAAACTATCAATTTCTCAATAAAGTTATCCCTTACAAACTCCAAGAAATATTAACTTTCTGGCCGTGAACATTAATTTTCTTGTGTTTATAAAATTAAATCTACTCAATGTAGTAAATAATAAGAGCGCTGATAGCTCTTGGATCGTAAATATCATTGACTCGTATTTATTAACTTTCAACAGTCAGAAACAGTCATATAATATATGGTTTTAATAAATGCACAACTACAGAATATAACGGACTACACATACTGATAATATGTCTTTGTACATATCTTACAGGTGAACAAACAAGACAACGAATAACAGATGAGAGAGAGAAAGTGAGAGAGAGAGCAGATCACGAATGACCATAGAATGGCAAAATCACAGACCTTTTGAGAGAGCCAACACGAAACAAACCTTAACACATTAAAACTCGTGGGAGTTAATACTTGCAACGTTCGTTTGTGTATGAGTCTGAGTCTGAGATCAGCCTGGGTGTGTCCTTGAGCAGGGCGCGTGTTCTCTTGCGTCCGGAGCGCACTTGGTCGCGGGAGTTTTGAAGAAGGCCTCTTTTGGAAGTGATATGTTACTGAGGAAATTCATTCACGCTAAATTCGTTCACTCTTAGGTGAAGGCGAACCAAGGAGAATTTGAAAATGAAACAAAAGAAACTTAGATAAAGAAAATAAAAGAAGACGAAAACTCCAAAGGAGTTGATCGTGGACTTTTCACATGACGAAGCAGTGATGAAGGCAGGAAGAGGGAAGATTTTGAAGGAGCGTTTGGCTTTTAAGGAATGTAAGGATAACGCCTTCTCTTGGCGGAGTGCCCAATAACCTTCAGTGATCTGGGAGCGGGAAGCTCTCTTTGTCTTGTCGAGAAGACCCCCTGCTGTATAATTTATGGTAGGGAATTGGAATTGTCATTTCTACGGCTGAAAATAATTCATATCATAATCATAATATCATTGCAGTCTATTATCGAGATTCAACTCCGTTAGGTCTCAAGATTCAAAATGATACTAAACACACCAAGTTCAGATTATATGATAACAAAGTTACATTATAATGCATTAGTATAGGCATTTTAAAGTTTGATTAATACATGCTGATATTGAAATCAGTTCCACATCGGTCGTGACACAGAAATGGCGACACCGAAAAATATCATATACATGTGGAAAAGTCTTAAATATGATTCCTTTGAAGGAGTCCTTATGTGTGTGTGCATTTCTTTGTGGAAGGAATGTTTGGTGTCATGTTACGTGTGTTGAAGTGTGTGTGGGTGTTGGAATGGGAGAACGAGACAAAGACCTCTTGTCTGTTCAGGCAAATGAATGAAGTGTTTGCGAGAATCACGATTCACTAATTTGACAAGCAGCTGGCCGGATGTCATTGTCGCTACAAGGGTCTGATTTAATTTTTATAGCCTGTTTTATAATTGCCTGATCATACAGGCTCTGTATAGGCTCATAGTCTCTCCTCCCTATAATTTTCATGGCTGTTTTATGCATGTTGGAAAGCTTGTTTTTCAGCTTAACTGTTAAGTTGCCAAACCATGCACTAATTCCATATCTAATAACACTCTCCAAGATTGCATGGTAGAAGATCATCATGATCTGACTGCTCACACCATACAACCTTAGATGCCTTAAAAATAAAGCCTCTGCTGCAGTTTATTGCACAGGTTGTCAACATGGGTCTTCCAGCAAAGAAGACTGTCGATGTGGACACCTAAATATTTATATGAGGACACCTGAGTTACTTGCTGGTTTTTAATGACCGCTGGCTCGTGGTCTGTAACTTGCCTCGGGTCGAAGACCATCTCCTTTATTTTTTGAATCTTTAAAATTAGATGGTTGGTGTCACACCATTTAACGAATGTGTCTATTTCATCTTGGTACACAGAGGAGTCTGTATCCTTGTACAAAAGGCTCAGGATCGCAGTATCATCAGCAAACTTCATTATATAGTTGTTAGAGTGTACATTCCTACAGTCATTGGTAGAGGTCGACCGATTAATCGGTCAGACGATTAATCGGACGATTTTTTGCATTTTTTAACATAATCGGCATCGGCCAATATCCACCTATATCAAGCCGATTATTAGGCAGGCGCACACGTGTACGACGCGCTGCCCCTAGAGTCATTATCCAGCAGAGTGAGCAGACCTTCAGCTTCCAGTGCCTAAAGAAAACGGTAAGGATTCCATTCTTATAACTCCTTTATATTTAATTAACAACTTTTCATGTTACTGCCAACTTTGAGAAAAAACATGAATAGGCGACATGACGTTCGGCTACTTTGGATATTGATAGCGTAGTTGAGGTTGCATTATCACAGCAGAAGGGTTGCTATCATGTCACAATAAGTAAGCAAGAAATTTGCAATTGCAGACAGTACATTTGACTTATTTTTTCTGTTTGTGTGTCTTATATTTGAGAGGGTTGTCACTCAATGCAGAGAAATAAGTAATAAAAAAGAGACCAACGCGCACTATAAGCTAGTGAAGGACTGGCTTTGCTTTGCTAGCGTCGTCGCGGCACTGGTGCCTTAACGACCGTTATCTACCGGACCGAATATCAACACGGATTTCTTTGCTTCATTTCGGTGCTACTGTTATGCATTTGTTTCTCTTGGATGCTCTGAAAACGGACGTTAGAACAGAAACAACGCGTCGCTGCATGTGACGCTAGTCAGCAGCTAACTTTAGCATACCGTTAGCTGGATTAAACACGGTTAAAATGCTGGCCAAACAGTGTAATGTTGTGTGACTGTATTTCACTGTAGAGGCGCGGGAGCGAACGAGAAGTCAAAGAGTGTTTACTTATATTTGTGTGTGTGTGAGAGAGAGAGAGAGAGAGAGAGAGAGAGAGAGAGAGAGAGAGAGAGAGAGAGAGAGAGGCGTGGGAGCGATCGAGAAGTCGCAGAGTCTTTACTTATATGTGTGTGTGTGTGTGTGTGTAAGGCGCGGACGCGATCGAACAGTGGAAACATACAATTTACTAGTACGTTATTGCTACTACTATATTATTAAATAATTCCGTTTCCCCCCCTTTTTTGCGATAATTGGGTTATGTCCATTTAGCTTTGTCCATAAAACAAAACAAATAAACCATAAATACATGTTTCAGGACAGTTTTTGGGAAGAGGATAGAAATGTTTTTAGTCTTGTATTACTTACAATGCACTGAATTATTAGCTGAATTATGAAACATTTTGAATTGAATTGAACAACTTTATTAATCCCGATAGGGAAACTGCTTTGCCACCAACAGTATAGCCATCAAACATAGTACACAACTAACAGACAAATAAATAAATAAATAATTCTGCATTAGGAGACTGATAGACCCTGATTATAAGACACAATTTGAAGAAAGATTCAATTTCACAGCTTCACAAACAAACATTATAAAAGACTAGAATAATTACAATAACAATTAACAGTGTTGGTTGAAGTATCTGACCGCTGCGGGAACAAAAGACCTTCTCATGCGCTCACTATAGCACCGAGGCATTACCAATCGATCGCTAAAAGAGCTTCTGAGTCTTGAGTTTTTTAGATTTATATCTATACCTATCTATAAAATGACTTGAAGATGATGTCAAGATACTATACAAAAAATATTAACATAACCTTTTATTTTTCCCCTTTTTTAGTCATTACAGTCTGATGGCTGAAAAGAAAACCACCCCCATGGCAGCGCTTCACCCAGCCAAGTTTATTTGACAGCTTATTTTCTTCTTACCTGTTTCGTTTATTTAATATATTTGTTATACATTATTTATACAATGTTTTTACATTATACATTTTTAATTTTAGTGTACAAGTTCAGATTGGTGTGTTCAATAAATGTTTTTGTTGAGAAATTTTGTCTATCTTAGTAATTATTTGTGTACTTAAATTATATCTTTCAAATAGAGGTTAAAAACAAGCACATATCGGCCAAATATCGGCCAAAATAAATCGGCAGCATTTATCGGCCATCGGCCGAACCGGATTTTAAAAAATCGGCATCGGCCTGAAAAAACTCATATCGGTCGACCTCTAGTCATTGGTGTACAATGTGAAGAGTATTGGTGATACAACACAACCCTGAGGAACTCCTGTGTTACAGTATTTGATCTCTGATAGCATAGACGAGGTCGGAGTCAAAAAGTTACTAACCACTGACTTGTGAGCATCGGCTCGTGATGTTTCAAGCGCTGATCGCCGGTCTCGCAGCTCAGCTTGTCTCTCTAGTAGATCACGGATCTGCCTCTCCACTGACTCCAGCTCTAACTGCACCGAATGCAGCTCAAGCGTGTCCTCACATGCACTCAGAGGTAACGTTAGACACACATCCGATATATTCGCCATTACTGTATAACAGATGAGCAATAAATTAGCAGTGATACTACCAATATCACTACTAATTTAGGACTGAAATCCTGGATAGAACCCGTATCCTTTCAGTGATGCGGGTGTATTACTGAAATAAGCGAGACCACGCATGCAATGCTAGTGGGCTAAGGCTAGTAGCGGAAGTTCGGAAAGTTGGATATAAGTAGCGAATTCAAAGCAATCCAATTGTTTTTATAAAGAATAGTATCGGAGATATGTTCACATGTTGTAAAATAGAAATATGCTCGTTTATAAATGAGTGAAAAGAAGAAAATCAAGGATTTATGAATCAATTCGACGGAGCTCCAAACACAAACAACTCGCTCAGTCGCGACACATGCGCAGTGATCAACAATTGTATTCCTGATGCAAGTGTAACCCCTCCACCCGGGTCCTCCTCACCCCGCTCCGTGCGGGTCTCGAACCCGGGTCTCCGGCATGAGAGTCAGGCACTCTAACAAGGAGGCTAAAGACTGCAGCCTCTAGCGTCTGTCGCTAGAGCGCCTATTGAGATCAGAGGAGTGAGGTTTACTCGCACAGCAACTACTAGCTGGCCTCCGTTACACTAGTACATGCGGTATTTCAGGTTAACAGGATTAGATCGCGGCTTTATAAGCGGAGGTGATCTGGCAAGTCCTTTAGCGCAGTGCGATAGTGTACTTTTTGAGAGATATCGTTTTTTTCTTATGACTCGTGAGAGTGTCATTTGCATCATTAATTTGTAGGAACAACACATGATGTTTGACTCGTCGGAGTCGGGCTTTAACAACAGCAAAAACTGTGTGGGATTCTTTGCGAATTACGCTTTTCTTTACAATATTGGAGATACGGTGAACTTGGTAAAAAGTGCTGCCTGTCGTGCCATTCGCACACATTTAAATTGACCATGGGCAACGAAAGGGAATATTTCAGTGTCTGAAAAGTCTGAGGGTTGCACCTGACAGGGACTGTGACATTATTGTTACCTGTGCCCTAGTACACATCATTGCCACATCAGAAAGGAGAGGAGCCTGTGATGGAGGTGCAGCCTGATGAACACCAATTTTGAAATTCATTAAATGTTTAATAAAAGAAAAGACAAATATGCTTAGTTTCTTTTTTATTTCAATTATTCTTGGTAAAGAAAAGCCCGTGATCAAGTCATATTTTTCCTGCAATAAGAGATATTTTGCAAGGTCAGCAATAGTACTCTGTGTGAAATAATAAATTAGCACTTACTCAGAAGTTTCTTTGAAGCAACTCTATATAGTGCCAGTTTTTTTCTTCAAGTAGGCTAGTTATATCATGTAATTCTTGTTTTTTCAAATTACTTTATTGCTGTTGAAAACTCCTATTATATAGGGAACGGATATGCTGGCCATGCAAGAACTGGGATGTTTTCAGCTTCCAGGAATTGTGTACAGATCCTTGCAACATGGGGCCGTGCATTATCATGTGCAACATGGGGCCGTGCATTATCATGTGCGACATGGGGCCGTGCATTATCATGTGCAACATGGGGCCGTGCATTATCATGTGCGACATGGGGCCGTGCATTATCATGTGCGACATGGGGCCGTGCATTATCATGTGCGACATGGGGCCGTGCATTATCATGTGCAACATGGGGCCGTGCATTATCATGTGCAACATGGGGCCGTGCATTATCATGTGCAACATGGGGCCGTGCATTATCATGTGCGACATGGGGCCGTGCATTATCATGTGCAACATGGGGCCGTGCATTATCATGTGCAACATGGGGCCGTGCATTATCATGTGCGACATGGGGCTGTGCAGTATCATGTGCAACATGAGGTGATGGTCGTGGATGAATGGCACAACAATGGGCCTCAGAATCTTGTCACGGTATCTCTGTGCATCAATAAAATGCACCTGTGTTCGTTGTCCATAACATACCCCTGCCCATACCTTAACCCAATCGCCACCATGGGCCACTCAATCCACAACATTGACATCAGCAAACCGCTCACTCACATGACGCCATACACGCTGTCTGCCATCTGCCCTGGTCAGTGAAAACAATGTTACACACAGTCTGCGGTTGTGAGGCCGGTTGGATGTACTGCCAAATTCTCTGAAACGCCTTTGGAGACGACTTATGGTAGAGAAATTAACATTCAATTCACGGGCAACAGCTCTGGTGGACATTACTGCTGTCAGCATGCCAATTGCACACTCCCTCAAAACTTGTGACATCTGTGGCATTGTGCTGTGTGATAAAACTGCACATTTTAGAGTGGCCTTTTATTGTGGGCAGCCTAAGGCACACCTGTGCAATAATCCTGCTGTCGAATCAGCATGATATGCCACGCCTCTGAGGTGGATGGATTATCTCGGCAAAGGAGAAGTGCTCACTAACACAGATTTAGACAGATTTGTGAACAATATGTGAGAGAAATAGGCCTTTTGTGTACATAGAAAAAGTCTTCGATCTTTGAGTTCAGCTCATGAAAAATGGGGGCAAAAACAAAAGTGTTGCGTTTATAATTTTGTTCAGTGTAAATGAAGATTGCCACATTTATCAATGTACAATCAGTTGTACGATGTACGTACAATTAGTTGTTTTAGCCCTGGTTAGTTTGTTTTTTTTGATCATTAAATACTATTTTAAAAAAAGAAACATCGTTATACTGAAGAACAAAGAGTTTGGTGTTTAGGTTGGAGAATATTTCAACTAGTTTTTTTGCCCTTCAAAGAAATGTGCTGACCAGTAAGATATAAACTTTGTCAGATGACCAGAGCTGCTGCAGATACACATTTGAGAGCATTTGGTGGCACTGTGAAACCAGCATTAAAGATTGGAATTACTTTAAATAAAACATTAGCATTACATGAACACTTTGAATTACTTAAGTCATGATTAGCAAGATAATTGTGTAAAATAGTCCATTGAAAGCAACTTTTGCCATGTGAGACATTTACATTTATGCCCCTGGCAGACGTTTTTACGCTGTCTACTGTACAGGTGTGAATTTGCTTTTTCTTCAGTCCAACAAATTTGTTGACAGGCGGCCCTTTCACAACAAACGTCAAACAAATAAGCTTAGAGGCCAATCAGCTTGTGTCGTGTTGGAGACTATGTGATTTCTCACAGATCATATGTCAAGCCTGCATCTAGAGTTTCATGACCAAATTAGTGATTTATAACACAAATCATCTTCATGACATTAAAATAGATCATAATCGTGCATGACTATTATACTCAGTGATCTTGACTTTTCATTTCATATTTGTCTCTCATTTGAAATCTCACATGATTTAATGTTTCTTTTAGACCTGATGGACGTGAACAAGGAAGGAAAAACAAGCCAATAAATCTGTCTCCAGCCCTCAGTGTAAAAAACGCTTCACATGTAAATCAAGGCTGAAGATTCACATGAGAGTTCACACTGGGAAGAAGCGGCTCAGCATTTCTCTCTGAAATCACTTCTCATTCTGAAGAAAGACTATTTAACTGTGATCAGTGCGGTAAACCGATTCATTGGGTTTCAGTCCTGAAGAAACACAAACATGACTATTCACACAAAGAAGAAGATTCATTCGTAATATTACAGCAGAAAAGACACGGCGGTGTGTGTTTCAGTGCTGGAAGTCCGTTACTACAGAAGATGAACTGAAAGACCACCTGAAAATTCACACTGGAAAATACCTTTGAAGTTCAGGGAGCTAAAGAAGAGGCCATAACACTTCTGAGAGAGAAATTAATCTGATATTCGTTGTTTTTCATCAGAACATCTAGTTTATCTTCCTCTTCGACTCTTCCATGCAAATACAACATAAAATTGTATGTAGCTCTGAAACTGTACTCTTTTCTCCTCTTCTTCTCTTGAGAGGATTTGGCTCTTATAAGTCAGTAAAGAGAGAGATCTGTCTCCTTCACTTTTACTTAATTTTGATCACTAATCTTATCACCGATTTTCACCTCAACTCCTTTGGTGTGAATGACCATGGACTGCCCAGGGCCCCCAAACTGGCTAGAACATGGTTGGAACAAAGAACCCTAAGAAAAAGACAAATATTTTTACACATTGGTTTAGGACCACAAAAAGGGACAGGAAACTGTAAGGAACATGTCCTACATATCTCCTTATTCATCCAGGGAACTGTGCACTCACAGTGGAAACTGCACCTGGAATAACAGCCAATGTAATCTCACCCACTAACACAGTAATGGACATCTGGGTGATACCTCAACCAATTTACATCAAGTTTGGACTCTACAAATTCAGAACGCTGCCGAAGGGATTTTGAGAAAGGTTTGGAAAGGAAATAAAGCATTTCCAAGGTTCTAATGACAATGTTTAATTTAACTGTGTATTTTGGGACAAATCCACAAGCTCCACAGGGTGGAAAGGTGGGACGTGATGGGCGCGCAACGACCCAATCACACCACTACAGTAGTAGAGTTTCTGACCTAAAGAGGGAAGGAACAACAGCACAACCAAGGTTATACTCTTGCAAGTAAACCTTCACCCGCATGGACCTTCAAGCAGCTCAACCGCTTCTGTTGAGGACTTCAGCATTCAACACCTGAGCTGGACGACTCTTGCCTTTGTAACCTCTAGCCTGCAAAGGATCCTGCGGATCGACCACCGCCTGACCTGCAGTTTGCCGGATTACACAAGGACCAGCAGCGAACCTCCAGCACTCAGTGCGGCTCCGCAACTGGTGGAAAGGGATCCAGTTTACCCCCTCTGCGAATAGAAAGATACCAGTGGAAGACGCAGCCCATTGCCAGACTGATCACCCGACGACGTGGAAAATACATATAAGCTAACCAAGCCTCTTCCCAAAGGCCTGGGCATTAGGTTGTTGCTACATTTACTTACGCATTTGGCAGACGCTTTTATCCATACATTGGATTCCAGGGCGCACAATTACATTTACATACATTGGAAATCAAACCCATGACCTTAGCATTACAAGCGCCAACGCTCTACTGTTTGAGCTACAGGATAGCTTGTTGCTATGTTAGATTTTTTTTTTTTTTTTGTAGAGACTGTATCTAGGGTTAGAGTTTAGGGTTAGAGTTAGGGTTAGGGTTAGGGTTATAGTTAGTCACATCCAATGCACATACAGATAGATACATTGGACACATTATCTGTATTCATAAATGCTTATTTACTGTTTCTTACCAGCATCCAGAAAGACCACAATTGACTTCTAATTGCTTCATCCAATCCGTTGCTCATCTACTTAACATTCATTGTGAACATCCATTTGTGTAGTTTGTAGTATCTGTTTGATTATTGATAAAATTTTCTTAGTAGTTTAGTCATTTTTCGTTAGTAGTTAAGTCACTTTCCTTAGTAGTATTTAGTAAGTGTGATATTTTACTCTTGTATATCTCTTTGTTAATAAATTCACCTTTATTGCAAACTGTGTCATTCTTGTGTTGATAATCAGAGGCTCTACAAGCTCACCAGAATCTCACTAAATCCTTCAGATTGATCAGATGACAAAATTCCTATTATTTATATAATGCGTGTAATCCTTTTTGTGTGTGTGATTATATTGATGTTCTTTGAGTAGCTGCCCAACGTCTCCTTTGTGCAGACATTACAAACGCTGAGGAAAACCGATCTAGGTAGGGCTGTTGAGGAGTTACTGATGCTATGAGGTGTTAGTGCACCTGTCGCTCATATTTGTTTTATTGCAGAACTTACACAAGATCAGGGAAAGATACCATGATCTACCAAAGATCATTATGATCTTTAACAAACAATCATAATGACAAAAAAAAACACAATTAACATAAATATCATGGGTTTGCGCACATAATATGAGATTTTATACACAGGAAAAAGAATTGACAAGGTTGAATATTTTAATATATATTTTCTTGAAAAATGCATTATATTAAATTAAACAAATGCATTTTTGTTATTTATAAGCCTGGGGGATGAAACAAGTCTCAAATTCAACAAGAAAAATGAAAACATAAAGGAGATTTAAGCCACTTTTTCTTGAGGGTAACTTTTTCTGGATATAAAATAAAGAAATTAACAACAAGAGATGACGATTTGGGGATTTCGTAATATAAATGAATAATATCGTTAAGGATAAAACGGTGGGTCACATTAGTAAAGGTTAAAAACATTCACAAAATAAGTTGTTGCGCTTGGGATAACGTGTCGTAGGTCACATGATATCGTCAACATGGCAGATGTCCGGTTCGCATTCATACTTAACGAGATCAGGCTATAAAGTACCTACTCTTTTAGCGCTCGTTAAGTAAGTACTTCTTGAAATTAAGTACCTACTCGTTGAGTATGAGATTTCAAATGCAGCCTCAGTCTCCCTTCCCATTACTTCACATCCCCAGTAGGCCGCACTGTGTCCCCTTCCACAATTACAGCATTTATGTCTTACCCCCTCTCCACATTCCCCATAGGCAAGGCAAGGCAAGTTTATTTATATAGCACATTTTATACACAGTGGTAATTCAAAGTGCTTTACATAGAATAAATTAAAATAGTGACATAAATAATAAAATAAATAAGAATAATTAAAACAGTTTAGAAAATAAAATACAGTGCAAACAGTCGGACGAACAGTGGCACATTCAGTAAATGCAAAGCTAAACAGTGGTAATTCAAGGTGCTATACATAGAAGAAATTAAAATAATCAAAAGAAATAAGAATAATTAAGACCCTATCTGAGATGGAAGTGATTGAGCAGGTTTGCGGTGCCACTGGACCTACAATCCAGGGACGTCCTCTGCTGGGGTGGTGTCTTACACCAGTATTGCCCAGTGGTGTCCCCCACAGAGCACGTTTCACTTTTACTGTTTTAAACAAACAGCGAACCTCTATACTCTCCATAGTATAGCTAATCTTCACTCGCCTTGTCGGAGTGAAGCTCTCCCGTTCCCCTTCAAAATCTCTTCCAATCAGACAGCCCTAAAAATGAATAAAATCTTCCTGAATCACAGTTTGGAAAATAAAATAATAAAATACAGTGCAAACAGTCGGACGTATTTTACATCAACCGGTAGCTATTATAGATCTTTCTTTTAAAAGGATCTTCTTACGACTTATATCTATCAACTTTCTTTTCTCTTTCAATCTTCCTACGACTTCCATCTATCAACTTTCTTTTCTCTTTCAATCTTCTTACGACTTCCATCTATCAACTTTCTTTTCTCTTTCAATCTTCTTACCATCTATCAACTTTCTTTTCTCTTTCAATCTTCTTACTTCCATCTATCAACTTTCTTTTCCATCTATCAACTTTCTTTTCTCTTTCAATCTTCTTACGACAATCTTCTTACGACTCCCATCTATCAACTTTCTTTTATCTTTCATTTACTTGCACATTCTTTTCTTTAATATCGTCATTCAAATACTGTTCTACGAACAGTGACACAATGCTCATTCAATAAATGCAAAGCTAAACAGATGTGTTTTGAGTCTGGATTTGAATGTGGCTACTGTAGGAGCACACCTGATCTCTTCTGGAAGCTGGTTCCAGCTGCGGCTGGCATAATAACTAAAAGCAGACTCGCCGTGCTTTGAGTGAACCCTTGGTATTTCTAGCTTATGTGATCTTAATGATCTGAGTGATCTGCTGGGTTTATATTTAGTGAGCATATCTGCAATGTATTGAGGTCCTAGGCCATTAAATGATTTATATACCAGTAATAATACTTTAAAATCAATCCTAAATGTGACTGGAAGCCAGTGTAAAGACCTGAGGACTGGTGTGATGTGTTCATATTTTCTGGTTCTGCTCAGAATCCTGGCGGCAACGTTCTGTATGAGCTGCAACTGTCTTATGGTCTTTTTGGGAAGGCCAGTGAGGAGTCCATTACAATAATTCACCCTGCTGGTGATGAAAGCATGCACAAGTTTTTCTAAGTCCTGACTGGAAACAAAGCATCTAATTCTTGCAATATTTTTCAGATGATAGTATGCTGATTTAGTTATTGCTTTGACATGACTACTGAAGCTAAGGTCTGACTCTAGAGACACACCAAGATTCATGACTTGATTTTTAGTTGTTTGACCTCTAGAGTGAAGGTATGCATTCACCTTGAGAACTTCATCTTTGTTTCCAAACGCAATTGTCACAGGTCGGGATGGACTTCCCTCCCCTTCAGCAACGTACCACCTCGAGGAGTTACCCAGAGACACCAAGGAACAGACAAGGTAATGATCAAAAACGTTTATTTTTATTTACTTAAAACAAGTCCAATCTCCTTTTCTATCCAGCAGGTGGCGTGGGTAGTTCACCCCTCAGTTCCTCTCGACCAGAAGTACGTGATGGAGCAATCGCGGTTAAGCTTCGCACAGTGGTTCCGCTTCAGCTGGAGGTAAGTAATGGAGAGTAAGTAGTGGCTCAGGCACTGGCGGAGGAATGCACAGCAACTTCTCTTCGGCTGAAGGTAAGTAATGAAGGGTAGGTAATGGCTCAGACACAGATGGGGGCTTGCACAACAACTCCTCTTCGGCTGGAAGTAAGTAATGAAGGGTAAGTGATGGCTCAGGCACTGGCGGGGGTTGGCACAGCAACTCCTCTTCGGCTGGATGTAAGTAGTGGACGGTAGGTAATGGCTCAGGCGCGGGCCGGGGTCTGCACAGCAGCTCCTCTTCGGCTGGAGGTAAGTAATGGACGGAAGGTAATGGCTCAGGCACTGGCGGGGGTTTGCACAGCAACTCCTCTTCGGCTGGAGGTAAGTAGTGGACGGAAGGTAATGGCTCAGGCACTGGCGGGGGTTTGCACGGCAACTCCTCTTCGGCTGGAGGTAAGTAATGGACAGTAAATAATGGCTCAGGCACAGGCGGGGGTCTGCACAGCAGCTCCTCTTCGGCTGGAGGTAAGTAATGGAAGGTAAGTAATGGCTCAGGCACGGACGGGGGTCTGCACAGCAGCTCCTCTTCACCTCAGAACAGTAACGGCCACTGACACCAGCAGGGCAATCCTCCAGGCCACAGTAACCATGTTCGATGGCAGGAGGGGATAAGTTCTCTATGTGCACAGAATGATCATAGTGAATAGAAGACTTAATATTCAGCCACTGTATCTTCTTACCACAGGACAGCGATGACAGTATTTGATGACAGAGAACAATTCCTCACAGAGCAACGATGGCAGTATTCACGGGCAGAGGACAATTTCTCTATGTTCACAGAACAGACGTGATGAATAACAGACTGAACATCCAGCAACTGAATCTTCTTACCACAGAGCAGCGATGGCAGTATTCACGGGCAGAGGACAATTTCTCTGTGTTCACAGAACAGACGTGATGAATAACAGACTGAACAACCAGCAACTGAATCTTCTTACCACAGAGCAGCGATGGCAGTGCTTGAGGGCAGAGGGCAGTCTCGCTGTGTTCACAGAACCCCAGAAGTGTATACAGGTTTCAGTCGTCAACAGCTGGGCTTTCACTCCACAATACAGCAACAACAGCATTTAATAGCAACAGGCAGTTTTCTAGGTTTCACAGAGCAGACGTGATGAATAACAGACTGAACATCCAGCAGCTGAATCTTCTTACCACAGTACAGCGATATCAGCATCCAACGGCAGCGAGCAGTTTCTCATAAATCCTCTTCCACTTGGACAGGACAAAGTTGCATTCCTACACAGCGTCTACTCAATACACAACAGTTAGCACATTCCAGTTCGGCCTTCAGAGCCTACGAAGAGACGACTGAGAGCAGGCAGACACAAAAACTTCAGTTTCCACACTAGTGCATAATTCAGTCACTTCAAATGATCACACGTGTTCACTTCACAATAGGCACTGCAACTCACATCAACTCACAGTGAATAAGGTCTCTTATCGTAGCCCCCAGTCGACTCGCTCCGCTCCACTGGCAAACCGTGCATCCAAACTGTATATATGGTTGGCGTTAGAGTCTCAACGGGCATTAAAAAGGTCAGAACAGAACTCACCGGACACCGAGGGGGATTCACCACATCATAGCATTTTCTTCCTAGTAGGGAGTTCTTTCCTGATCTGTCCTCTTATCGTCTGATATAATCAGTAGATCAACCGCAACGGATTGCCTCCAGCCTGAGTTCGCCCAAAAGTCCTCTTGCCCAAACCTCCAGCACAAAGCGCAGACTTCGCTGTCACGTTTCACAAAAAGAGCACACCTTCTGCCCATCAACCTGATCCTTTTATAATCCCCCTCGTGGCTCAATCGCTGCTTCTCGCCCAGCTGTCACTCGTTTCCCTCATCAGCAAGCTCCGTCAGATTGTTTACACCGGAAGAAACCGGAACTGTTCCGGTGTTACATCGAACTCGCTCCCTATAGGAACAAACATAGAGCGGGGCAGTTCCACTTGATCGTCACCCCGTGACATCCTCCCCCACCAATCCGTTCTAGTCCCTAGAACGAGGGTCAGATACCCAGTCTCCATACCTTGCAGGGGGTCGTCCTCTGTTGTCCCGTTGGGAACGTCTTGGCGGTGAGGCGGTGCCCTCCTCTCTGGGCTCGACATTTAGGCCCCTTGGGACCACTGCCCAACCTACTAAGGGCGGTCTAGGTGTCACTGGGACAGTGGGAGCTTCTGTCATAGGTTTTGGATAGTTCGGACAGGGGCGGATTAAATTCCGATGTATCACCCGTTCTGGGCCGGGCTTTCCCTCAGGGCGGATGGTATAAACCGGCTGGTCAGGACGTTGCTGGCTTTGTACTACGTAGGGCCGGGCCTCCCACCGATCACTCAGTTTGCCCTTACCCTGGCGTCGATTGTCCCGTACCAAAACTCTCTCTCCAGGCAGTAGCGGAGCCTCTCTGGCCGTCCGATCGTACAGCCGCTTGTTCTTAATCGAGGCTAGGTTAATTTGATCAGTGACCCGGTTGCAACGTGGGCATTTCTGGATGAACGAACTCACAGACGCCCCCATCCCTGGCCAGTAGAAGTGCCTCCGCAACAAGGACATCGTCCTTTCTTGCCCTTGGTGTCCTAGCTGGGTGTGGTAAGCCTGTAGGAGGGCCTGAATCTGCCCCTCCGGTACCACCACCTGGCACACCTTTTCGCCCAGCGTTGGGTCACAGATCGAACGACAGACCACCCCGTCTTTCAGGTAGAGCCTCTCCCACTGCCCGAGAAGTTTCTTCACCACCCATGTCTGAGCCCGGCGTTCTGCCACCCCTGGCCATAACCCCTGGGCCAACCAGGATCTTACTGCCACTACCCCCGGATCTCCTTCTTGCCGTCCTTTCCACTGCTGCGGGTCCCAGCCCCAACTAGCGGGGGTTTCCTCCTGCGGGAGCCCAGGGGCTTCCACAACCCCTACCATGAGTCCCTCTTCGTGCCCCTCGATAGACTCTAGTGGGGGACCCCAGCCTTCCGCCTCGGGGAGTCTGGACAGCACGTCGGCATTGGTGTGTTCCCGCCCCGGCCGATACTGGAGTTGGTAATCATAGTTAGCCAGTTGCGCTACCCACCGTTGTTCAACTGCTCCCAATTTGGCTGTCCGTAAGTGGACCAGAGGATTGTTATCAGTTACTACCAGTACCTTAGCTCCCCACAAGTAGTCCTTAAACTTTTCGCTCATGGCCCACTTCATGGCCAGCAACTCAAGTTTGAACGAGCTGTAGTTAGAGTCATTTCGTTCGGCGGGGTGAAGACTTCGACTTGCGTAGGCGATGACTCGTTCCACTCCCTGCTGCCGCTGGGCCAGTACTGCTCCCAGGCCGAGGTTGCTAGCATCGGTGTACAAGACGAAGGGCTGGGTAAAATCTGCGTATGCCAAGATTGGGGCCTGTAGCAGCTCTTGCTTAAGCCTCTGAAAGGCTTCCTCGCATGCGGAATCCCAAGAGATGGAAGGGGACCCACGGCCTCGAGGACGGCCTGAACCCGCAAGGAGCTGGTTCAAAGGTTTGGCGATCTTCGAGAAGTTTTTTATGAAGCGCCGATAATACCCCACAAAGCCCAGGAACGATCTTACTTGTCGCACTGTCCTAGGCGCACTCCACCCTTGCACCACCGACACCTTTTCGGGATCCACCGCGACTCCAGAGGCACTTACGCAGTGGCCCAGAAATTTCACTTCCTTGCGGAACAGCTGGCATTTGTCGGGCTGCAACTTCAGTCCGTACTTCTCCATTGCCTGAAACACTTGCTCCAGATGTTGAAGGTGGGATTCGAAGTCAGGGGAGTAAACAATGACATCATCTAGATACACTGACGTGGTGTCCACTAACTGGCCGCCCAGACACCACTGCATCAACCGTTGGAAAGTGGCTGGGGCGTTACAAAGGCCGAACGGCATCCGGTCCCACTCAAAGAGCCCAAAGGGGGTAGTGAACGCGGTCTTTTCTCGGTCTCTCTCCTCCACCTGCACCTGCCAATACCCGCTGGCCAGATCTAAAGTGGAATACCAGGCGGCTTGAGTCAGGCTGGTGAGAGAGTCCTCAATCCGCGGCAGCGGAAAGGCGTCCTTTTTGGTTACCTGGTTCAATCTACGGTAGTCCACGCAGAACCTCCAAGCCCCAGTCTTCTTTCGTACCAAAACGATCGGAGCCGCCCAAGGGCTACTACTCTCCCGAATGATCCCCTTCTCCAACATCCCCCTCAACAAGGTACGAACCTCCGAATAGAGTGTTGGTGGTACCGGACGATATCGTTCCCGGCTTGGTGCAGCCTCGCCGGTAGGAATCTGATGCTTCACAACATCGGTGCGGCCATAATCCTCGTCATGTACAGAGAATATATGCTGCCACTTTGCCATAAACGCCTGGAGCTGTTGTGTCTGGCTCTCTTTCAGCCCTTCTCCTCGAAGGGACTCCCCCAGTAGATGAGCTGGCATCTCCTCCCCCGAGGGGTTGGGCTGGTCCACCCGCGTCAAGGCTACCTCAACCACCGTGGAGCTCACTTGACAGAAGCTGACTCCCCCACCTTCCCTCACTTGTTGAAGGCTCACCGAGGTGACTCGGGCCAGTCGTTGGTGGCGGTACAGGTTGACAGGGTAATGGTTTCCATTCCGCACTCTCACAGCGACTCGGCCCCGACGAGCAACAGCCAGACCTCGAGCTACCTCCACAGTCTGACAATCCAAATGAGGCTCCACAAGCACACACTCTTCCGGTCCATATAGCTGGGTAGGCAACCGAGCCCAGATAACAGCCTCACTCCGGGCCGGAATAGAAAGGGCATATCGACAAGCCACCCGGCCGATACCCTCGCGGCCTCCTTGGGAACCAGCCGCGTGAACCCGGCGACAATCCGCGACGATGCGCTCCCATTCCCGTTTCTCAGCTGGCGGAGCAGTTCGAATAGGCCTAGCCTGGAACAACTCCTCCCAACAATCCGTGATAACATTCATGCCCAGAAGTGCCCGATGCGTCCCAAGACAGGAGTCCTTGACAACCACAACTCCCTTCTGTGGTACGGTGATCCCATGGACCTCCAAGTCCGTGACCAGGTACCCGATGTACGGAATGTCCAGACCGTTTGCCCCTCGTAAGGTAAGCCAGGGGGTCTCTGCCTCCTGTAAGCATTGGGTACTGAACAGTTCTTTAGCCAGACTTTCAGAGAATAGAGTAACTTGAGACCCAGTATCCACTAGGCACCGGATTCTAACGCCGTGCACCTGTACCTCCACAAGGGGGCAATGCCCAACTAAATGGTCTCCGGAGGTGGTGGGCAAAGAAGGGTCAATCAAGGGGGTCCCGACCACTTGACCCACAGTGGCCGGTAACTCTAAAAACCCCCCTGCGAACCACGGCGAGCGCCGCACTGGCGACTGTAATGTCCCGGCTCCCCACAGCTGTTACAGATCGGACGCCCCTGTTCATCCCACTGGAATCTAGGGCCGTCAGGCCGGGACGGGCGTCTGCCTGGGTTTTGGTTCCCATCTGAATATGAACGTTCTCGAGGCAAGGGCAACGGATTTGGCCGTCCCCGGCGAAACTCCTCCAGAAGGGTCTTGGATAACTCGGTCATTTGCTTCCGGACGTCCTTCATAAGTTCAGTACGTAAGGTCTGTTTCCAATCGGATGGCCCAGAGGAAGCGAAACCACTCGTACCACTTGCAGCCATGCAAACAGAGGGATCCGCCGTCTCCGCATGGTCCAACTCCAGAGCAACAGCCTCCCTTCGCAACTCCTCGAATGTCAACGCGGGATTTCGGCGGAGCTGTACACGTAAGCTCTGACGGACAGGACCTTCCCAGAGCCCCAGGAGAAACTGATCTCGTAACAAGGTCTCTTCACCGCCCAGGCCATGGTCACGCCTCCCTTTCAGCCTCGTAAACTGCTCCAGTAATCGTAGGGCGAAAGCCCGTAAGGTTTGCTTGGGTCCTTGTTTGCAATTAAAGAACTGTGTCCGTAGGACCGCCACTGGGGTGGCATCACCGTACTGTCCGACCAGGAAGTCAAACACAGCTTGTGTCGTAGCTCGAGTTGCTTCGGGCGCGGCCTGCACCTCTCTCCTGGCTTCTCCTTCAAGTGAATTCAAGACAAACTGTAACCTCTGTGGGGCACTTAACCCCTGGAGTCCTGCCAGATACTCAACCTGAGCCCTCCACTCCGATAGGCTCAACTCTGACCCGGGTCCTCCATATCGTTGGGCCCAAGGGGCTCCCATAAAGATGGGCATAACTTGAGGCCGGGCCACCGGCACTTCTTCGTCTGTCATAGGGGTCTCTGGTCGCTCAACTCGAGTGGTAACCCTGCCGACTACGCCAAATCTGTCACAGGTCGGGGTGGACTTCCCTCCCCTTCAGCAACGTACCACCTCGAGGAGTTACCCAGAGACACCAAGGAACAGACAAGGTAATGATCAAAAACGTTTATTTTTATTTACTTAAAACAAGTCCAATCTCCTTTTCTATCCAGCAGGTGGCGTGGGTAGTTCACCCCTCAGTTCCTCTCGACCAGAAGTACGTGATGGAGCAATCGCGGTTAAGCTTCGCACAGTGGTTCCGCTTCAGCTGGAGGTAAGTAATGGAGAGTAAGTAGTGGCTCAGGCACTGGCGGAGGAATGCACAGCAACTTCTCTTCGGCTGAAGGTAAGTAATGAAGGGTAGGTAATGGCTCAGACACAGATGGGGGCTTGCACAACAACTCCTCTTCGGCTGGAAGTAAGTAATGAAGGGTAAGTGATGGCTCAGGCACTGGCGGGGGTTGGCACAGCAACTCCTCTTCGGCTGGAGGTAAGTAGTGGACGGTAGGTAATGGGTCAGGCGCGGGCGGGGGTCTGCACAGCAGCTCCTCTTCGGCTGGAGGTAAGTAATGGACGGAAGGTAATGGCTCAGGCACTGGCGGGGGTTGGCACAGCAACTCCTCTTCGGCTGGAGGTAAGTAGTGGACGGTAGGTAATGGGTCAGGCGCGGACGGGGGTCTGCACAGCAGCTCCTCTTCGGCTGGAGGTAAGTAATGGACGGAAGGTAATGGCTCAGGCACTGGCGGGGGTTTGCACAGCAACTCCTCTTCGGCTGGAGGTAAGTAGTGGACGGAAGGTAATGGCTCAGGCACTGGCGAGGGTTTGCTCGGCAACTCCTCTTCGGCTGGAGGAAAGTAATGGAACGAAGGTAATGGCTCAGGCACTGGCGGGGGTTTGCATGGCAACTCCTCTTCGGCTGGAGGTAAGTAATGGACAGTAAATAATGGCTCAGGCACAGGCGGGGGTCTGCACAGCAGCTCCTCTTCGGCTGGAGGTAAGTAATGGAAGGTAAGTAATGGCTCAGGCACGGACGGGGGTCTGCACAGCAGCTCCTCTTCACCTCAGAACAGTAACGGCCACTGACACCAGCAGGGCAATCCTCCAGGCCACAGTAACCGTGTTCGATGGCAGGAGGGGATAAGTTCTCTATGTGCACAGAATGATCATAGTGAATAGAAGACTTAATATTCAGCCACTGTATCTTCTTACCACAGGACAGCGATGACAGTATTTGATGACAGAGAACAATTCCTCACAGAGCAACGATGGCAGTATTCACGGGCAGAGGACAATTTCTCTATGTTCACAGAACAGACGTGATGAATAACAGACTGAACATCCAGCAACTGAATCTTCTTACCACAGAGCAGCGATGGCAGTATTCACGGGCAGAGGACAATTTCTCTGTGTTCACAGAACAAACGTGATGAATAACAGACTGAACAACCAGCAACTGAATCTTCTTACCACAGAGCAGCGATGGCAGTGCTTGAGGGCAGAGGGCAGTCTCGCTGTGTTCACAGAACCCCAGAAGTGTATACAGGTTTCAGTCGTCAACAGCTGGGCTTTCACTCCACAATACAGCAACAACAGCATTTAATAGCAACATGCAGTTTTCTAGGTTTCACAGAGCAGATGTGATGAATAACAGACTGAACATCCAGCAGCTGAATCTTCTTACCACAGTACAGCGATATCAGCATCCAACGGCAGCGAGCAGTTTCTCATAAATCCTCTTCCACTTGGACAGGACAAAGTTGCATTCCTACACAGCGTCTACTCAATACACAACAGTTAGCACATTCCAGTTCGGCCTTCAGAGCCTACGAAGAGACGACTGAGAGCAGGCAGACACAAAAACTTCAGTTTCCACACTAGTGCATAATTCAGTCACTTCAAATGATCACACGTGTTCACTTCACAATAGGCACTGCAACTCACATCAACTCACAGTGAATAAGGTCTCTTATCGTAGCCCCCAGTCGACTCGCTCCGCTCCACTGGCAAACCGTGCATCCAAACTGTATATATGGTTGGCGTTAGAGTCTCAACGGGCATTAAAAAGGTCAGAACAGAACTCACCGGACACCGAGGGGGATTCACCACATCATAGCATTTTCTTCCTAGTAGGGAGTTCTTTCCTGATCTGTCCTCTTATCGTCTGATATAATCAGTAGATCAACCGCAACGGATTGCCTCCAGCCTGAGTTCGCCCAAAAGTCCTCTTGCCCAAACCTCCAGCACAAAGCGCAGACTTCGCTGTCACGTTTCACAAAAAGAGCACACCTTCTGCCCATCAACCTGATCCTTTTATAATCCCCCTCGTGGCTCAATCGCTGCTTCTCGCCCAGCTGTCACTCGTTTCCCTCATCAGCAAGCTCCGTCAGATTGTTTACACCGGAAGAAACCGGAACTGTTCCGGTGTTACATCGAACTCGCTCCCTCTAGGAACAAACATAGAGCGGGGCAGTTCCACTTGATCGTCACCCCGTGACATCATGACTTCAGTTTTGTCTTTGTTTAACTGAAGAAAGTTTTGGCACATCCAACTGTTTACTTCATCAATGCATTGGAACAGGGAGTCAATGGGGCTGTAATCGTTAGGCGATAGGGTTAAGTAGATCTGTGTGTCGTCTGCATAGCTGTGGTAAGAGATTTGGTTCTTTCTCATTACAGATCACACAGATCTAGCTTCAATAGCAGGAGAGATCAATATATCAAAGAAAATACAGAAATGATCAGACAGTGCTACATCCTTAATAACAATCGATGAAATGTTTAGACCCTTACTGATAAGTAAATCTAGAGTGTGTCCACGATTGTGTGTTGGTCCATGTACATGCTGAGTCAGATCAAATGTTTTTAAAACAGTTTTGATTTCTTTTGCCATATTGTTTTCTGCATTGTCTATGTGGATGTTGAAATCTCCAGCAATAGCAAAACAGTCAAACTCTGAGGAAATGGTTGATAACAGTTCTGTAAAGTCCTCAGCAAAGGCTGAAGAGTATTTTGGAGGCCTGTAAACATTGATAATTAAAATGCGTGGAGCACCTTTTAACACAATACCCAGATATTCGAAAGACGGGTAATTACCAAATGATATTTGCTTACATTGATAGACATCTTTAAAAAGAGCAGCTACTCCCCCACCTCTCCTACCCACTCTGCAGACACTCATAAAACTAAAGTTAGGAGGGGATGTTTCATTGAGGACAGTTGCACTGCAGTTATCTTCTAGCCAAGTTTCATTTAGAAATATAAAATCCAGGTTGTATGTGGTTATTAAGTCATTGACTAGAAGTGATTTATTTTTAAGTGAGCAGATGTTTAAGAGTGCTAACTTAACAGTCTTACTTTTTGTCCGCACAGCAGTCTTAGTTTGGCGTGTAATAGGCACCAGATTAGATGGGTGTGCTGTACGGCTTTTGAAGGCCTTAGACTTTCTATCATGTAATCGAACAGCAATAGAGAAAGATACAGGAACACAGGGTTCCCGCTTGTTCTGTAAACATTTGAGAAAGTTACTGTTATCATAGCGAAGACCCGGCACATATCAATGAGAGCTGGTATCAGTTGTTTTAGGTTCACCTCGAGCAGAAGGAGGAGGGTGTGAGCCCTGTCGTTGTGGCAGAGCCCGAAGAACTCTTGCAGGAGGAGGGGGAGGGCGAGCGGGGCCAGCTGGCTTTGGTGGTTTTGGGGCCTGCCGTTTTTTGGTTGATATCTGGGGGCTTGCAAAAGAGTGGGATAGTTTGGTTCCAGCATACACCAGTTTTTCCATTCTCTCTGAGAAGCACAGAAGTGGAGATGCTGGAGATAGAGATAGCGTGTCTGGTGAGAGGGGCTATTGTTCTGGTGTTATCGGAGGCTGTAATATGCTGTCCTGGTTTTCCTGGCTGTTTTCCAGGAAGTCGTCCTTGGGTGCTGAATCTTGGAGCAGTTCTAGTATGTCACAGTCTGTCTGTGGTGAGCTCTGTGGGCAGGGCTCAGCTGAGATTGTGTCCGTGAGCAGAAGTTGTTGTGGCTGAGTGGTGTTATCATTGTCCTTGTGTGACGTGTCAACCGCATGTCCATTCAGGTGCTGGAGTGAAGTCCTGTGGTCATCCATACTGTGTCCAGGTGTGTGTGTGCCATTCAGGTTGAGTGGATTGGCACACACTGCAGAAGGATGATTGAAGGAGAAGTAGATATTGTCCTTTAGCACTCTTGAACCAAGTTTGTTTGGGTGGAGGCAGTCCTGTTGGAACAGTTGCCTCTGACTCCAGAAAAGATTGAAGTTGTCAATGAAGTTCACTCCTTTTATATTGCAGGGTTTTTGGAGCCATGTATTAAGCCCAAGCAACCGTGAAAACCTGTTTGTTCCTCTTGCTGGGAGTGGTCCACTGATGAATGTTTGTACTTTCAGTCTTTTAAGTGTTTCAAAAAGTTCATTGAAATCCTTCTTGAGGAGTTCTGACTGCTCTTTATGAATATCATTTTTCCCCACATGAATGATGAGTCGATTTGCAGTCTTATGTTTCATCAGAATGTTCTCAAGTTCCCTGTTTACATCAGAAATTGTTGCTTGTGGAAGGCAGCACGTAGTTGTATCCCTGCTACTAGTGTTTTGGATAATGGAGTCACCCACTATCAGAGTCCTGGGCTCGGCTGCGCTCTGAGCTGAGTGCCGCTGTCTGCTCGAACTTTAGCGCAAGTTAGCATCAGTGTTAGCTACTGGCTTATTCAGTCTGTGTTCGATCACATTCATCACGTTTGGAGATTCCTCATTTACATTCATTAATACTTCAAATCTGTTCTCAAGATGTATAGGCGGTGGTAGGAGACCAGTGTTTGCAATCCTTGTCAGAGCCGTATCTGGGGTAGAGGATGCTATTGCGGCAATATGTGATATTCGTGACAATCTGATGTCTCGAGTGCCTTTGGGTCTCGCTCCCTGATTGTGCCATCGATTTGTAAGTCGATCGGCTTGTTTCTCTACACTCAGTATGGCCTGTCGAGGAGCACTAGATTCATGGCACTCACCGGCTCTATGCTGAGGGCGTCCATGACGGAGCTCTGTTGTGTGTTCCGTCTGGTTTGGTGGTCCCGCAAATAACTTTGTTTCAAGAACTGCAATCCTTTGTAAAAGTCTGTGGCAGTTACTGCAGCAAGTAGATTCCAGAAGAGGCATTTTCTCTTATCCTTATGCAGTTGTGTTTTCTCTTCCCCGGAATGTAAGCTTTCAGTGGGAGGCTGGTCGAGTAAAATAATTCAGCTTTTTTGTAGTAATCCAAGCGTTTGAGCACTGTGCTGATTTGCTGAGGTTAAAATTAGTTGATAAAAGAAGATAAAATATAAAAAAATATAAAAGCGATAGAGCAAAGCGCGGAGCAGTAAGCAAGAGCGTCCGAACAGTAGCTGAGCAGGAAGTAAGATCTGACTGCAGAGAAAGATGTGTTCTATTTTGAAATGAAGAGTTAGTATATATTTAACAAAATGTGTTATTGAGAAGAAAATTATCCATTTGGCCAATTGTGCTTTGTAAGTGTGAGTCTGTGTTAAAGGAGAACTCCAGCGCAAAATGAACCTTTGGTCTAATTACACATTGTTACCAAGTCAACCGTTATCTGAGATTTGTTTTCATGATTATCGAATGTAAATAGTTTTATCTCTAAAAACAGTTTAGCCTATAACGCTAGTATAACGCTAGTATATGGGGCATGGAGTAATGACAAATAAAAATCGCTTGTTAATACCACTAACAAGGCTCAAAATAGCCCCACACTAACACGGCAGCATAATGAGGGTCCCTACATGCAAACCGAAGCATTGAGAACTTTGACAGTGTCCAGACAGTTTAATAAGAAGATATTTTATACATACAGTCAACTTCACGTATACAAGCAGAAGCCATCTTAGAAAAACAGACTCGATCAGTCGATCAACGAAACGCCGATCCAAATGCGCTGAACTGTGTAGAATCTCATATGGTCCAGCGCATTTAGATCGGCGTTTCGTTGATCGACTGATCGAGTCTGTTTTTCTAAGATGGCTTCTGCTTGTATACGTGAAGTTGACTGTGTGTATAAAATATCTTCTTATTAAACTGTCTGGACACTGTCAAAGTTCTCAATGTTTCGGTTTGAAGGTAGGGACCCTCATTATGCTGCCGTGTTAGTGTGGGGCTATTTTGAGCCTTGTTAGTGGTATTAACAAGCGATTTTTATTTGTCATTACTCTACGCCCCATATACTAGCGTTATACTAGCGTTATAGGCTAAACTGTTTTTAGAGATAAAACTATTTACATTCGATAATCATGAAAACAAATCTTAGATAACGGTTGACTAGGTAACAATGTGTAATTAGACCAAAGGTTCATTTTGCGCTGGAGTTCTCCTTTAAGAGTTTAGAAAAAGTATCTGAAGTATGGGTAAGCACTTGTTAGCGATTGAAAAAAACTGTAAATATATTTGATCAACGACAATTATCTAATGTAATATTAATACATAAAAAAATATACAATAGTCTCATAATTTTGACAGCAACATTTAGATAGATGATATTTAGTTCATTAAACTAAAAACTTAATTATTAAGGGCCAGTTACGATAAACTTTTCCTTCCACTGACGTCCATTCATACGCATGTGAATGTGGGACACCGGAAACACAAGATCAAGTGAATTTCGCGGTGAGAAAAAACACATTTTTGCAGTAAAGTGCAGTAGATTGTATATTTTTGGAATGATTATTTTTTGTCATATTTGTTTGTAATAAAGACCGCAGAGTGTGAACTCATTTCAGTGTTTGCAACATGCTCAAAGTGTAGACTGACCGCGGGCTTTAACTGGTTTTAAACTAACAGTTTTATTAGCATTATCTGTGTCCAACATGTTTCACTCAACCCTGTTAACTTCTGGACTGATTTTCCTTTGACACAATTTATTAATTGTATCACCCAGGAAGTGACATCACTGGGCCAGTGTTGCCAGATTCTGCCGGCGGGTGGACAAAATTTGGGGTCAGTTCGGCAGTTTTCAAACATCTAAATGTTATAGTCTAATTGTTTAATAAACAAAACTCTAGTGTGCATGTATTCCATAAAATCAGTAAACATGACACTGTACTGGCCTCATTGAATTCACATTCAATTATCCAGCAAGTTAATAAAAAAATTAAATAAATAAAAATATTAAAATAATATTATATACATAAATTAGAGTGAAAATATAGACACAGCAGCAACAATTAAAATTAAGATTATCTGTGTGGTTATTCTTTTTTTTTCATCCCATTTAAAGGTGCTGTATGGAGTTTTCAGCGGCATCTAGCGGTGATGTTTCAGATTGCAACCAATACATTTACAAGCGAGTGCTCGTGCACGTGCCATCTTTTGTTTTTATTATTATGTGGAGTTTGTGTTGGAGTCTGTGTTGTGCTGGTTGTTTCCTAGCATTAGCAGACTCCATCTCATAAAGTTGCAGTGTCGTCGCTAGGGCTGTAATCTCCCAGTCAATTAGTCGATTGTTGGTCGATACGTTCTGGCTCGACCAATATTCTGATTCGATTTTTTGGCTCGTTCATTTCATTACGGTACGTTCACACGGGGCGGGCAGCGTCAACGCTTGACGGAAGGCGTGGCTGAAGTTTGGCAGCAATGAAATTAGACAGGAATGACAGGATGAACGTGATGAACGTGATTGGCTGCCGCCTGGCTACTGTATTTGCATAGAGCGATCCTGATTGGCTGACGCTTCCGTCTGCGGCGCTTCACTGGCGTTGCTCGTGGCAGAAGTTGAAAAATTCTCAACTTCTGCCGCGAGCAACGCCAGTGAAGCGCCACCGACGGATCCACAATTCTTTTCGGCAATGCTTGACGTCACCCATTCAAAGTCAATGGGAAGCGTTGACGCTGCCGCCCCGTGTGAACGTACTGTGACCCCTCATTTACACTGCATACGTGTGCGGCGCATTACGGCTGCGACACGGCTACCGGAGCTGATCGCGCCCATTCTAGTCAATGCTTGTGTTTACACCGGCCGCGACGCGTTTCAGAAGCTTCCCAGAAGCGGCTCTCCGCACTGCTTCGCTAAATATAGGCGCCTAGTCTATTTTTGACGGACGCGCGTCCAAGTCGCACCGGAAATACAAAATAAAAGTAAAACAACCATGTCAATTTCAAAATAAACACCATTTGCAGACTCCCAATTGTATTGCACACCAATATATTCTTGGTAGAAACCATTGACTGTAAGCTAGAAACCCCAAAATCAAGAAAAAATATGTCGGACAGGCAAATCACGTGGTCTCGCGCATCCAGTCGCTTCGCTTCTGAAATGCTCCTGGTGTGAGTTGTCACCGCGTTGAGGACGGAATAAAACCATGTCGGAGCCGTGATGCGCCGCACAGGTATGCAGTGTAAATGAGGGGTTAGTTTTGCCGCGATCATTTCATCAGTTTTCCCGCGTTCGTTTCATCAGTTTTGTCGCGTTCGTTTCATCAGGTGGAAAGCACTAATTGCTAATGGGGGTGTTTTCAGAGCACCCCTGTTTCACAGGTAACAGTCTGTCTTCAGAACACCCCCCTTGTTTTCACTTCTTTTGGATTAGCCCAACCCACCGGAGAAGAGAGACAGATTGAAGAAAGTAGCTAGGCTACTAGAAGGTTTGCTGAATATTATTTATTTAATTGTGACAGTGTTTAATTCATAGTCAGTCCTCTTCTACCATGTCAACAAAGACAACGGCAGTGTGGCAGCATTTTTTTTTTTTTTTTTTGAGAAAAAGGGGGGAAATGATTTGAGCGCAATGCTTTGTTCCCACTGTTTGTATTAGTTTTGAGCCTATGCTTTATTTTCAGTTATGCACTTTATTTCGTTTTTGCTCTTGATCTGGTTTGTTTAATAAATATTATTTTTTTATTAAAATGGACGTGCCTTTTGATTTTTAAGAGTAAAGCTTTAAGTTAAAGGGTTAGTTCGCCCATTTCGTTCGCCCGCGGAACGTGCGCACTGTTGACGTCGACAGCAGTGCGGATTGATAGAAATGGAAAGAAAATAGTGCCGATTAAAACTGAGGTATGAATTTTGCCGGGGGTGTTTTTTGTGATGTTAATTAATCAAGCTTTGAAACGCCAATAATTTTTTCACGTAAAAACGCACAGTTTTGTGGCCCCGGAAACTAACCAGGACTACTTCCTTGAAAAACTTCCAGCGGCCAGAACTCTGACCAGGGAGGTGAACACAGAGTGGGTCCGTGTGTATGCACTATAGTGCTGGTGAGGATTGCATACAACTTCATGTCTTTAAATGGGCGAACTAACCCTTTAATAGTCTATTCGTGTCTCAGCCACAAAGCTGAGCTCATATAGGCCTTATTCGATCTACGTCATGAATGTCCGCGGCGGCCATGTTGTTGACATAGAACCCACGGCAACTGTCAGTCTGTCAATTGAAAAGGGAGGCAGGGTCGTATTATTCATGGTATTATCGCTGTATTATTATTCTTTTTAAACAGCGCGATGGTGTGTTGTGTAATACACTGCTGTTCTAACAACAGCAAGAAGAAGTTCGTTTTTATGCGATACCGACTGTCAGAAAAAGTGAAGGGAAGGAGACAGAGGAGTTGAGCCAGCGCAGGAGAGACTTGGCTTGATTTAATATTGGCTCAAATGCGGGTTTTTTTATAATAACTTTAATGATATAAGTAAAAATATAATATGTAATAAAGTACACATATTTAGCAAAATACTCTCTATAGCTCTTTTTTTCTAGCCAAATTATGGTCATCAAATGGCTTTCCTGAGGCTTTCCTTTCTAAATGTTATGTGACATAATTGTTCTCCAGCTGTTTTATTGACCCCTTTGTTTGTTTGATTGATTGGTCGATATTATGTATGAGGAATATACATTTCGGTAAGTTGTACTGTAGCTATCCTTCAACATTGTTCATTTGTGTTTATTTACTAGCTAACGTTAGAGATCATCGGTTCACGTGCCGCTAGGGATCTGTTGCGTCACATTTACAAGCGCCAAAGCGGTATTTATTGTTTGAATTTCGTAATAAAAGTGACAGAACCTGAGAGCTGAGATTTTTTAGATCATAAGTAACTGCTCTGTCTAGTCTGTCGGTCTCCGTGTCCTCTTTGCGTCGCGATTTTTCTGTGCGTGAGAAAATGGATGTGTGGCGTGAGAGCGTGTGGAAAGTGTGCTTCACGGTGAATGCGTGAGAGTTGGCAGCTCTGAATAAATATCCGGATAAGTTACGGCTGGCAATAAGGACGAATCTTTACTTAAAGGATTAGTTCACTTTTAAAATGAAAATTCTGTCATCATATACTCACCCTTAAGTTGTTTCAAACCTGTATGAATTTCTTTCCTCTGCTGAACACAAAGGAAGATATTTAGAAGAATGTCAGTAACCAGACAGTTTTTGGTTCCCAATGACTGCCATAGTAGGAAAAAAATATACTATGGCAGTCATTGGGAACCAAAAACTGTCTGGTTACTGACATTCTTCTAAATATCTTCCTTTGTGTTCAGCAGAGGAAAGAAATTCATACAGGTTTGAAACAACTTAAGGGTGAGTATATGATGACATAATTTTCATTTTAAAAGTGAACTAATCCTTTAAGGCTATTGGGTCTACATTTGATATGGGTCCACGCCAATCAAGCTTATCTTCTCTTGATAACGACGAGAGGAAGCCATTAGGCTACGGCTCCCCTCAACTAAAATCTGCGTGCGGCTACGGGCAGGACAGATGTCATGTCAACAATATGGCCGTGGTTAGCTACTTCCGGTGTTTGCGCATAAGGCCTATAGTTGCAGCAACTCCAGATATTCCTGCTCGATTCAAAATAATCCCGTCAATGATGATGGGGATGTTAGGTGATTGTAAAGTACAGAATTGTTTATTATTGGCGTTTTGTCTATTCTTATTTGAGTTTTGCTCCGCATTCAAAAAACAGGTTTTGTTAGCGTGGAATGTTAATTAGACCTTTATAGGTTGAACTGAAAGAAAATTTGGAATTTGAATAAAAAAAGACATTGATAATATCTCAGAAGATAGTTCAATCTGTAATTGTATCCCTTCCATCAGTAATTTTCTGTCAATTACACCCACGCTAAAAAAAAAACTACTGCAGGGAACGCAAATATTTATTTGGATAACTTAAAATAAAACGAGACCGTAATATCTGAGAACGCGGGACTTTGTGTGCGGGTGTTATACGATCTTCCGAACAGCAGGAGGCGCTGTCTCGAAAAACGAGGGGTCTGAGAATGCGGGACTCTGTGCGGGACTGTAGATGCAGCAGGCTCCGAGGCTGGTTCGCTGGTTCATATTGGTTCACTGAGCTGCGCTTGAGCTGCTGTGGAGGGAGGCTTTCAGTGAACGAGAACGATTCGTTCACTTAAAAGATTCGTTCAAAAAGAACGATTCGTTCACGAATGTTTCAGCGTCGAGTCTTCTGAGGTGAGGAGAGCAGTTCACGGTATTTCTCATCTTTACACAACCATCACACACACTTTATACAGTTTGATTAAACGACAGACTCATTTCTGTATTGTTTTCATCGATCACAGCGATACTTGAGCGTCTTTTCTGGCGTCTTCTCACTGAAATAAACATGTAGTGCAGCAGCAGCGAGCATGAGGAGAACATGTTGAGTTCATTCAGTCCTGAGCGAGTTTGTGTTCGTGTGTGTGATTGTCTCGATGTTTGGACTGAAAACTGTTCCTGAATGTCAAGTCAAGAGGTAAAGTTTGAGATCTGTGAGGGGAATTGATGGGAAACGATGTCAAGTGTTACTGATATAAGTTATTTACATTGAGCCTATAATGAGCAACGTGAGACATTTAAATCAACTCTTAAATGTTAATATTAATAAATGAATAGCGTTTTACTCTTGGAACAATATTGCTTTGTGATGCTATTTATTTTTAAACGTTTTTATGATCATTATCAGTTGAAGCAGAGTGTTACAGCGCCCATAAAATGTAATATTTTAATGATTTAAGTACTTCGTGATTGTCATGAAATCTAACTATATTTAGATTCAAATGTACATATGCTGCTGTGATTATTTATCTGTAGTGGTTGATGAAGATAAATATCATATTAGTGATTGATGTTTTATCAGTCATATTTTTTCTTTCAGTAGAGCAGTTTTACAGGCTTTTATCATCTATCCTGACTCAAATAATGTGTTTCTGACAGCAAACACTCAGAATAAAGTGAGATGATCTGCTGATGATCCTGAATGGCTTTTTGAATGAGTGTTGATAGTCTGAGGCTCATCAATATACAGATCTGCTTAAAACACTTTTTAATTCATTACAATGGTTTTTGTTTTCACCTCATTTATTAGATCTCCTGAAATTCATCATCAGTGAAGTTCCTCCAGCAATTCTCCAATAAATGCTGTAAATCCCCATCAGCTACAAGTGGAGACGAGCATGAAAGCATCAGGAAGAGCTGAAATCTGCAGAGACTGAGTTTATTAAAGAGGACAGTGAGAACACGAGTGATCCAGAACCCTGCAGAATGAAACACACTGAAGATCCTGAAGAACAAAGAGGTTGGTGTTTATTCTTCATTCATTCATGATGCTGAAGAACATTCATGTTAGAAACATTCAAGCACTTCATCACATTTAGATAAACAGTTACACTATGAAATGGTGCAGGATGTTCTGGGTTTTCTTCAACAAATGGTCAGTAAAAGGGAGGTTTGAGACATTTTTATATTGATTGTTAACATCAGATCAAACTAAATACTATTTTAACTGTTTTATTTTACATTTATTTTATATCTGGTTCGCAATTTGCAAAAACGTTACCTGAATTTTAGACATTTTCAATATAGTTTACTAAATAGTTATTTTTTTAGGAATAATCAGTAAACACTAAGTTACTGATAAGTTGTATTTGTCAAATATCATACAAGTTATTCATAATTATAGAGATTCTTTTTTATAATAACTTTGGTAACAGGGTTGATGAATGTGATTAACGCGGTACAGTTTGTGTAAAAACTGAGACTATAGGCTTGTTTGAGATGAGCAAATCACCGGTGATCAGCGCGAGATGCATGCCGGTTATAAAAGTGTCCGAGTGCGGTCCGCCTGGCTCTGATGTCATGCTGACTAGGGCTGGGGATCGATTCAGATTCAATTAAATTCTTGATTCGATTTCGATTCTAAATTAATAAAAAGAAAAAATAAGAGCCATAAACCTGTATATTAAACTCTTTTTATTTTAGGTACACTTGGGTACACTAAAACAGAACCCAACTCTATATTTCAAATGCATACAATGAATAGGCAGGATTTTGATGCAAGTCAGAACTAGGAATGCGTCCGCGATCTTCGAATAGTCGAACTGTGTGCGAAATTCTATCATAAAATAGCTTTTCCGTATATTGTTATATTTTCGCGCAATTCCAATGTGTTCTACATAATTGAGCCCGCGCCTCCTGTCAATAAGGTGCCACTAACATGAATGAAACACCCTACTGCGCGATCTAGGCAACCTGCGGTGTGTACATAGTGTAAACAAACAACAGAAGAAGAGCATTGTCGTGACCGTTAACTCTGCGACCAACCATGCAGCAACCAAGAAACTCCGTGTGGGACTCGTTTAAGAAAATTAACAATGATAAAGTTGAGTGTGAATTATGCCGTGCCTGGCAAATTTAGCAATCTCCTTCTTGAGTGTGCCTGTGACTTCTGTGCCATCCGAGCGGGTGTTCTCCGTGGCTGGACGTTACGCTCGCGTCTCCTCCCAGAACACGTTGACATCCAAATTTTTTTTAACAAGAATATGACATATGCCTAAGCGTTAGGCTATGAATAGTTTGATTGAAACTAATACAGTGTAATTGATATTGTAGTTATATTGTAGTCAATTTGCCATAGACTTGTAAATGTATTTTCTTGTTCGTATTTTAATACTTTTTTTACATCTTGGCCAGGGGACTACAGATGAAAAATAGCCTTTTGGCTAATTCTGGCTTTTTTAACCATGTTTGTTTGTGTTTTTTGAAATTGCACTGTCCCCTTTTAAATAAACCAATAAATCAATAATCAAATCAAATTTGTTTAAAAAGTAGGCTATTGCCGGTAACAGGGCAGGTTCGCATAAAATCATTATTATCCTACCGCATTGATCTTACGAGCATCTGGTTTGGCGATGCAAATGGACTGTGCTTATTGTTTTATATGCCTACTATGTAAAAAAAAACCCGACATGAACGTGTTACTTGTTCAATTAATAAACAGTTTGTCTGATAACAAATCGCTAAAGATGAAATTGGCCTCCCTTTCTGTCAGTGTGAGTGCGTTTTTTTTTTTTTTTTTTTTACGATCTTCGACTTTTGCTCCTCGATTGTCGAATTTTTGGCAGAAATTCACATCCCTAGTCAGAACAGCCGCTTGCCTTGATCAAACACGATCAGGTTATTTTATGTTTAAGATAAAACATAAAATCTCACAGCATTATCTGTAACATGGAGGCTGCAAGCCAATGAACAGTGTAGGAAAACTAATACTGGCTTTTGGGTTATCAATAAATATCAGGGCCTGAATTTCTGGGATTTTTATTTTTTTTTTTTTTGAGGGGGGTGGGGTTTAGACAATTTATTACATTTATCTCACCTTAATGTTTGCTCACTGTTACGCCCTTACTAGGGAGCAACAATGAAGGAGGAAGAAGCGTTTTCGGCGGTTACAATACTCTCTTTATTGGCACATTTCTCACAACAAAGTCTATCTCCATACTCTACTAATACGCCGCAACGCAGATCAACACGACGGTCCTGGCCAGGGATTTTTGTTTGACAAGAAGGAACGCTCACAGAGGACGCCAAACAGGAAGCTTTTATCGATAGGCACACCTGTGCACCCAATCCACCTGATTACCGCACAGCTCCGCAGCGCACCTGTAGGGGAAAGCACAAACACGCATACACACATACACACACACACACGGCAGAAAAGACAATACAAAGTACAGCCGTGACACTCACTCATTGCGTTTTTACAATGGGGGTAATTTTGTTGTTAAGAGTTTGTATAACACATGGAAGCTTGATTTCAATCTTTGAATTAAATTTGTGCTGAAATAAGTAGCACAAATAAATACAATAGAATAAAGATACAAATAAAGAGAATACACAATAAAGAGCATACACACATACACACAAACACGGCAGAAAAGACAATACAAAGTACAGCTGTGACACACCCCCCCCCTTAAGAAAAGGAAACCAATAAGTTTCCGCCAACAACACTTAAGCACTCATAACCGCACTAACAAACACACTGACAACAGCCTCGCCAACCTCAATATCATGCTCCAACTCTGTCGTTTGGGTTGGAACATCCGAAAACAACTCCGGGAATTCCGAAAAAAAAACGGATCAATTCCTGACTTTGCGACGCCTCCAAATGTTTAAGATTAGATGACAAATTTTTCAACGTTTCAGAATTCTTTAAACGACCCAGTAACACACTGTCATTAGGAGATTCTAAGTCGTCCATAGGCATGCTCGTCATGACCGGTGTTACACACGACTGGGGGAGCTCTCCACCAGCACCACAGGGGCTACTTCCATTGAGACCGGTCGGTTTCGCTGATAATAAGGCTTAAGGAGATTTACATGACAAACTTGGGATCTCTTTCTTCGGTCTGGCGTCAGAAGTGTATAATTATCCATGGCCCGGCAATGTATTACCTCATATGGCCCAGTATATTAAGCTTGGAACGGGGAATCTACTACAGGCAGAAGTGCAATGACCTGATCTCCAACACTAAACTTCCGATGTTCAGTGTAACGGTCAAACAACTTTTTCATTTTCCCCTGAGTTTTACTTAAACATTTCCCAGCTAACTCCCTAGCCAATGAAAGCCGACGACGGAAACCCAATACATACTCTGACAATTTTGCAGGCGGTTCTGAGTCAACCCATTGATCACGTAAGACAGCCAATAACCCTCGGACTTTGTGCGCAAAAAACAGTTTGTTTGGGCTAAAACCAATACTCTGCTGCGTGACCTCTTTGGCTGCTAGCATCAACCACGGCAGACCTTCTTCCCAGTCCCGCTGCATTTCCAGGCAGTAGGCTCTCAATAACGATTTTAACGTAGCATTTTGGTGCTAAGTAGGAAAAGGATCTACCGCCAGCAGTCGATTTTGATATTCTAGGTATTATTAACTGGCCGGAATTTTGAGATCGCAGTAGACGTGAAGGACTATAATGCGTTAAGAGCTCGCTCAAGTACTGCGGAGCTAAACCATTTAGTGCTTTGTAAGTGATCAGCAATATTTTAAAATTTATACGATGTTTAATAGGGAGCCAATGCAATGTTGACAGAACGGGGCTAATATGGTCATACTTCCTGGTTCTAGTAAGAACTCGAGCTGCTGCGTTTTGAACTAGCTGTAGTTTGTTTATTAAGCATAAACGCATGAACTAATTGTTCTGCATTATTCATTGAGAGCATATGACGTAATTTAGATATATTTTTAAGATGGAAGAAAGCGGTTTTACAGATACTAGACACATGACTTTCAAATTAAAGATTGGTATCAAAGAGCACACCCAGGTTCCTAACCGACGACGAAGACTTAACAGAGAAGCCATCAAGTGTTAGACAGTACTCTAGGTTATTACGTGTGGAAGTTTTTTATCCAACAGTTAGAATCTCTGTTTTTTCTTTAGTAGTAGGAAATTACTAGTCATATAATTTTTTATATCAGCTATGCATTCCGTTAATTTTGTGAATTGGTAGGTTTCGTTGGTAGAAATATACAGCTGAGTATCGTCGGCATAACAGTGAAAGCTAATTCCATGTTTCCTAATGATATCTCCTAATGGTAGCATATACAGAGTGAACAGCAGCGGTCCTAGTACTGAGCCTTGTGGTACGCCATACTGAACTTGTGATTGATAAGACATCTCTTCATTTACTGCTACAAACTGATAACGGTCAGATAAGTATGATTTAAACCATGCTAGTGCAATTCCACTAATGCCGACATAATGTTCGAGTCTATTTAAAAGGATGTTGTGGTCAATGGTGTCAAATGCAGCACTAAGATCAAGTAATACTAATAGAGAGATACAACCACGATCGGATGATAAGAGCAAATCATTTGTGACTCTAACGAGAGCTGTCTCGGTACTATGGTACGGTCTAAATCCGGACTGAAAATCCTCGCAGATATCATTTCTTTCAAGAAAGGAACACAGTTGTGAGGATACTGCTTTTTCTAATATCTTTGACAGAAAAGGCAGATTAGAGATCGGCCTGTAATTGACTAGTTTTGTAGGATCAAGTTGCTGTTTTTTAACAAGCGGTTTAATCATAGCTAGCTTAAAGGTTTTTGGTACGTATCCTAGAGACAAAGATGAATTATTTATTTATTTATTTGATAGGGACAATGCACATTAATGAACATCTGCATTGAAACAACAAAAACAGACGTAAACATACCGGATTATAGCCACAGGGCTAATTTACATCCGTAGTCCCTAGAAAAATACAGAAATACAAAAATTATAACATACAAAATAGCAAAAAATAAACAAATACAAGCAAAGAAACAAAAATAAAATAAAGAATCACTTAATGGTCACAAGACTGGTTTGCTTTAAGCCACACTTTGAGTTTGGTTTTAAATATAGGAAATGTGAGACATTCCCTGACAGTGATGGGGATACTGTTCCATAACTTACAGGCCTTCACAGACAGAGCATTTTGTCCAAAGACTGTTCTTCTGAAAGGCACCTCACAATCACCTCTAGCGGAGGCCCGTGTCCTGGCACCACTGTGAATCTTTGGTTTAAAAAATTCCGACATGGGAAGTGGGGCTAATCCATTTAACACTTTGTAAACAAAACAGGCATATTTAAAATGTTTAAAATTATCTAGGCTTAATAGATTATATTTTTGTAAAATATTACAAATATGGAAGGACATTGGCTTTTTATCAAAAACTTTTAAGGCATTTTTATAGAGTGATTCTATTGATTTGAGTGTGTTCATACCAGTTAATGTCCAACTTGTACAACAATATTCAATATGTGATAAAATCATAGAATGTAAAAACACTTTTCCAGCCCCAAGTGGTATGAATTGACGAATTTGTTTAAAATTTCGTAAATTAAATTTTACTGTACTAGATATTCTTCTTACATGTTTTTTAAAATTTAATGTGGAATCAAGGGTCACACCAAGGTACTTAAATTCTGAGACGATTTCTAATTCTTCTCCTCTTAAAAATACACCAGATTGTTTTATGTCGCGGGACTGTTTAGTGAACATCATACAAACTGTTTTTTTAGTATTGAGTAACAGACAGGATTTAAAAAGCCATTCATTTACAGGGACCAGAGCGGAGGTCAGCATGGCAGAAGCCTCTTGAACACTTTTTGCACTTGTGTAGATGACTGCGTCATCAGCATATATTTGAAATCCAACATCAACACAAGTGTTCGGAAGGTCATTTATATATAAAGAAAATAATAAGGGACCAAGTATTGACCCTTGAGGCACACCAACAGGAACATCCAAGAAAGACGATTTGACACTGTTAATATTAACACACTGTTTTCTTGAGTCCAAGTAAGATTTAATCCATTGAATGGCATTTGAAGAGAAATTAAAATATGTCAGTTTAGATAATAAAATGTCATGATTAACAGTGTCAAATGCCTTCTTATTAATGATATTAACAAGAGGATATATGACATCTGGAAGCATCTCTTTCAGCAGCTTAGTCGGTATAGGGTCTAACATGCACGTTGTCGATTTAGATGATTTGACGAGTTTGCAAAATTCTTCCTCTCCTATAGCAATGAATGAATCAAATTTTCCCTCAGGGAGACTACAATTCACTTCCTGATGCGATACTGTATTAGACGGTTGCATAGTTATAATTTTGTCCCTGATATTATCGATCTTATAAGTGAAGAAGTTCATAAAGGTCATTACTGCTGTGTTGCTTGGAAACTTCTGGGCTTGAAGCTTTCTTTTTCGTTAGTTTAGCCACTGTTTCAAGTAAATACCTAGGATTGTTTATTTTCTTCTAATAGGTTTGAAAAATAAGCAGATCTAGCAGCTTTTAAAGCCTCTCTGTAAGCAATCGAGCTCTCCTTTGCATGAAATCCGAAACACCTCTAGTTTTGTTTTCTTCCAGTTGCGCTCCATTTTTCTGGCTGCTCTCTTAAGGGCCTGAGTGTGCTCGTTGTGCCACGGCGTTGGACTATGTTCTTTAATCTTCTTTAAGAGCAGCGTAGCAACTGTGTCTAAAGTGCTGGAAAAGAGAGAGTTAAAAGTTTGTTGCAATATCAAGGTCTTCTAAGCTATCCGGGATGCTGAGAAGATGAAACTGATTAGGAAGATTATTGATAAAGCAATCTTTAGTGGCAGAAGTGAACGGCCTAACATATTTATAACACGGAGTCGGCTTTGCAGCCTTGGCTAAATGTAATTTACACGAGACTAGATAGTGATCTGAGATGTCATCGCTCTGCTGCAGTATTTCAACGGCATCAACATCTATTCCATGTGATAGTATTAGATCTAGAGTATGATTACGGCAATGAGTCAGTCCTGACACGTGTTGTCTAACTCCAATTGAGTTTATAATGTCTTTAAATGCCAATCCCAATGCATCTTTTTCATTATCTATGTGTATATTAAAGTCACCAACAATTAGTACTTTATCTGCAGCCAATACTAATTCTGATAGAAAGTCAGCCAATTCTTTGATAAAGTCTGTATGGTACCCTGGTGGCCTGTATACAGTAGCCAGCAGAATTTTCAAACGTGATTTATCGTTTACACTAGATATTTTTACATTAAGCACCAACACTTCAAAAGAATTATATTTACAACTAGATTTCTTAGTGGTTTTGAAAATATTACTATAAATTACAGCAACACCTCCTCCTTTGCGTTCCAGACGAGGTTCATGTTTATAACCGTAATCTTGTGGGGTTGACTCATTTAAAGCAATGTAATCGTTTGGTTTTAGCCAGGTTTCTGTTAAACACAGCACATCTAGGTTATAATCTGTAATCATATCATTAACTATTAGCGCTTTTGAAGAGATCGAATATTCAGCAACCCAAGCTTTATCATTTGCTCATCCGTATTATATCTGTTTTTTATTTGTTGAACATCAGTTACATTTTTAACCTTAGATGGGTTTGAACGTTTTTTGGATTTCCAAGTTCGGGGAACAGACACAGTCTCTATATGATGATATCTAGGTGAAAGAGTCTCTATGTGATGGGATTTATCTGACCTTGGTGACGTGAGGCCGCTATCAGACGGTCGGTTAAGCCAGTCTGTCTGCTTCCTGACCTGAACGAAATACGTACTCAGAAACCAGCAGCATTAAATAATAATTAGCATACAATATACAGAAGAAATAGTTAAGAAATAGTTAATGAACGGTTTAAATAACTGCTGGTGATTCTCTACATTCTTGGGCACTACCTCCGGTATTCCTTTTAAAATACCGGCCTGATTTAATACAGGAACCGAAGCAGCCAGGACAGCAGGTTTCACAAAATGGGCGTGTCTAACAAATTTTGCACTTGAAGTCTTTGACTTAATCACTGGACAATTCGACTTCCAATGTCCTTTTCCCAGACAATAGTTACAGCTATCATAGTCACTTGATGTTTTTTTTCACAAAACGCCTGACTGGTCCCATAGGGACAACGGAAGAATTCAGCCGTGTATGAACTTGGCGTTCACTGAATCTTTCGGCCCGGGGTTTATGAATAAGTTCCCAATCATCCACCAGCAGTGCAGCTTCTGAAACAGTTTTAACCTGACGCTCTGTAACATAAGTAGGAATAATCTCAGGAAGTGTATTCCTGTATTGTTAAAAGAGAATTAACTCTCTCAATTTATCCATTGTTGAAATATCTGCCGCTGTACACCAACGATCAAACTGCACAGTCAATTCTCTTACGAATTCAACATTTGTTTGGTTCAACTTTCGCTGTAACGTACGAAACTGCTGCCGATAGCTCTCTGCAACAAGCCATTAATCTTTAACACCGCCGCCTTAATGGCTACGTAATTCTAGCTGTCAGCATCCGACAGCGTAGAATAGGCTTGCTGGGCTTTACCTGTTAAAACGCACTGAAGCAACATAGCGTGTTCAACATCACCCCATTTATACGCTACTGCGACTCGCTCAAATAAGAGAGAAAAAATGTCCACCTCAGCCTTATTAAACGGTGGTACCAAACGTAAATTATGAGCCACACTCAGTTTTGTCAAATCAATATCAAAACCTTCCCCCACTGGCTTACCTTCTTCCTGTAGATCTAGTCGACGCCTTTCAAGCTCTACACGCTGTTGCTCTAATTGTTGCCGGCTTTCCTCCAACTGTAGCTCCATTTGTACCTTGTCACATTCCAAGCGACGCTTCTCACACTCAGTATCACGCTGTATCAGCAACAACTCTTTCTGCTGCTCAAATGAAAGAGTGCTTAACCCTCTGGGGACCAATGTGTTTTTGGGGCCCTTGGGATGTTTTGAAATGCCCTGACATTTGTGCTTTTTTCAGTTATTTATGTTAATGGCAAAGGTGTAAATTCACTCTATATAGCACAAACGGGGCTACCATAATATGTGAGCAACATGTATGTACATGTTTGTATTTTTAAGAGAATGTGTATGCGTGGTTATTGAAAAAAATTAAAATGAAAGTTGCTGAAATAGACCACAAAATGCATACTAAATATGTGTTCCGGAGACTTTTGACTAATGGATGTTGTCGCTTCGAGTTCTGGCTTTAAAATGATGTGAGAAACATCCTGCCTAATCGTTCACATAAAACAATACATTGATTTAAACTTTGTAAGACCGTTTTTTTGTAAGACCGAGGTTTATGCATGGGTGTGGTAATGGCCCATCAATATTAATGAGATTCAGACCCAGGGTGTTACAGACACTCCCCCAATGGCCCATCATGAGGCAAGCCTAAACAAAGAGATTCAAAGGTTTTGTTTTTCAATCTGTTTTATTGTAATTCCTCTATGTGGAGGAACTAAATGTTCAACTGAAGACACAAGTGAACATTACATGCCTGGCATTTCCAAGGTGTGTCCTGCCTTTTACCAAGCTGTCCTTTGCAAAGCACACAAAACTTGCGACCAACTGTGCAAAAAGGAATATTTCGCAAAACTGCAATGGAAACAGTTTTTGCGCATTTACAGTCACCTGACTTAGAAGACGCGGTGTGTTTGGGATCCGTGTACGCAAATAATAATAATAATTATCATCATTATTATAACATTTATGCTACATATTTAGAGACGCTTTTATCCAAAAAAAGAAACGAAGCAATTCGTCAAATGTCATTCATAATACGGGTTAGACAATAATAATACAGGGCTAAGATTAGCACAAATAAACAAGATTTTGACGCATATCCAAGGGTTTGTGTGGAGCGCGCACTACATGGCACGGAGCCGCGGACGCGAACACTTGCATTTTCCTATCAACAGTGGAAACAACTTAAAATAGCCTACTCTTATCATTTCTGGTCATACAGAAAATAATAATACATTATTCGCAACTACTTTTATTTGTGTAAACTCACAATAACAAGAAAGCGTTGTGCTTTTGTAAAATAAAATAAAACAATCAGGTGCGCTTTCATGATCTCCGTGAACTGGAGCGCGAGAACAGAAACAAAATATAGCCTATGTAGCTAAAGCTTGAAATGTCCACTTTAAAACGAACAAATTCGAATCGAAAGCTAATACATTCTGATTATGTAATGCGTATGAAAGGATTATGTTCGTATGTGCGTATGTTTGCCTGTTTGACTGAATTTTCGCGGAGTTGCAGATCATTTTCCAACGCGTTTCAATTGGAGTTCATTGACAGAGAGAGTGCAGAACTCGCATCATGTTAATTTTTCTTTATTTGGCAAAAAGCAAAACACTTTATTTTTATTGTGAGTATACAGAAAAAAAAATAGAAACTGAACAGGATCGATTGATGTATAACACGAAAATGAAAGATCAAAATTAACAGAGCATTTTGAGTTTATTTTGCATTGCTAAAAAAAACACACGAGCAAAACGAGCCGGCGCTGCTTTAACGCGCCGTTAAAGCAGACAACGGAAGGCTAGTTGGAATAGGCGTACCTAAGGCAGGCAACGCAGCCGAATCAGGCAATTTAGATTTTCTTTTCAAAATTAAGATCACACAGCGCAGTTTCAAGGACTAGCTTAATTCCATCTTTTGACCTTTTTTCATTATACGTTAGCTCGATTTTAGAATGCGCAGCTAATTCCAACAATTGCTCTTTGGTCATTCCCGCTAACAATTCCTCAGACGGAGTCTGAGCAAATGTTTCAATAACATCGGTCGCCATAATTACCAGTAACCACACGCTCAGCAAATATTAGGCGTTTTACCTTACTTTTCCAAATAAGAAATCCGGGGTTTATTTGAAGAACCAAACCATCCACTTAAATTAGCTAGACCCTAGTCTTCAGTTGACCCAAGAAAACGACAAATTGCCGAGTCGCCCCCCAAAACCTCGGATGTGCCCCCGAGACAACTGCTCTAAGTCCCGAGTCAAACAAAAATAACAAACAAAAATAAATACTCCCAACACATTAATGTTACAGAGCCTATACTAATGAAGTGTTCCAACTATACCAGTTTACAAATAGGCGGACAATATACAAACATACTCCATTCCACTATCCTGCCTTTTCCTCCTTCAAATATTATATTTTTTTCCTAAATCATTCGCACGAATTCAAAGACAAATCTAGTTCGAAGAGCCCCCAATTGTTACGCCCTTACTATGGAGCAACAATGGAGGAGGAAGCGTTTTCGGCAGTTACAATACTCTCTTTATTGGCACATTTATCACAACAAAGTCTATCTCCAAACTCTACTAATACGCCGCAACGCAGATCAACACGACGGTCCTGGCCAGGGATCGATGTGACAAGAAAGCTTTTATCGATAGGCACACCTGTGCACCCAATCCACCTGATTACCGCACAGCTCCGCAGCGCACCTGTAGGGGAAAGCACAAACACGCATACACACACACACACGGCAGAAAAGACAATACAAAGTACAGCCGTGACACTCACTCAATGCATTTTTACAATGGGGGTAATTTTGTTGTTAAGAGTTTGTATAACACATGGAAGCTTGATTTCAATCTTTGAATCAAATTGAAATAAGTAGCACAAATAAATACAATAGAATAAAGATTCAAATAAAGAGAAAAGTGTTTGGGTTGGTCTAACACTAGTATTCAGAAATACTACAGAAACTGAACAAAGAAATCAAATGTAAAATAACACTGGATAGTCTTTTGGTCCTGACTAAATTAAATACATAGGCTATTAATCCTGATTCCTAACAATTAAAGCTATCTTTTGTTGTTTCGAGAACAAAATTAATGACAGACACATATGGCTGCGTTCACTTTAAGAGCTAGTGCACGGATCCATTACTTTCATTATACGGTGACATGCGTTTAATGCTTATTTAAGACATTACCGACTGTGTTAACGAGGTTACTCACCAATACCAGAGTTTCCACATCATTTTGGATGTTTTTGACCGTTAAAGCGATATAATCCGCGAAAAACAACTTTTGTTACTGGCGACCTGTTGGTGTTGGAGAGAAGACGCAGCACCGCTGAACACTATCACGCTGTTTGTGATATTGCGTCTCGGCGAACGTTTTAAAATGACTGATTTTAGAATCTGTGTGGATTCATTTACTCATGCAACCTACATGCTAAAGTGGATAAATATTTGCGGGAATGATGTGCAATACCACGCCGAAATTAGAGCCCTGAATATGGAAAAAACTCGATTTGTGGCCTTTAAGGATCTATTTTGAATCGACCACATTTAAAGCTGCAGTCCGTCGGTTTTCCTCTTTGTCGCCATCTCTGTTCAAAATCTGCAATTGCAGTTATTCGCGGAATTATTAACTGTGCGTGGGTAGTCACAGTGCGGATAAACACAATGTATTGAGGAGAACCTGTCGCTGTGGATACTGTACTGTCATCAGCAATGTCAGCGTATACTTTTTGAAAGTGTATAACCAACATTAAAATTTTCATCGGTAAATGTAATCTGAACAAGTAACATTCACTTTTGTTCTGACCAAATTCGGGGGGTGGGGGGGAAGCATTGCAGTAACGTTAGGCTATATCATGCTGATTAGATTGCTTATATCACGTCAAAACGTGAAAAATATATTTTGTTCTCAAATTATTAATGTTAACTACATCATTATTGCGTGACTACATTTAATGTGTATTAGGGCTACCTGTAGTTCAGTTTTCATTTCTGTGCAGTATAAATTCTAATTGTCATACCAACAAATTAATGTTCCTTATAACTGTTTCTCTTTAAAATAAAAAACACACACGTATGTGTAATCAAATGCTTATTTAAAACAGTAAAATAATCAAATTTTATTCACATACATTTTGTACCCCTTCAAAACACGGAGTTCAAGCCACCTTTCAAAAGCCCTGCCGATGTTTATCCTTGTTTTAGCACGGGCTCGGTTGCAGTCTCTTTTTTTCTGTAGCCACTCTGAAGTCCGAAGTCTTTTGGGTTTTACAACTGGTGAATCTCCAGTTGTCCCTGGTGATTGTCGCTTTAAACTTTCGGGATCCGCCATACCAAGTGCTAAGCTAAATCTCCACCATCATCCACACACGCTATATAGCCGACTAGCCGGGACTCATTCTCTATTTGTACAGCAGTGATGTAATGATGCAAAGACATGCTCGAAATTCCCGCGGAAATCTACCAGTACCACTGGAATTAAAATCATTATTACAAGCTTACCGTTTTGATTTGAGGTAAGGCAAGCAGATAGTTTTGAACACTGGCTGGTTAAGTTTTTTTTTCAAAAATGTCTTTTTTGATATTTTTAAACACAAAAAAGTGCCGGACTGCAGCTTTAAACAAAAAAAAAGATTAATAGAAAAATTATTATTTTTGCCCAGCCCTAATGCTGACATGTTAAAACACTCTCGCGAGCACAAGGCGGCCGTGTCGGATTGAATAAAATAATAAAAGAAACGAACAAGTACATGGTGAATGAAGTGGTAGACAGCAGAAGAGAGGATTGGGAGCGTTACTCTTTCACGAATCTTAGCGTGTGTGTGTGTGCCTATGTATGCATGCATTTGTGTGCGTGTAGGAAAAAAAGTCTTCTAAATGAAAACTGCAAACCAGTGTCACAAAAAATATTTGTATATATGTATTATAGTTAATTTTTAAACTTTTAAGTGTTAGTTTCTTTCGTTTTTGATTTTTTTTTCTTCTTCTTCTAAATACAAATCAGTAAATCTATTTTATTTATCTATCTTTTTTATTTTTTTATTATATTTACAAACTCACCACACTCAGTAATGGCCAATAACTGTAATTTGTTGCAAACTAAATAGTTTTTGTTTTAGAATTTTACAGTCAAAAAAACAAAATTGTGAAAAACACCTATTTTTAAGGGAATTTTTTATTTCATGTCAGACCTGATGGAAGAGCGCGAGAAGAGTGAAGAACTGAGAGAAGTGAAGGAGGAGAGTGAAGAACTGAGTGAAGTGAAGGAGGAGAGTGAAGAACTGAGTGAAGTGAAGGAGGAGAGTGAAGAACTGAGAGAAGTGAAGGAGGAGAGTGAGGAACTGAGAGAAGTGGAGGAGGAGAGTGAAGAACTGAGAGAAGTGAAGGACGAGAGTGAAGAACTGAGAGAAGTGGAGGAGGAGAGTGAAGAACTGAGAGAAGTGGAGGAGGAGAGTGAAGAACTGAGAGAAGTGGAGGAGGAGAGTGAAGAACTGAGAGAAGTGGAGGAGGAACATCATGTCCAACCTGGAGGAAAACCTTTGAGTCGCTCAAAGACTAAACAGACATTTTTAAAGAAAAGAAAAGCCAAGAAATCTTTCATCTGCACTCAGTGTGGAAACAGTTTCACAAGCAAACGATGTCTTGAGATTCACATGAGGATCCACACCGGAGAGAAGCCGTTCTCATGTGATCAGTGTGGAAACAGTTTCACATGCAAACGAAATCTTGAGATTCACATGAGGATCCACACCGGAGAGAAGCCGTTCTCATGTGATCAGTGTGGAAAGAGATTCTCATGCAAATGAAATCTTAAAGAACATATGATGACCCACACCGGAGAGAAGCCGTTCTCATGTGATCAGTGTGGAAAGAGATTCTCATGCAAATGAAATCTTAAAGAACATATGATGACCCACACCGGAGAGAAGCCGTTCACATGTAATCAATGTGGCAGAACATTTCTTAGTTCTTCAAAGCTGAAGAGACACCTGACAGTTCATACGAAGGAGAAGCCGCATTCATGTTCTGTGTGTGGAAAGAGTTTTTCACGGCTGCCGTATTTACATAGTCACGAGAAAGCTCACATTGGTGTGAGAGAGTACATGTGCTTTGAGTGTGAGAAGACTTTTATTACAGCGGACAGTTTAAAACTGCACCAGAGAATTCACACTGGAGAAAAACCTTACAAGTGTTCACACTGTGACAAGAGATTCAGTGTGTCATCATCTCTGAAAACACATGAGAGGATCCACACTGGAGAAAAACCTTACAAGTGTTCACACTGTGACAAGAGATTTATTCTGTCATCATCTCTGAAAACACATGAGATGATCCACACTGGAGAGAAACCTTACAAGTTTTCACACTGTGACAAGAGATTCAGTGAGTCATCATCTCTGAAAGCGCATGAGATGATCCACAGGAGAGAGAAGCCGCACACGTGTGATCAGTGCTGGAAAAGTTTCTCTGTTAAAAGTCACCTGAAGCTACACACGAAGATCCATGCAGTGGAGAAACCACATCACCACAGTCTGACATCACAGTAAGTAATTTATGTGCTGAGAAACATGTTTTTTCTAAGTTAGTTTCCTAACAGCCACGATGAGCGACAGGACGTTTTCACATTAACACGATTGTTCGGCACAAAATTCACATGAGATTTGTCTGTTAACTCACTAAATTACTGAAAGAGCGGTTACCTAGAGCCAGAGTCTTTTCTCAATATTATTAACTTGTCTTTATCTCTAGGTCATGTTCCAAGATAGTTCACGCTGGCAGTTATTAAGCCTCTCATAAAGAAATCACAATTAGGTCCAAATGAATTGGCAAATTACAGACCCATTTCAAATCTTCCATTTATGTCTAAAATACTAGGAAAATGTCCTATCAGCCTAATTGTGCTCTTTTTTGCAAAATACTGACAGCACAAAAACTGAGCTCGTTAAAATTACAAATGACTGACTTCTAGCTTCTGACCAAGGCTTTATCTCAATACTAGTTTTATTTGATCTTAGAGCTGCGTTCGACACTATAGATCATAAAATACTCTTAAATCGACAATACAATTACACTAGTATTCAGGGACAGGCATATTAAGGTGGTTTAGATCAACAGGGAAAAATCTAAGATAATGTCAGTAAATTATGGTGCACCACAAGGATCTTGTGTTAGGCCCTCTGCTAATTTCAATATATATGATGCCACTTGGTAATATTATTAGACATTTTTTAATTCATTTCCACTGTTATGGCGATAATAGTTATATATATAGTTCATGTACCTTTGAATCAGGGGGTGTTTCGGCCTTTCAACACTAGACACCCTCATCAAAGATGGCCAGATACAGGGTGATCAAACCTGAGCTTGTGTCCCATGCCCAGTCATGAAAATTGCCTGGTTGATTAAATGGCGCAGCCCACGGGACTATGCAAGGCAGGAGGCGTCCTCTTCCCTGAGTCAAGCTTAGAGCTGACCGCATACCTTGTTCACCCTCCTCATGGAGGGTTGTGACCTGGGTTCTCAAGTGGGTTATAGGGTGGGAGGATTAGTGAGTGGGTCATGTTTATGCTATTTGAGCCCAACAAGGGTCATTCCTCTTAATCCATATCCACTGGCTGCTGCTTTCGGCCGTTTCAGAGACTGATCTAATTGTCTGTCGCAGAGCCTGTCCATGGATGCCAAGGTCTTTCAGCAGTCTGATGGTAGAAGAAGCCACAAAACCTCTGCATCCCACTTCCGCCGGATAGACTTTCGCTTTCCATCCTCGTTGTTGAGCGTCTGCTGCCAGTTATATATACCGCAGTTTTTTGCGTTCATAGGCCTCATCCGTTGAATTCTCCGATGGGACTGTGAGCTCAGTGATGTAAACAGACTTCAATGAAGGGGACCAGAAAACCAAGTCTGGCCTAAGGGTGGTGACTGCAATCTCAGGTGGAAAGATTAGTTGCTGGCCAATATCGACTACCATCTTCCAGTCCCGGGCCATGGCTAGCTGTCCAGCTTCTGGTTTGGTAGGAGAATGGTTGGGCTTTTTCTGTCCCTCTCGGATGAAGGTTGGGGCCGTGATGGAATTAATTGCTCTCAGGGGCAAGAAATTGGTGGTATTCCTGTTGCTCTCAAGAGCTGCTGCCAGACTCTTGAGGACCTGGTTGTGTCTCCAGGTGTAACGACCTTGTGTGAGGCTGGTCTTACAACCGACCAATATGTGCTTAAGAGTCGCTGGAGTTGGGCAGAGGGCACAGGTTGAACCATACTTCGTTTTTTTGGAGATGGGAGCATATCATAGGTGGCTCTGATGATGAAGCTGATGTTGCTTGCCTCCATTTCCCAGAGCTCCCTCCAGCTAAGCTTTTTCCTCTCCAGGCCTTCCCACTTAATCCATTGTCCCTGCTTGGCAAGAGAGACAGCCTTTGCACTTCTTTCCGCCTCCTCCTGACAGTGCACCTCCTCGACCACCATTTTCCTCCTCTCTGATGTTGAGGCCTTACGCCAAGTTGGCTTACTTGCAGTAAGGCCAAGGCCTCCTCTTCCCAACTAGACGTGCCCTACAATGTCGCTGTGCACCGCGAAATTCACTTGATCTTGTGTTTCCGGTGTCCCACATTCACATGCGTATGAATGGACGTCAGTGGAAGGAAAAGTTTATTGTAACTGTTAAGTTTTTAGTTTAATGAACTAAATATCATCTATCTAAATGTTGGTGTCAAAATTATGAGACTATTGTATATTTTTTAATGTATTATATTACATTAGGTAATTGTCGTTGATCAAATACATTTAATATTTCTCACTACTGAAATATGGTATTTATATATAATGTTTTAATAATTGAAGATCAATGCACCTCATTCATGTAAATTTTCAGGGATGTATAATTTATAAAAAGGTTAAATAAATAAAAAATGATTGTAATATTTATATAAGTTGTTTACATCATGGCTTACTGTTATGTCCTTTCACTTCATATCTCTTGGAATTGTTTTGATGTACTGAAAATTAAGTATTTTTTTCTCTTTGATTTTAGACCCGATGGAAGAGAGCGAGGAGAGTGAAGAACTGAGAGAAGTGAAAGAGGAGAGTGAAGAACTGAGAGAAGTGAAGGAGGAGAGTGAAGAACTGAGAGAAGTGAAGGAGGAGAGTGAAGAACTGAGAGAAGTGGAGGAGGAACATCATGTCCAACCTGAAGGAAAACCTTTGAGTTGCTCAAAGACTACACAGACATTTTTAAAGAAAACAAGAGCCAAGAAATCTTTCACCTGCACTCAGTGTGGAAACAGTTTCACAACCAAACAATTTCTTGAGCGTCACATGAGGATCCACACTGGAGAGAAGCCGTTCTCATGTGATCAGTGCGGAAAGAGTTTCAGTCAATCATCACACCTTAATGTTCACATGATGATCCACACCGGAGAGAAGCCGTTCTCATGTGACCAGTGCGGAAAGAGCTTCAAGCGATCAGAACACCTTAATTCTCACATGATGATCCACACAGGAGAAAAGCCGTTCACATGTGATCAATGCGGAAAGAGTTTCCCACGAAAATACACTCTTAATGATCACATGAGGATCCACACCGGAGAGAAGCCGTTCTCATGTGATCATTGCGGCAAAACATTTCTTTGTTCATCAGACCTGAAGAAACACCTGAGAGTTCATACGAAGGAGAAGCCGCATTCATGTTCTGTGTGTGGAAGGAGTTTTTCACTGCTGCAAACTTTAAAAGTACATCAGAAAACTCACACTGGTGTGAGAGAGTACATGTGCTTTGAGTGTGAGAAGACTTTTATTACAGCGCAAAGTTTAAAACTGCACCAGAGAATTCACACAGGAGAAAAACCTTACAAGTGTTCACACTGTGACGAGAGATTCCGTCACTTATTATCTCTGAAAACACATGAGAGGATCCACACTGGAGAAAAAGCCTTCAAGTGTTCACACTGTGACAAGAGATTCAGTCAGTCAGGAAATCTGAAAAGACATGAGAGGATCCACACTGGAGAAAAACCTTACAAGTGTTCACACTGTGACAAGAGATTCAGTGTGTCATCATCTCGGAAAACACACGAGAGGATCCACACAGGAGTGAAGCCGTTCTCATGTGATCAATGCGGCGAAACATTTCTTAGTTCATCAGCCCAGAAGGCACACCTGAGAGTTCATACGAAGGAGAAGCCGCATTCATGTTCTGTGTGTGGAAAGAGTTTTTCACAGCTGCAAAATTTTAAAGTACATCAGAAGATACATACTGGTGTGAGAGAGTACATGTGCTTTGAGTGTGAGAAGACTTTTACTACAGCGGAACATTTAAAACTGCACCAGAGAATTCACACTGGAGAAAAACCTTACAAGTGTTCACACTGTGACGAGAGATTCAGTCAGTCATCATCTCTGAAAACACATGAGAGGATTCACACTAAAGAAAAGCCGCACACGTGTGATCAGTGCGGGAAGAGTTTCTCTTTTAAAACTCAACTGAAGATACACATGAAGATCCATACAGTGGAGAAACCACATCACTGCAGTCTGAGATCACGGTGAGTAGTTCATCTTTATCTGCTGAGAAACAAAATCTGGAATCTTGAAGTTAGTTTGGCTTTGTGTGCTTTTCCTGCAGCAGCTCACCATGTGACCTTTATTTTTCACATGCATTTAGTCCATAGAAATTGTATTTACTGCTATAAATTGTCATGATTGGTAGACGTTTTCACACAGTGGCCCTCATTTACAAAACGAGCGTAGAACAGAAAATTGGGTGCACGGTTGTTTCCATGCAAAAAATTGGCATTTATTTATCAATATGGACGAGAGCAGTGGCTATATTTAAATCTCACATCAGGTGTCCGTTCTTTGTACGTCGCTAACTCAGTTCGCTGGATTTGATTTTTGGCGATTTAGCATGATCTTCGATTGTTTGGTTCTTCAACGCTCATCCTGGACTTGCTGCCAAAGCAACAGGTACGTAAGCTTGAACCTGCTCGAGAACAGGCTTATTTTCAATTAAATTCTAATTCATTACTGTATAACAGATGAGTAATAAATTAGCAGTGACACTACCAATATCACTACTAATTTAGGACTGAAATCCTGGATAGAACCCGTATCCTTTCAGTGATGTGGGTGTATCACTGAAATAGGCGAGACCACGCATGCAATGCTAGCGGGCTAAGGCTAGTAGCAGAAGTTCGGAAAGTTGGATATAAGTAGCGAATTAAAAACAATCCGATTGTTTTTATAAAGAATAGTGTCGGAGATGTGTTCACACGTTTTAAAATAGAAAAATGCTCGTTTATAGATGTGTAAAGAAGAAAATCAAGGATTTATGAATCAATTCGACGGAGCTCCAAACACAAACAACTCGCTCAGCCGCAACGCATCCGCAGTGTTCAACATTGTATTCCTGATGCAAGTACATGCGGTATTCCAGGTTAACAGGATTAGATTGCGGCTTTATAAGCGGAGGTGATCTGGCAAGTCCTTTAGCACAGTGCGATAGTGTACTTTTTGAGAGATATCGTTTTTTTCTCGTGACTCGTGAGAGTGTCATTTGCATCATTAATTTGTTGGAACAACACCTATAATGTTCGACTCGTCGGAGTCGGGCTTTAACAACAGCACAAACTGTGCATTTCCCTGAGATTCTTTGCGAGTGACGCTTTCCTTTACAATATTGGAGATACGGTGAACTTGTCGTGTCATTCGCAAAGTTTACCTCGCGCTCAAGCTTTTTTTAAAGGGTTAGTTCACCCAAAAATGAAAATAATGTCATTAATGACTCACCCTCATGTTGTTCTAAGCCCGTAAGACCTCCGTTCATCTTCGGAACACAGTTTAAAATATTTTAGATTTAGTCCGAGAGCTTTCTGTCTCTCCATTGAAAGTGTATACAGTATACTGTCCATGTCCATAAAGGTAATATAAACATCATCAAAGTAGTCCATGTGACATCAGTGGGTTAGTTAGAAGTTTTTGAAGCATCGAAAATACTTTTTGGTCCAAAAATAACACAAAATAAGACTTTATTCAGCATTGTATTCTCTCCCGGGTCTGTTGTCAATCCTTCACAGTTACGCTGATGACGTGTTATCCGGTGCGCCCGAGCTTTGTTTGTAGACTGAGGGAGACGCACGCTGTAAAAGTGTCTCATCCGCGACATGCACATTTACGCACCATTTAAAAAAAATTATATCCACGCAAACAATGTAGAATAGCTTGAATATAGCGTGCGTCTCCCTCAGACTGTAAACGAAGCTCGGGCGCACCAGATAACACGTCATCAGCGTCTTACGTCAGCAGCGTCACTGCGGAGTCCTGAACGCAGATTCACAACAGACCCGGGAGAGAATACAATGCTGAATAAAGTCTTATTTTGTGTTATTTTTGGACCAAAAAGTATTTTCGATGCTTCAAAAACTTCTAACTAACCCAGTGATGTCACATGGACTACTGTGATGATGTTTGTATTACCTTTATGGACATGGACAGTATACCGTATATACAGTTTCAATGGAGAGACAGAAAGCTCTCGGACTAAATCTAAAATATCTTAAACTGTGTTCCGAAGATGAACGGAGGTCTTACGGGCTTAGAACGACATGAGGGTGAGTCATTAATGACAATATTTTCATTTTTGGGTGAACTAACCCTTTAAGGGTTTTTTGTGGTATTTCCAGACCCAAGGTTGTAAAGCAGATTTTTTTTGGGGGAACTGCAGGTACATTATAATTTTTAATGAAGATCATGCAATCATGACCTTGCCAATAAGTATTATTTACAGTAGCCTTTGTGTCAGGCTTCACTAACGTGATTGGTGCCAGAGACTGTGATGGTGCCCATCAAGGCCTCAATGAAGGGGATTTTGTGAACAGAAATTAGGTTGTAAATGTGCAGGTAAGTCCATCCATCCATCCATCTTCTTCCGCTTATCCGGGGCCGGGTCGCGGGGGCAGCAGTCTAAGCAGAGATGCCCAGACTTCCCTCTCCCTAGACACTTCCTCCAGCTCTTCAGGGGGGGGCACCGAGGCGTTCCCAGGCCAGCCGGGAGACATAGTCTCTCCAGCGTGTCCTAGGTCTTCCCCGGGGTCTCCTCCCGGTGGGACGTGCCCGGAACACCTTCCCAGGAAGGCGTTCAGGAGGCATCCGGAACAGATGCCCGAGCCACTTCAGCTGACCCCTCTCGATGTGGAGGAGCAGCGACTCTACTCTGAGCTCCTCCCGAGTGACCGAGCTCCTCACCCTATCTCTAAGGGATCGCCCAGCCACTCTGCGGAGAAAGCTCATTTCGGCCGCCTGTATCTGGGATCTTGTTCTTTCGGTCATGACCCAAAGCTCATGAACATAGGTGAGAGTAGGAACGTAGATTGACCGGTAAATCGAGAGCTTCGCCTTGCGGCTCAGCTCTTTCTTCACCACAACAGACCGGTACATCGACCGCATTACTGCGGAAGCTGCACCGATCCGTCTGTCAATCTCCCGTTCCATCCTTCCCTCACTCGTGAACAAGACCCCAAGATACTTGAACTCCTCCACTTGAGGCAGGATCTCTCCACCAACCTGAAGAGAGCAAGCCACCCTTTTCCGACTGAGGACCATGGCCTCGGATTTGGAGGTGCTGATTCTCATCCCAGCCGCTTCATACTCGGCTGCAAACCGTCCCAGTGCATGCTGAAGGTCCTGGTCCAAAGGGGCCAACACGACAACATCATCCGCAAAGAGCAGAGACGAAATCGTGTGGTCCCCGAACCTGACACCCTCCGGCCCCTGGCTGTGCCTAGGAATTCTGTCCATAAATATTATGAACAGAACCGGCGACAAAGGGCAGCCCTGCCGAAGTCCAACATGCACCGGGAACAAGTCTGACTTACTGCCGGCAATGCGAACCAAGCTCCTGCTCCGGTCGTATAGGGACCGGACAGCCCTTAGCAAAGGACCCCGGACCCCATACTCCCGGAGCACCCTCCACAGGCCGCCTCGAGGGACACAGTCAAATGCCTTCTCCAAATCCACAAAGCACATGTGGATTGGTTGGGCAAACGCCCATGAACCCTCCAGCACCCTAGAGAGGGTATAGAGCTGGTCCAGTGTTCCATGGCCGGGACGAAAACCGCACTGTTCCTCCTGAATCCGAGGTTCTACTATCGGCCGTATTCTCCTCTCCAGTACCCTGGCATAGACTTTCCCGGGGAGGCTGAGAAGTGTGATCCCCCTGTAGTTGGAACACACTCTCCGGTCCCCCTTCTTAAAAAGAGGGACAACAACCCCAGTCTGCCATCCCAGAGGTACTGTCCCCGACCGCCACACGATGCTGCAGAGACGTGTCAGCCAAGACAGCCCCACAACATCCAGAGACTTGAGGTACTCAGGGCGGATCTCATCCACCCCCGGTGCCTTGCCACCGAGGAGCTTCTTGACTACCTCGGTGACTTCAGCTTGGGAGATGGACGAGTCAACCTCCGAGCCCTCAGCTAGAGCCCTGCACGGGCCTCAAATCTAGGCCCTAGCCCGGCCCTGGCCCGAGACGCTCAGGCCCTAGCCCGGCCCGTGTCCGACAGCTCATCATAATTATCAGCCCGAGTCCGACCCGAGCCCATTTTTATTTTATTTTTTATACACCGCTGTAGCCTGGCTTAGGGCAAACTAGCTATTTGCAGCCATTAAAATAGGTCCGTTTTGTTAGTTATGTTTCTTTTCATTTCTTTATTAAGTTAATTTAGACAAATGTTCGGTTTCTTTTTGTTTTTTTTATTGACGACCAAGCAGCCGACAGCGAGTAAAACATGTTTGATCCATTTAGCCTCTCAAATCAACACTTCACTTGGCTACAATAAAATCCATAAAACACCTTAAGCATATCACACATAGACAGTTATAGTTTAAACGTTTATTATCATTTTTTAAAAGCTGAGGCAAACTGCTCTGCTGCTCACAGTCGCAACAGCGCTCGCAAACGAAATCAGCTATAGCCTACCATCTAAACAAATCAAATAAATGGCATTAAATTAAAAACAAACATGCAGATTGTCTTACCTCAAAAATCAAGTCTTCACTACAGAACATGGCCATTCTTATTTCGAATAGTTTCCAACAGACTGATGAAAATAAAGTCGTTTTCAAACGAAAACCAACAAGACGGCCCCTAACATGGCTAAGAACAGTTTCTAATACAGAGCATCGTGAGGAAAAATATCACAGCATCCACAGTGGAAGGTTTTAATCCAGTCGTACTTTTTTCTTTAACTATTCCAGCTGCGCTGAAGTCACGCTTGCTATACTTCTGCTGCTGGCGGGCGGGGACACTAAAAACAGCTAGCCGGTCGCGCGAATCTTGGGTCGTGCCGCCGGGAAACTTGTGTGCGTGTGTGTGTGCGCGAGCGCGAGCAGACTGTCATGTGTCAGTCATATGTCAGTGTGATAGGTTTAAAACGTCTTTCTATGTTTGTTTAATTTTAATACGTCTGAAATAGGCTATAAAAAGAAGGATAAGCCTAAAACAGGCCCGAGGCCCGGCCCGCGTGTGAACTATGACGTGAAAATTGGCCCGAAGCCCGGCCCTAGGGGCGTAAATAAGTCGGGGCCCGTCGGGCTCGGGCTGAAATGCAGGGCTCTACCCTCAGCCACTGCTTCCTCAATGGAAGACGTGACAGCGGGATTGAGGAGATCCTCGAAGTATTCCTTCCACCTTCCGACGACATCCCCAGTTGAGGTCAACAGCTGCCCACCTCCACTGTAAACAGCGTTGGTGGGGCACTGCTTCCCTCTCCTGAGGCGCCGGACGGTTTGCCAGAATCTCTTCGAGGCCAGCCGGTAGTCCTTCTCCATGGCCTCACCGAACTCCTCCCAGGCCCGAGTTTTTGCCTCCACAACCAGCCGGGCTGCACTCCGCTTGGCCTGCCGGTACCCATCAGCTGCCTCAGGAGTCCCACAAGCCAACCAGGCCCGATAGGACTCCTTCTTCAGCTTGACGGCATCCCTTACTTCCGGTGTCCACCACCGGGTTCGGGGATTGCCGCCTCGACAGGCACCAGAGACCTTACGGCCACAGCACCGAGAGGCTGCGTCGACAATGGAGGTGGAGAACATGGTCCACTCGGACTCAATATCTCCCGCCTCCCTCGGGATCTGGTCGAAGCTCTGCCGGAGGTGGGAGTTGAAGATCTCTTTGACAGGAGACCAACGTTCCCAGCAGACCCTTACAGTACGCTTGGGTCTGCCGAGTCTGTCCAGCTTCCTCCCCCGCCATCGCATCCAACTCACCACCAGGTGGTGATCAGTTGACAGCTCCGCCCCTCTCTTCACCCGAGTGTCCAAGAAATACGGCCGGAGGTCAGATGAAACGACCACAAAGTCGATCATCGACCTACGGCCTAGGGTGTCCTGATGCCACGTGTACTGATGGACACCCTTATGCTTGAACATGGTGTAACTGGCACAGAAGTCCAATAACTGAACACCGCTCAGGTTCAGATCAGGGGGGCCGTTCCTCCCAATCACGCCCCTCCAGGTGTCACTGTCGCTGCCCACGTGGGCGTTGAAGTCCCCCAGTAGAACGACGGAGTCCCCAGTCGGAGCACTTTCCAGCACCCCTCCTGGAGACCCCAAGAAGGCCGGGTACTCTACACTGCCGTTTGGCCCGTAGGCACACACGACAGTGAGAGACCTATCCCCGGACTATTACCTATGCAGGTAAGTTACTATTACAATTCTAAATATTGGCAGCCCTACATGCATAAATATATAAGAATAGTAATTGTAGGAGCCATATAATGGGAAAGTCATGTGACCAAATGATAATGGGTGTGTCATTAATTAAGTGGGGTTAAAACACCTGTTGCGTGTGTGTGTTTGGATGGAAGAATGGGGGTGAGTGCTGGAGCACATATTTTGTTGACCGTGCAAACCTGAACAAAATAAAACAACATGCAAGCTTCAAAGAAAAATGCGTCACATAAGTTATTCCTCCACTCAGCTCCTTAGCGGTCTTTGGATTGTTTTTATGTGCCGCTACAGTATTATTATATCAAATAAAAAAAAGGTATGGAATCAAAAATTATGCAGTTGACGGACTAAAATGTCTTGGTGTGTGACGCTATACCATATCACAAATGTTGAAGCAAAATGGCCAGGATCTGTGCACTCAATTTTTAGTCTCACATGTAGCACACTATTTGAACATGGAAACGGAAAATATAAGTATCAAGCACACTATATTACATAGGCTACACGTATGCTGAGCCTAACAGAACACATTTTTTCCATTATGTGGGTGATTTACAAGAGATTCCCTGACCCACAACCCAGACAACGCAGCTCTAGCCAGGACAAGGGCACACATTTAAATTGACCATGGGCAACAAAAGGGAATATTTCAGTGTCTGAAAAGTCTGAGGGTTGCACCTGACAGGGACTGTGACATTATTTTTACATGTGCCGTAGTGCACATCATTGCCACATCAGAAAGGAGAGGAGCCTGGAGGTGCAGCCTGATGAACACAATTTTTGAAATTCATTAAATGTTTAATGAAAGACAAGACAAATATTTATTTCAATTATTCTTAGTAAAGAAAAGCCAGTGATCAAGTCATATTTTTCAGAGATATCAGAGATATTTTGCAAGGTCAGCAATAGTACTCTGTGTGAAATAATAAATTAGCACTTACTCAGAAGTTTCTTTGAAGCAACTCTATATAGTGCCAGTTTTTTTTTCTTCAAGTAGGCTAGTCTTTATTTTCTATATTATTTAATTCTTGTTTTTTTCAAATTACTTTACTTTATTGCTGTTGAAAACTCCTATTATATAGGGAACGGATATGCTGGCCATGCAAGAACTGGGATGTTTTCAGCTTCCAGGAATTGTGTACAGATCTTTGCAACATGGGGCTGTGCAGTATCATGTGCAACATGGGGCCGTGCATTATCATGTGCGACATGGGGCCGTGCAGTATCATGTGCAACATGGGGCCGTGCAGTATCATGTGCGACATGGGGCCGTGCAGTATCATGTGCAACATGGGGCCGTGCATTATCATGTGCAACATGAGGTGATTGTCGTAGATGAATGGCACAACAATGGGCCTCGGAATCTTGTCACGGTATCTCTGTGCATCAATAAAATGCACCTGTGTTCGTTGTCCATAACATACCCCTGCCCATACCTTAACCCCATCGCCACCATGGGCCACTCAATCCACAACATTGACATCAGCAAACCGCTCACCCACATGACGCCATACACGCTGTCTGCCATCTGCCCTGGTCAGTGAAAACAATGTTACACACAGTCTGCGGTTGTGAGGCCGGTTGGATGCACTGCCAAATTCTCTGAAACGCCTTTGGAGACGACTTATGGTAGAGAAATGAACACTCAATTCACGGGCAACAGCTCTGGTGGACATTACTGCTGTCAGCATGCCAATTGCACACTCCCTCAAAACTTGTGACATCTGTGGCATTGTGCTGTGTGATAAAACTGCACATTTTAGAGTGGCCTTTTATTGTGGGCAGCCTAAGGCACACCTGTGCAATAATCCTGCTGTCGAATCAGCATGATATGCCACGCCTCTGAGGTGGATGGATTATCTCGGCAAAGGAGAAGTGCTCACTAACACAGATTTGTGAACAATATGTGAGAGAAATAGGCCTTTTGTGTACATAGAAAAAGTCTTCGATCTTTGAGTTCAGCTCATGAAAAATTGGGGCAAAAACGAGTGTTGCGTTTATAATTTTGTTCAGTGGAAATGAAGATTGACACATTTATCCATGTACGATCAGTTGTACAATGTACGATCAGTTGTACGATGTAAGTACAATTAGTTGTTTTAGAGCTGGTTAGTTTGTTTGTTTTGATCATTAAATACTATTTTTTTTAAAGAAACATCGTTATACTGAAGAACAAAGAGTTTGGTGTTTAGGTTGGAGAATATTTCAACTAGTTTATTTGCCCTTCAAAGAAATGTGCTGACCAGTAAGATATAAACTTTGTCAGATGACCAGAGCTGCTGCAGATACACATTTGAGAGCATTTGGTGGCACTAGTGAAACCAGCATTAAAGATTGGAATTACTTTAAATAAAACAAGTAATTCAAAGTGTTCATGTAATGCTAAAGTCATGATTAGCAATATAATTGTGTAAAATAGTCCATTGAAAGTAACTTTTGCCATGTGAGACATTTACATTTATGCCCCTGGCAGACGCTTTTACGCTGTCTATTGTACAGGCGTGAATTTGCTTTTCCTTCAGTCCAACAAATTTGTTGACAGGCGGCCCTTTCACAACAAACGTCAAACAAATAAGCTTAGAGGCCAATCAGCTTGTGTCGTGTTGGAGACTATGTGATTTCTCACAGATCATATGTCAAGCCTGCATCTAGAGTTTCATGACCAAACTAGTGATTTATAACACAAATCATTTTCATGACATTAAAATAGATCATAATCGTGCACCGCAGTTGTTGACCAGATTTGATGGGATTAAAATGACTATTATACTCCGTGATCTTGACTTTGAGCTTCACTCTTTATTTCATATTTGTCTCTCATTTGAAATCTCACATGATTTAATGTTTCTTTTAGACCTGATGGACGTGAACAAGGAAGGAAAAAGAAGCCAATAAATCTGTGTCCTGCCCTCAGTGTAAAAAACGCTTCACATGTAAATCAAGGCTGAAGATTCACATGAGAGCTCACACTGGGAAGAAGCGGCTCTGGATTTTTCTCTGATATCACATCTTTTCATTCTGAAGAAAGACCATTTAACTGTGATCAGTGTGGTAAACCGATTCATTGGGCTTCAGTCCTGAAGAAACACAAACATGACTGTTCACACACAGAAGAAGATTCATTCGTAATATTACAGCAGAAAAGACACGGTGGTGTGTGTTTCAGTGCTGGAAGTCCATTACTACAGAAGATGAACTGAAAGAGCACCCGAAAATTCACACTGGAAAAGACCTTTGAAGTTCAGTGAGCTAAAGAAGAGGCCATAACACCTCTGATACCCCTTTTCCACCAGCAAGAACCAGGTGCTGGTTCAGAGCTAGAGCTAGAGCCGGTTCAGAGTTGGTTTTACTGACGGGTCTTCTAAGAACCGGGTTGCCTTTCCACAGGCTAGAGAGCCAAAACATGTTTCTCATGTTGCCCAGCAACGCTAGCATGGCACCGCCAAACAAAAACACACCAGGCTTGTTTGAGATGGTTCGGCTTCTCGCAGACCGATTGCCGCATGACATCAAAGCACTGCGAAAGTGATCCAAAAGCCCAAGGAGTTGTATGCTCTCCAAACACTCCCGGAGCTCTGATCGGTCCGCGCCGCTTCGATGCATCTCGAACAAGTCTTACATCAACAATGGCGGTTGTTGCGTACTATTCATGCTCATGGCGAGATTACAATCGAGCAGCTATTAGCTCGATTAGCTGCTATTTTAAAAATGGCGGTCACAAGTTTATTTTCGTCTTGTTGGTCACAGTAACCCCGCCCCCAGCCCCTGACGCAAGCGGTTCTTACTTCTAGCCCAGCAATGTTTTGGTGCTACTTAAGAACCACTTTAACTGGTTCGGAGCTGGTGCTTTGGTGGTCGAAAAACAAAGAATCGATTTGAAACTAGGCTTTGGCTTCGAACCAGCACCAGCTCTGCCTTGGTGGAAAAGGGGTATGAGAGAGAAATAAATCTGATATTCGTTGTTTTTCATCAGAACATCTAGTTTGTCTTCCACTTCTACTCTTCCATGCAAAAACAACATAAAATTGTTTGTAGCTCTGAAACTGGACTCTTTTCTTCTGTTCTTCTCTTGAGAGGATTTGGCTCTTATAAGTCAGTAAAGAGAGAGATCTGTCTCCTTCACTTTTACTTAATTTTTGGCTTTGCTTCAAGTAATGATCGATTAAACTCATTACTCATTTTATCAACAGTTTTTATTTTATGCTCATTCTGCATGAATCAGGATAAATGTTAGTTCTAAAAGACATGAAATATTGTTGGCTTTTTGAGCTTTCCATGTTTTAATTTTGTCAATAGAGCTTTTAAATGCCTAATGTAGTGAACAGCAGACATGATGGCAGCAGAGGTCCATACTTCACAACAGGAGTCTCTTTGTTGTACTGTGATTAAGAAGACAAAAGGATGTGATAGGACCCTCAAAGACAACTAAAGGACTATAGTAATCAGGACTGCCAGAGGTGACGACATCAAAAACCCATTGATCACTAATCTAATCACTGATTTTCACCTCAACTCCTTTGGTGTGAATGACCATGGACTGCCCAGGGCCCCCAAACTGGCTAGAACACGGTTGGAACAAAGATCTCTAAGAAAAAGACAAATCTTTTTTCACATTGGTTTAGGACCACAAAAAGGGACAGGAAACTGTAAGGAACATGTCCTACATATCTCCTTATTCATCCAGGGAACTGTGCGCTCACAGTGGAAACGGCACCTGGAATAACAGCCAATGTAATCTCACCCACTAACACAGTAATGGACATCTGGGTGATACCTCAACCAATTTACATCAAGTTTGGACTCTACAAGTTCAGAACGCTGCCGCACGGACTTTGAGAAAGGTTTGGAAAGGAAATAAAGCATTTCCAAGGTTCTAAAGACAATGTTTAATTTAACTGTGTATTTTGGGACAAATCCACAAGCTCCACAGGGTGGAAAGGTGGGACGTGATGGGCGGATACTTGGAACAGTTTCTGACCTACAGAGGGAAGGAACAACAGCACAACCAAGGTTATACTCTTGCAAGTAAACCTTCACCCGCATGAATCTTCAAGCAGCTCAACCGCTTCTGTTGAAGACTTCAGCATTCAACACCTGAGCTGCACGACTCTTGCCTTTGTAACCTCTAGCCTGCAAAGGATCCTGTGGATCAACCACCGCCTGACCTGCAGTTTGCCGGATTACACAAGGACCAGCAGCGAACCTCCAGCACTCAGTGCGGCTCTGCAACTGGTGGAAAGGGATCCAGTTTACCCCCACTGCGAATAGAAAGATACCAGTGGAAGACGTAGCCCATTGCCGGACTGATCACCCGACCACGTGGAACATAAATATAAGCTAACCAAACCTCTTCCCAAAGGCCTGGGCATTAGGTTGTTGCTACATTTACATTTACGCATTTGGCAGACGCTTTTATCCATACATTCAAGGCATTACATTTACATACATGGGAAATCAAACCCATGACCTTGGCGTTGCAAGCGCCAACGCTCTACTGTTTGAGCTACAGGATAGCTTGTTGCTATATTATAATATTTTTTTTAGAGCCTGTATCTAGGGTCTGCATATACAGATAGATACATTAGACACATTATCTGTATTCATAAATGCTTATTTACTGTTTCTTACCAGCATCCAGAAAGACCACAATTTACTTCTAATTGCTTCATCCAATCCATTGCTCATCTACTTAACATTCATTGTGAACATCCATTTGTGTAGTTGTTTGTAGTATCTGTTTGATTATTGATTACATTTTCATTAGTAGTTTAGTCACTTTCCTTACTAGTATTTAGTAAGTGTGATATTTTACTCTTGTATATGTCTATTTGTTAATAAATTCATCTTTATTGCAAACTGTGTCATTCTTGTGTTGATCATCAGAGGCTTTACAAGCTCGCCAGAATCTCACTAAATCCTTCAGATTGATCAGATGACAAACTTCCTATAATTTATATAATTCTAATTCTTTCAACAATCTTCCATGATTGTTCTTTATTGTCAAGGAGAAATTCCTTGGCTGGTGCCCCGTAGTATAGGAAGGATGTGACCAAAACTCAATATGAATATTAATGTTTAAGACCATAAATCACTACACTAATACATTATATTTTACTGCACACATGACTGACATTGAATGAGATTGCTGTCTGTCTACATTGTTAACAGTTTCACCCTTGATATCCAGTATCATATACATTTCAAAGAGTTTGTTCTAGTCAGTTTGATGTTTCATTCACGCCATGAGCCTTCATGAAGTCAGAACAACTATGTTGTTATGCATGTATTGTGACGATGTCATCATGACATAAATAAATAAAATGCAATTAAATGTTTTTTTGTACTGGATTTATCAGTCATCATTCATCTGTAAAATAATCTGAGATCATTAACCATAAATATCAAAACAATGTATATATTATATGAATCTACAGTCGTCATAAGATAGCGATGAAGATGGTGACGTCTTTGGTCCAGCCCTTTATCTGGCTTATGGGGGGGGTGGTCCAAGATGGCGCTCTGATCAGTCACATTTTGAGGAGCTCCGCAACCTCGATTGTTTATTTTGGCGTATAATGCAGTAGGAAAAGTTTTTGGACTCATAATTTGAACCAGATCAATTGTAACAGGTTGTTGGTTGTCAAAATGGGAAAATCCGAGAAAAGAATAAGTAGCAATGGACCTCAAGCTGCTGCTAATGTTAACAAAACTGTTAACGACGCATGTCAAGCCCGCCAAGAACCTCTGATGGACAACATGCATGACTACTTGAATCAGGACACTGACTCCGCAGAATTCATGCTGTCTTCCAGAAACCCCATGTAAGCCCCCTGCCATCAAACAACGCAAGACGAGTGCTGACACAACTGCCATCATCTCACAACTCGGAGAGCTTTCGAGGCTGATTAATAATCGCTCGGATGCTTTGGAAAAGATGGTAGGGGAAAACTCACGTGTGATCGCTAGTATGAAAAAAGTGATTAGCGAAAATACCAGGCAGATTTCTGAAATGAAAGATGGCATTGACTTTATGAGTGCCGAAGTTAAAAGCAAAAATTCAACAAACAAACATCACTGCGTAAGAGACACTCAGACTCAAATTATAAAAAGAGAAGTATTTATTCTTGCAAGAATATGAGCAGTCTAATACACAGTTGTTACCCTGTGCAGAAGAGTGACACACCCCCAGACAGACTCAACTAGCTTTTATCTTAGTTTCAAGGCCTTCCTTCCCCCAGAGCCTTCCTCCCAGTAGTTTTCCATCCAGTAGTTTTCCATAGACAAAGAAGCCATAACACTAGTTTAGATTCGTCGCTAGTTGGCCCACTAAGCCCCCCTGCACCAAATGGCCTTCTGACATCTAGGTCAGAGGTCCTTGCTCGTCTGTTTCCTAGAGTGTCTCCCCAGGTACATAAACAGAATCTTCTCTCACTACAAGTGAGAGACACACATGTGACATTCTTTGAATCATCTATATTTCACTAAAGATCAATGAATATCAAAAAACTTCCACCACAACTCACTTTTTATCATTGTCTGATAACTGATTAATCAAACATAATAATAATAATAACTAGAATGTACATTTCCAGAATAAAATGTGAATGGTGCTTGCAGTGGCAAAAAACACGACCCGGTTGCACATGATTGTGTACGGGCCAACAATCATGTCTGTACGATGTTCTGGTGCTGAGATATGGCTTATTTATGTGTTTGTATGGTTACTAGGGTACTCTATATGGTTGCTATGGTGTGCTTATACAGTTTATGGGATGATATTTAAAGACTAGTTGACAGTCTGAGTCAAAAAAGCCGAACTCCATGTTTCTCATGCATTCAGCTTTGAACTCAGCATTTTCTTGGCATGATTTATTACTTAGCTAATCGCTATTAGCATGTAGCTATTTACTGCTAGCATGTGTAGCATGTAGGAAGTCCTGTTTGCTAGCATGAATCGAAAGAGCCAACCCCCATCTCTATACGATGTTCTGATGCTGAGATATACGTCTTGCTAAACGGTTGCTAGGGTACTTTGTTTGGTTGCTATGGAGTTTGGCAGCTGCCAATAATGAAACTCCAAAGACTGCTTGTCAGTATGAATAATCTAAACCAACTCCCACGCATCTGTGGCATTCAGAATGGAAGATATCCTCTGTGGATTTTGGTTGCTAAGGTGCTCAACAATGGTTGCTAGAGAGGGGTTATGAAGTGTTGATGTGATTCATGATTGGCTGTTTGCTGCCCCGAGTCAAACGAGACCACCCTCATGTTTCTATGACTCTTCTATCCAAAGATATCCCTTTGATCTCTTTCAATGGAAGTCTGTCACTTGTTGCTAAGGTGCTCTAAATGGTTGCTAGGGGCGTGGCCTGATAGCTTCACAATGATCCCGAGAGACTGATTGGTCGTCTGAGTAAAATGAGCCTGTCCCCTTGTCTCTATGACACTGTGATCCAGAGTTATGTTCAATACAAAATCCCTATGCAATTTACCATAGTAGGAAAAACGCATGCATTACATGGGCCGTCCTACACCATAGTAAGTCAATGGGGAAACTTTGGGCCGCTCCTGCCCCCCAGGGGTGCAACTTTTGCCCCATTGTGAGGTATGTTCTTACAGAGCCTGCCAGCCTCTTCAAATGTGGTAAATTTCAAATTTCTACGAAATCCTCGCTCTGAGGTTTGACTCGTCAAAGTTTGTCGCAATGTTAAGTCTATGGGATTTTTCAGTGACTTCTTCGCCCCTGGGGCGAACACCGTACCCCCGATCTCTTATAAGAGTCATAGCACACCATTCCAAACTAAGCCGCACGTTTTGACACCTCATTCATGGGTCTGTGACAAAAACTGCGGGTGGAGTAGCGCATAAAAATTTCGGCGGGACAAAAGGAGCAATAGCAATACTGTTGCTTGCAAAAAGCAAGCACCATTAATAATGCAAGTTCAAGTCATTACATCACACTCATCACATAAAAGATCAGTCTCCTTGAACCTGTGGATTAAAGGATTTAGAAGAAGCAAGCATAAGACTGTTTTTGTGGGGGAAAGCCCCATAATTATTTAGCAAGCAAGTAAATATTTTACCGGGCCGGGCTGAACGGAAAATCGCTGTTTTCGCACCCTCGAACCCTCAGTCACACCAGTAAAGAATAAATAGTTATAGCACTGTAGGAAAACAAACAGATAAAATGCAAATGATAAAAGTATTTAAAAAAGAATCCCTCAGTTTCAAAACCCTGTCCTTGTACGCCATCTCGTAACACGGATGACTGCTGCTTTTGACCTTCCTTACATATCAATCGTTCTCAGAAAGAAAAGAAAACATCAACACATTTAACTGTAATCTCTACTTGAATCATCTGCATAATTTTGTTCATCATCATCATCATTCGGATAGACTGTAATTTTCAATTGAATAGACATTCCAGTTTTCTCATATTCACCCATGAATAACAAAATGATCAGAATAACACATACAATCATAACTCCTACACATTCAACATTTTTCCCATATCCATTTTCCTAACCATATTTTGTTCTTTTACCTTTAACTTTTAATTCAATCAGGCAGTGGTTCTACTTAATAAGTTTCAACAATAATCCCTATAATTTACATTAATTAATATAATTCTGTATATCAATACTTAGCCCTATTTTTATATAATCAAATAAAATCATCAAAGTCATCACACAACATATTCTTAAACCTTTAGTTGGTCCACATCCTCCTCCAGGCGTGTTGATCATCTCGTTCGCCCCATGGACTAATGGGATGGTTGCGGCCTGTTGGTGTTGGTGAGAGGCTTGGACCCAGGTGTCACACTGATCTCCTGAGATCACAACCGCACCCCCACTGGAATTAACCATTTCCTGCTTGTTGTCACCTGTGAATGGAGACCTTAAGTATTTTGTTAGTGACCGCTTGTCTTTCCCTCGTCCCTTTTGGTGTGACCTGTGGAATTTTCACCATCTGTTTACAAACTGAAACATATTATCATTAGACATTTCTTGCTTAATAGTGTCAGAGTCCTTTTCCCCTGAAAAACACATATCCACTTTGCTTACGTTAACCAGTCAATATTCATACATTTGGAAACAGAATCAGTTCAGCTTGATGCAATCCATCCTGACATTTTGCAAAAGGAAAATTTTAAGTTATGCGCTGCAAAAGATGTAGCACCTTTCTGCCACAATAATAACCCAGGCCAGGACAGTTAGCCAAATTCATCCATAGCCATTATTTCATTGGGCACATTTTGCCCTGTCTCCCAATCCTGCATGCTCTTTGTAAAGAGAAACAAATTTCGAGGTTATTGTCAGATAGTAAAGTCTGTGCTGCCACGGCCTTCGATGCCCTTGCGTTTCCTGTTAAAACAATCCAGACAGCAATTTTGTTAGGCAGAAGAATGGCTTCTTTCAGGACTTTTACCCAATTACCCCTAGTGTTCTCCCAACATTTATTCAGCAAATGTGAATCCCTTAATAAACCATATTTGGCAATTGTTATACCATCTCCCTCTTGATGCACGACACAAATCGAGCATCAATTTAACATAACATTTAACATAGTGTTTTCGATAAAGTTTGCCATCAACACTAACCCAAACGTTGTCCTTCAGACAAATTTCCTCCAGACATCTTTCTCTGCCTCTGAAACAAAAATATTACATTCTTCACTTAAAGCCACAATCTCATTTTCTTATCGAAGTATTTGAAGGGCAACGGCCCTCAGTCTCACGCGTATCCTGCTTTTTCAGGCCTGTTGTTTTGTCTCCCAACTGAGTCCTCTACAACCATTTTAAAGTCATCAATTGTTTCTATCAGGTCAGGTCGTGCTGTACAGACTTGGTCAATGTCAGTCAAAAAAAAAAAACATTCTCCTCCTGTTTACAATAATCATAAATGGCTCTCTGGATAATTTTATATTGACTTAGCCAATGTGTCACTTTGTTGTTGCCATCAAATCTATAACATCTTCTTTTATTTCAACCCACGATGGACGGCGATATACAACTCCACAATTCCAATTTACATAAATACTTAACCTGATCCAGAAAGTAATTTAAATCCACATCATAAATGACAAAAGTAATTACTACCAGACAGAGCTTGATGACCAATCAACTTAAAGCTCGTCCCATGTTCTCCATCATCTTTTCATCAGATTCACTCAGCATTTGCCTTCTTTAAAACTTGTAATTTGCCTTAACCCATCTGTAAGGATAAAACACTCATTCCAGAGGTTAATGGCACAATATACACACTATTCAGGCTGAATATTAGTACCCCAAACTAACACATAAAAGACAAAGTGCTGCCCCCATCACACACACTAATGTGAGACACACATATGCTAACTGCTCATTTCCAATGTTCGCTTTTTTTATATTAACTCTAAAATTATAATATTTAAGGTTTAAATAAGATTTAAACTTCCCATTTTCCTGTAGCTTTTATATAATTTTACATGGCCTCTTAAACCGTTTAAAATTCTGTCTGTTCATTATTCATTTGTCTTTAGAAAAGTCAGGTGGTTTGTTTTGGTTCATTATCATTATTTTGTTTAAAGCTTGCCTTACCAGGCCTGATAACAGAAAGACAAACAGCGTCCCAATCCCTTCCTCCACTCAGCAGTCTCTCTTACTATACACAAATAATCTTTTCAACAGCCTCTTAAGACTGAAACTTAATTAATCATAGTCTAGAACCCTTAATAGTTCACAAATGTTAATATACAAATGTTTAACTCAAATTAGAACCATTACAACAATCTAATATACATTATGCTATGAGCATTTCTAAGGTTATCTTTAGTTTGAATACTTGTATAAATTCTCAATTCACCTAACCTTTGTTATCCAAACTCTACAAAAAATTGTCTTAATCTTTAGTCACCACCATGTCTAATGACCTTCAGGAGTTAAAACCATCTTATAGACATATTAGTTCAAAATCAACACTTCTATAATTTTCCTTGCCCTTAAGGCAACCAACATCATGTTCCTGATATAAAGTAATAAGTTTTGTTACTCTCTCCCCAACAAATAATGACAATCACCTCATGGTCTCAGCTGGCTCTTGAAAGCACATTTCCCATTAGCTCTTTATCTATAATCTCCATCAGGGTGCTGTCCCCTGGCATAGTTGCAGACTTGTCACAATTGAAAACAAGCAATACAATGAATGCGTTTTTTTTCTCATGAGTGGTATAGTAGAGGAACTCACATTTTCTGGGTCAGACTGCCGTAACTCCTCACAGCGCATCTCACCTCTCAATGCTCTGCTGACCCCAGTGACCTCCAGTAATCAGCGCTCAACTCTCATACCTTTCTCACATATAACACCTCCATCCGGAGATGCCCAGTGTTATTGCGTGACCTCCCTGCCTTAGGTATAGTCCCCTGGCCAGGAAGATCTTCCCCGTCGTTGGGTAGGCCACTCGTACACACTGGAAACCGCTCTTTCCCATCACACAATCAGTTTTCTTCAACAGAACTCAGCTGTTTTTCTGGAGCTTAGGAAAGGCACATTCAAGAGTCACCTTCATCTGGTCTGCCTAATAGTGTTAAGGGAGACAGGTTAATAACAACAGTATTTAATCACTCAAATCTGTTAGACCTGTCCGAATCAACAAAATCTCAGTGAACTTTATTCACATCCGTCTATTCAGTGTACATCTATAGCCATGGTCATCGGTCCTGTGTCATAGTGGAGGCTAAGATCAGACAAAGACGTTACTGGTCCTAAAAAAAAGTACAAAAAAAAATGTCACTTCTGTCATTTAAGGTCTACATTATTATTTTAAAGACTTCTTTAAAGTCATTCAGTTTTACAATCTAAAATATTTAAGTTTTAAATTGCCCTCTGAATAGGGGTGTGACGGTTAGTATATAACCGTGAGACCGACGGTTATAGTTAAACACCGTCATTAGAACTCTATAACCGCCAAAACCGTGTTATTAAAATATTTTTTACAAACATTTTAAAAAAAAAAGTTTTTTTTCATTTTTTAGATGGGATCATAATAAGCGCAATATATCGTGAGACGTGGTTTTTACCACTTAATGAAGTTTTGTTTTGTAAATCGTCAGACATGATTTTTACCACTTCAAAGTTTTGCATTGTAGAAAGCCTTTCTTTAAAGCGAATTTCGTTTTGTAGAAATTGTATCTTAATTTTAATAAATGTTTCATCAACCAATTGCATGTATTTAATAAATAAAAAGCAAATAGCCTATTGCAGACAATATAATAACCGTAACATGGCGCCTGCGCGCCGCGTTCACTTGCATTGCATTGTGAACTAGAGCGTATCTCATCGTAAATGAATGAAACTATGCCTGTCTCATGCATTAGCATTAAATATCTTTGCTACATCCTTTCTAGGCGGGTGCGGCTTTGAAATTTGGTCAAAAAACGTTGGTGCGGATGAGTTTTGTTATGCGGTTGCGGATGAAATAATTCCCCATCTGCGTATCTCTACATCTAACAACATTGAACACTACACAAATATGAATTACATTTTTTTTTATTAATTCCCCATAGTGACAGGAGGTGCCGGAGATCTCCTTAATAAACGGAGGTCTGAAATCTCTGCCCTTACCGATCAGAGCGCGCGCTGACACGGAGTTAACCCGCTATCTCCAAGAACAACCAATTGACTACGGCTAATCCACTGGTGGAGAGACAATGAAACACGCTATCCGCTCTTAGCAAAATTGTCACGTAAATACATGTGTATTTGTGCTACAAGCACAGCATCAGAGCGAGTGTTTAGCCTCGCGGGTAACATAGCCACCCCTGTCAGATCGTCACTAAAACCGAGTAAAGTGAACATGTTGGTGTTCCTGTCACGGAACTTGGAATTCGAAAAAGATTAGGAATTTAAAATGCCATTGCACTTTTTTTGTTTCCTATATTTAGTTCGTTTAATTAAGGTATTATCACAACAATCGTTGTTCGACTTTTTTGTTTTTCTTTGATAAAGGTATGTAGCCTAGATTTTATGATTTGTAATTTAGGCCTGGCTACTAAATCATTTTTATGCGGCTCTTATAGAATTTAAGCAGCCTACTTTTTTAAAAGGATTTTACTTTTTTTTTTTTTTTTTAAGGATTTGTTTACTGTGTGTAGGCCTTTATAAATAAACGTATAGCAAGTAGTTAATCAGTGTCTGCTCGTTTATTCAAACTAAGTTGTCTTATAACAGACCCCTTTCTACACATTTTACCCAGTGCTACTGCTTCTGCTTATTTGATCTTAAATACAAATAGTTATTCTAGTTCTCAATAACGTTTCATTAAAACATCTACATTTTAGTTGTCAGGTTCTCATTTACCATAGTTACCATAATTACCATATCTGACTCCCATATTTTGTCTTCTAGGGGTCTGCAATTAGGATCTTCCAAAACCTTTTTTTAAGCATTTCATTAAAAGACAATCATCCTTTTAGTTACCTGTATTTTTTAATATATATATATATTTTGCTTATCTGTAATTTTGCATCTACTGGTACTTTAGTTCCTTTTCCTTTTAAAAGGATTTCCTTACGACTTAAATCTTTCAACTTTCTTTTCTCTTTCAATCTTCTTACGACTTCCATCTATCAACTTTCTTTTCTCTTCTCATTCTTCTTACGACTTCCATCTATCAACTTTCTTTTCTCTTTCATTTACTTGCACATTCTTTTCACTTTTCTTAGCCCTGCATTCGCATTCTTAGTTCTTTCTCAGACGAAAACTTTAATATCGTCATTCAAATACTCTTCTACTTTCAAACCCACATTAATACACGCCACTTTCACATTCCTACGTTCTTTTACATCTTTCTGAGTTGGCATTTACAGTTACTGCTAAATGACCCTGCTGACCACAATTAAAACACTCTCTGTCACTATAGTTTGATCACCATGAGCTTTCTAACAGCTCCAACTTACTGCACACTTGAAGCAGTGTGTCCCAATCAGGAATGTAAACAGAATACAGTTCTCTGTATTCTTTTACAGTCCACCAGTGGCGGATTCAATCTCAATAGCCAAATAATAATCTTTATCATTATTATTGGCAGAACATTAATTTTCATAAGCTGCACGGAAATGCATAAATTGTTTCTAAGTTGTTTTCACAAAGTTTCTGTTTAACTTCAGTCACTTGTCCAGGGAAAATTATCCCCGACCCAGAATTTCCTTTATAAAACAGACAATATATTTTCCCTTAAATGGCGTAATATCAAAAAAATATCCGACATTTTACATTATTTGCATTCCACAATCTGTCTTTACATCTCTCTAATTCGGGATTATCATCAACAACACTGATTACAATAGCAAGTACACATTTAACCCTCTGAGGTCGGCAAACGCGCGGGGCGCGTTTTGCTCGGTTTTTTTTATATAACAGCAAAATAGACCTAAAATACTCCGTCAGTTTTGGTCATACAGCCTTAAGAAATATGAAAAAATAAGCTGTTAAATGTCTACTTTTTTATGTGTCCACTTACAATCGAAATAAAACATTGTGCTTTTGTAAAATAAAGAAAGTAAACAGGGAGTACTTTCTGCCTCTCCATCTCCGTGAACTTTTTTTCTGAAGCACGTCTCTAAACTTAAACAAAACTCAGCGAATACTATTCACTCAGACATGAGCTATATATCTCTATAATCATTTAAGTGTGTAGTTTTAAATTATCTAATTCAAAACTAAAAGAAATATTCTCTGTTTATGTAATCTATATATAAAGAGCGAGAGATCAGCCGTTCTCATTATCGTTCTCTCACCTCATTACTCCGCTAATGTGACACGCCCATCGAGAGCGCGCCGCTATTCAGACGCAGATCTGAAGCAACACATGCAAACCAGTCAACGCCCACAACAGCTGGATAACACACTCGCTGTGAGGAATAATAATATCGTGATAATCCTGGAAATTTTACCTCAAACGTGCTGGAGTAGCCTAACAACGGATCCAGCTGCAGATCATCAGTAAGTGCTTTGTTCTAATCGCGATATGAAATGGTGTCTGTAAACCGCAAAAGACTGTTTAAATTTGAATCGCGTTTCTGTGTTTGAATGAATGAATGAACGGCACATAGGCATGTTGTTTAGCTACTACAGCTCGCGCGTGTCTGTGTGTGAATGAAACTATCTATATTGCCTACTGAGATGAGTAAAAATCGACTGAATACGTTGAAATAAAATGTCTTTGTATAAGCAACATATTAAACTTCAAATTAACATTTATGCCCTAGGCTAATATATATTAGCCTATAAAAGACAATATGTTACAGACGAAATATGAAAGACAAAATTTCGTTTTGGATAGATTATAAAGTTTATACTGACACATCAAAACCTAATTTACAAGGTGCAAACAAAATCTTAAAAGATCAATATAAGCCTTAAATTATTTTTGTGTTTTATTAGTGACAAATTTGGGGAGAGGATAGCCTACATCCAAAACTTTCTGAAAATACGAATGAGAATTAACTGCACAATTACTAGAAATATTTACCTTGGATATTATACAATTTGCAAGCATACACAGTTTGTGGAAAAATACACTTTTTTCAAGATGTTTCCAACTCTGAACCAATTCTGTAGTTATATATATATATATATATATATATATATACGTGTGTATGTGTGTGTATGTGTGTGTGTGTGTGTGTGTGTGTGTATATATATGTCATGATCTGGGTGCTTTCTCTCACATTCTCTCTCGCTCTCACTCTATCACACACACACATTCACACGCTGTCAATTAACGCTCATTCACATACTCTCACTCAGACTCATTTACGCACACACCTCTTCAATCTACTTTCATGTCTTTCAGCTGATGCTCTTTACCATTCTTAGCCTGTTACTCTCATCACCTGTCCCACCTTTCTTCCCTATATCCTTGCTCTTCTTTCTATCAGACCTCGCTTGAGTATTGCATTTGCTATAGTGAACAGTATTGTGTCTGACTCTATTTTGTCCTGTCTCAGTCCTGTCGCATGGACCTGTGCGTGTCGGTTCTGTACCCTGTCCAGAGAGTCGCTGTCTGCCTCCCGGACGCAATCATTTTCGGAGAATTCAGCCACGCAGCACCAGCCTAACAGATCTCTGTTCACCTGTTTTGCTATTCGCACTTCCCTGAGTTTCTAACTACCTCGGGTAGTTTTTTGTTGCTTTTGAGGCTGCATCTGTTTTGTCAAACTTATCACACACTAATTAAAGTGACTGTTTCTCCGAACCTGCTGTGTTGTCCGCTTACCCTTATGACAATATATATATATGTGTGTGTGTGTATGTATATATATATGTGTGTGTGTGTTGTCTTTGCATTCTTTCTTGTGGCTCAGTGACACCTATGAAATGCTCATTAGTATGCAGCATTAGCGGGTCTTTGTCTTCAGGTGTGCATGAGGACATTATTCATGACCTTGTTGGATCATTCACGCCCACCTGCATATTGCCTTTCCAAACAAAAAGTGTCTTACACAATTTAAATCAATCTATTGTTTAATGTGAACGATTAGCCCGGATGATTTTCAGATCATTTTAAAGTAAAAACTCTAGCCGACAACATCCATTAGTCAAAAGTATTGTGGGAATATGTGAAGTTGGTCGTTTGTGGTCTTATATCAGACAATTTTTGTTTGAGTTTTTTGAATAACCACGCATAAATAATATTCTCTCAAAAATGCAAACATGTACATACATGTTGCTCACATACTATGATAGCCATGTTTGTGCTAAATAGAGTGTAATTACACCTTTGCCATTAATATGTTTATCAGCAACTAAAAAAAATACAAATATCAGGGCATGTCAAAACGTCTCAAGGACCCCAAAAACACCTTAGACCCCAGAGGGTTAACATCCGGAAGCCGGGCTGAATAAGCACGCGCTGTTGCTGTATTCCCCGCATAGCTGGAGTCTTTAGGTTCAAAAGACAATGGTTGTCAAACTATAAATAAACATAATTTCAATCTTTATTTTACCACTAAAATATAGAATTCTTCCCCATTTTGCTTAATGAAACATTCATTATCTTTATATCATGTTAATCCCTGTTAATCATACTCAATACCTTATTATTATTATTTTTAATCTGAACCTCACTTTTCATACCATTTCTTAATCTGACATAACAGGCGTTCATAAATAGTTCCATTTTATCAGAAATGTTATTTTCATAACATACATTTTCTACAGTTGTTTTCTTCTCAAAATGGTTAGTCTGCAGATTCAACAAGTATAATCATTACTGTCTCTGTCCCACTTATCTCTACTGTTTTTACAGAAACCAAAATATCATATTACTCATATCTCAATCCTTCACAAAGACAGCCTTATTGCTGCTTGCTACTTCAACTTTTGTTACAAAAAAAAATCTTCTGATATCTAATGTCATGAAAAATAAAAACCCTTTTATCAGTTATATTCAATCTTACTATATGGAAATACATTCTACATCAACTCCGTTCTCTTTTATCTGCTTCAAGCCAACAACGCATTGTCTTTTCACATTTTTACACACGTTGAACGCAGACACAAGAAGTTTTGTTTCTCACTGCTCTGTTCAACTGATTCCCGCACCATCTTTAATCTTGTGGCGCTCAATATCATACATTTCTGCCCATAATTTCATCTCATATGACTTAAACACCGGTGTACCAAATTTCGCAAGCTTGCTTTTGAGACATCCCCATTTTGGCTGCTTCTCTGTTCTCTGTGGATTTCTCTTTCACGCGCGTTCTCCTGATTTGTCAGGCGTCCCACACAGACCCGATTTTTCTTTTAACCCAAATCGGTCGGGTTGCACTATTAGTGCCCTCCTAATTACGGTTCACCAAAAATCTGTTACGATTGTCTTGGTTCCCCCTAATTAGCCTCAGCACCCAAAAATAACTTGCTCCGCGGTGGAACAATTAATTTTCAGGTTACCTATCTGTTTGAAATTTCTTGATCTGTCACAGTTCTCAATTAATCCCAGATTATTTATCTGCTTGAAATTTCTTGATCTGTCAAAGACCTCAATTAAAGGGCACCTATTATGGAATTTTGAAATTTACCTTTCATGTAGTGTGTAACATAGATCTAAGTGATCAAAAACATCCTGCAAAGTTTGAAATATGAAAGTGCACCGTATATAAAGTTATTGTCTTTCAAAAGTAAGAGTCGACTCCGAGTCATTTTTATGAATCGTTAGAAGACCGAAGCTTTTTCTTTGACTAGTTGACGTCAACTTGTCAAGTTATTTGAATACGATACGCCCACTTATTGCGCTCCAAGGCCAGGGAAAACATCATGGCGACGAGAGTGTTCTGAAGTAAGACTCAAAAGCAAACTTTTTTCATCTGCCCAAGGAGGAGCATTTGAAGACTAAGTGGCTACAATTCATATAACTATACCACAGAAGTATAGTCCGAGCCTTGTGCTTTGTTCGCGCCATTTTGAAGACGATTGCTTTTTAAATGCAATCAAACTTGGATTCGCGAGCCGGCTGATATTGAAGGAAGGTTCATTTCTAAGTGTATTTGCATCAGCTTCCTCCTCCGTATCACAACCTGTAAGTGTTATTAATAATTGTTGCTTTTATGTTTTATGTAGCATGCTTAATTATTATTTTGTTTGTTGTGTAAGCACCGTTTAGCTTCTAGGTCTTCAATGACAATTGTATTGAGATATGTGAAGTGTTTGTCGTTGTTTTCGGAGTTCTCTTAAAGAATAGAATAATACCTCGTAGTAACGTAACTGCATTTTTTCTTTTTTTGTAAAAACGTTATGTTTATGCATCGGGCTAACGCAAATAAAGACTGATTGTGCTTTTACAATATGAACTCTGGGCTATGCTCGCTAACATAACATTAACCTGTTAACCTTCACCAGAGCGAGTACCTTCACCAGTACCTTGACAAACTATACATCATTAAAAATATATAAGTCTCACGTTTCAGTATTTGACCACTATTGTATTCTGAGAAACTTATAGTGACAGTTATGTCTTAATTTGTGTCAGGATTTATGTAATGAAAAAATGAGTCGATACCTTTAATATGAATTATGAGCGTCAGCTGCTCCATTCAGAAAAAAACTCCGGTGTTGTTGTCTTGAGAACGCGTGACAAAACAACGTTCCTCAGGGCTTTTGGCTCAAAAATGTGCAGATTTGGAGAAATATTGATATATTATCATAGGTTTACATCATATTTCTATAGACAGGAATAATATTTATTGAATTTATATCCAAATGCGTCGATGTATACATAAAGAGCGCTGGATACTCTGATGTACTGTGTTTTCAATCCATACAGCAGACTGAGGGCGCCATTTGCACAGTTTTTTTCAAATATGGAAGCTCACGAAGAAGAAATAACCTGTGACCTTCCAGGACGTCACTGACATAAACATAGCTATAGCTTCAGAGATCGCTATAACATGCAGATAAAGATGTTTTGAAGACAATAAACATGATTGCAATGATATTTGATTTACCTGTGTTCTTCGAGCCATGTCAGGTATTTTTATAATAATAGATTATATGTATAATGTAATGCTAATCGGTATAGACTTTACAATAGTGCAGAATAATATCAAATCATATATTTTCTGTCTGATTTTCTTTTCTGAAGCCAAATAAGCTCATAGAAGATTATTTAAAACACTCGACTTGCACTATAAAGTAAGTTTGGAGCACAAAAAGGGTTTTAATCTCATAAATTGTCGTGTATTGATGGTGTGCTAAGCTAACATGCTAGCTAGCTCTCTAGTTGCACCTGCCATCTAGCTGTTATTTTTTATGATTTTTTTTCTAAATCGGAATGCTTACTGAAATATTTCTTTATTTAAGAAAGGCATTTGATACAGTTTCAAATGTGAAGTGAAGATTATGAAAGAAATTAGGGGGTGAAACACCGTGATTAGCCAGTCGTTAGCGATTATAATGGAGACAAAGGAAAAGAATATTTATGGCCATAAGCCGGCTGGATAGGTGTAAATGTGAGCAGGAGAGACTGACACTGAATGGGGCTCGTTTGCACCACAAAACAATAGAGACAATAGACTGAATAGATGCTAATAGATGACAATAAACACAAGTTTGCATTTTAGAGTCAATTCAAAATAAAGTCATTTGAGATGATCTTGAAAAACATTTAACAAAATACAGAGTTTTAGACTTATCACCTTCAAATTTTAAATATAACATGGTCAGACATGTGTCTTTAGCTGGAGTGCATTTCTAGAGTGCTGACGGGCCAACTTCAATTTAATTTTCATGAAGATGTTTCATAAAAATAAATTTCTAATAACTTACACAACTTTGAAGCTATTCATAATTTTTTTTTCATTATGACAATAATTCATTCTACATTTCCAATAAAGTGCCAGGTGTCAGCTTTCAAATGAGACCGTACTTGAGCTTTTAGGACAATGGGTCAATTAATTGAATCTTTTTTAGGTTGGGTATGCTATTTCTGGGGATTTTTCAAAAGTGGCGCTGAAGGCTAACAGGTTAAATTCTTTATCTTATTTTTAGTTTTTTACTACAAACTACAAAGCAGTGGACTAATCATTATTATAACACGATTTAATTGATAAAAGCATCATTGTACTCTGTGTTAAACAATAAGTATTATCTCTGTAAACACTGCTGGGTCATCTGACCAATCAACGCAGATTAGCGTCGCGCAAAGGAGGGGTTTGGAAAAAAGAGTCGTTGAACGAATCATTTGGGAGTCGGTGAGCAAATCAGGTAAAATAAATGCATATTATACGAAAACAAAAGTGTTTTTTGACATTGCATGCACGTAAAATTGTTGTTGGGGACTCCCTAAACAACATTAGGAACATTTTAAATGTCATAATAGGTGCCCTTTAATCTCAGATTATTAGGGCCCAAGCCTTGAAAAGGCGAAGGCCCTATTGTTTTCCAAAGGATTATTCTTCTTTAGTATTATTATTAGGGCCCAAGCCCTGAAAGGGCGCAGAGCCCTATTGTTCTTCTAAGGATTTTTTGTTGTTCTTCTTCTTCTTCTTCTTCTTTATAATAAATTTTTTTTCAAGGTTTTTGCCACTTTTGGGGGCCTTAACGTGCTCAAAAACTCTTGAAACTTTGCACACGGGTCAGAACCCGCGGCCATTAGAGCCGGACTGAAGCTGGTACCCGGGCATGGCAGGGGGGCTCGACAGCGCCCCCTGGAACGGGGTCCGAAAACTTGGTCCATAAATCAAACACGCTTGCATGAAATAATATGAAACTCGGTACACTTATAGATCTCATCGGTTCATATATCCTTCATGCTCTGACTTTTTACCCCAGCCCAACAGGAAGTCGGCTATTTGGGGTAGTTAGAAAAACGCATTCAATGGAATTTAAAATACTCCTCCTAGACGATTCAACCAATCGCCACGAAACTCGGTGTGCATGAAGTCAAGACATTGAGGATGAAAAACTGCGAGGGGATTTTTGATATCTCGAACGGTTTGGCCGTGGCGAGGAAACGAATTTATGGCGAATATTGGAAACAGGAAGTGTGTTATAACATCCTCATACATTAATTGATCTTGATGAAACTTCAGCAGTGTGTTCGTTGTAAGAAGCCGATCGCATGGATGTGACTATTGTGAGTCAAAGTTATAGCGCCACCAACTGGCAGCAGGAAGTGTGTCACTTTCAAAATGCTTTGAATTCACCCTCTTATTTTTACCCGATTTGCTTCAAACTTCATCTGTATAATGTAAACACACGGCAGATGTAGACCTGTGAAAGGATTATTGATATCTTTAATACTGTCGCCATGGCAACGCTTTAAACTTTTATATTCTTTTTGGATGCATTTAAGGGCTCTTAACATGCTTCAAATTACATGAAACTCAACATGCATTTGACATTTATTGTGTAATAGACATGTGCGAAGTTTCAGAAACGGGCGTGGTAAGGGGCTCAGTAGCGCCACCTTTAGTCAAAAATGGGGTATTAGTTTTACCTACAGTAACCAAACTCGGTACGTATATTCTTCTCTTCGATCCGGACAACTTTCTAATTTACAGTCATTAGCTCCGACCAACAGGAAGTCAGATATTTTGGTTTGAATGTGGACTGTTGGACTGCTACGTCAGGTAAAAGTAAGGTGCGTAGCCACTGTTTTCCTGATGACCGTGTTTCTGATATCGCTGCGCGAGTACCCGAGATCTTGAACGGTGACGAGCGCGTCGGAGCTGTCGTCTTGCACGCAGGAGCGAACGACGTCAGGCTGCGGCAGACGGAGGTTTTGAAAAAGGATTATAGGAACCTAATCGAGACGGTACGCACCGCATCGCCTGAAATAACGATCATCGTGTCTGGGCCGCTTCCCACGTATCGACAAGGGCATGAGAAGTTCAGTAGATTATTCGCGCTAAATGAATGGTTAATGTCATGGTGCAATGAGCAGAAACTGCTCTTTATAAATAATTGGAATCTATTTTGGGAGCGTCCTAGGCTCTTCCGCGCTGATGGCTTACACCCAAGTAGAAATGGAGCGGATCTTCTGTCGGATAACATCTCCAAGACGTTAAAGACCGTCTGACTAGTTACCAAAAATCCAAATCACAGTCTCTGCTGCACCAAATTAATTGATATAAATACTAGTGTAGAACATTTAATAGAAACTGTGTCTATTCCTCGTTTAGTGAGATCAAATAATAAATCTACTGTAGGATCTAGGAAAAATCTAATTGTTATTAAAACAGAAAATCTCGCTATTAGTGAACAAAAACAATTTCTAAAGCTAGGTCTTCTGAACATTAGATCACTCACACCTAAAGCAGCTATTGTAAATGAAATAGTCACAGATAATAGCATCGATGTACTTTGCCTTACTGAAACCTGGCTTAAACCAAATGACTATTTCGGTCTAAATGAGTCCACTCCACCAGGATACTGTTATAAGCATGAGCCCCGTCTGATTGGTCGTGGCGGCGGTGTTGCAACAATCTATAGAGATATTCTTAATGTTACTCAGAAAACAGGTGACAAATTTAATTCGTTTGAAGTACTTGTATTAAATGTTACGCTCTTAGATGTAAGGAAAAAATCCCTATTATCTCTAGCCTTGGCTACCGTATATAGACCGCCAGGGCCCTACGCTGATTTCCTAAAAGAGTTTGCAGATTTTCTCTCAGATCTATTGGTCAACGTCGATAAAGCATTAATTGTTGGAGATTTCAACATACACGTAGATAATTCAAATGATGCGTTAGGGGCTGCGTTTACAGATTTATTAAACTCCTTTGGGGTCAAGCAAAACGTCACCGGACCAACTCATCGTCTTAATCATACACTCGATTTAATTATATCATACGGAACCGATCCAACCGATATAGATATCATTCCACAAAGTGATGGTGTCAGTGACCACTTCCTGGTAACTTGTATATTACGGACTACAGTACTATGTCATACTGCGCCGCGTTACCGACCAGGCAGAACAATCCTTCCATCCACCATAGATAATTTCTCAAATTGCTTATCTGATTTGTCTCAGTTACTGCCTGAACCCAAACAAACAGACGAATTAGAGGAAGTAACTAGCACTATGAGCACCATTCTCTCTAGAACATTGGATATTGTTGCACCCATTAGATTAAAAAAGGTCAGAGAGAAAAGTAAAGCACCATGGTACAACAATACTACGCATGTTCTAAAGAGAGAAACCCGTAAATTAGAGCGTAAATGGAAACAAACTAATTTAGAGGTCTTTAGAATCGCGTGGAAAGACAGTATGTCACGTTATAAAAAGGCCCTAAAAGCGGCAAGGGCTGAGCATCTCCGCAAACTAATAGAAAACAACCAAAATAATCCAAGATTTTTATTTACCACCGTGGCTAGACTAATAAATAAACAAACGTCACCTGACCAAAATATCCCGTTACAGTTTAGCAGTAATGATTTCATGAACTTCTTCACTGAGAAAATAGAAAGCATCAGAACCACAATTGTAAACACTCAATCTTCAATCGCGCCTTATAAATCAGCCTCAATTATCACCCCGCAAGAACAATTACAGCGCTTTACAACTATAGAACAAAAAGAGCTAAATAAACTTATCACTTCATCTAAAACAACAACGTGCTTATTAGATCCTATACCAACTAAACTACTGAAAGAAGTGTTACCTGTAGTGGAAGAGCCTCTACTCAATATTATTAACTCGTCTCTATCTTTAGGTCACGTTCCAAAAACATTTAAACTGGCAGTTATAAAACCACTCATTAAGAAACCACAATTAGACCCACATAATCTAGCAAATTATAGACCCATTTCAAATCTTCCATTTATGTCTAAAATATTAGAAAAAGTTGTGTCCGCTCAACTGTGCTCTTTTTTGCAAGAAAATGACATCTATGAAAAGTTTCAGTCTGGATTCAGGCCGCACCATAGCACTGAAACTGCGCTCGTTAAAATCATTAATGATTTACTTTTAGCTTCGGACCAAGGCTGTATCTCAATACTAGTTTTACTTGATCTTAGTGCTGCGTTCGATACTATAGATCACACAATACTCTTAGATCGACTACAAAATTATACTGGCGTTCAAGGACAAGCATTAAGCTGGTTTAGATCATACTTATCTGACCGCTACCATTTTGTCTATTTAAATGGAAAAAAATCGATCATAACTTCAGTAAACTATGGAGTGCCGCAGGGATCTGTGCTAGGCCCTCTATTATTCTCAATATATATGCTGCCACTTGGAAATATTATAAGGAAACATGGAATTAGTTTCCATTGTTATGCTGATGACACTCAATTATATATTTCATCACGGCCGGATGAAAACGCTAAATTATCAAAATTGACAGAGTGTGTTAAAGATATAAAAGATTGGATGACGTGTAATTTTCTTCTATTAAATCCAGACAAGACGGAGGTACTACTCATCGGTTCAAAAAACCGCCCACAAAACCTCTCACAATACAACTTTAACATAGTAGGATGTCCTGCTACTTTATCCTCTACAGTAAAAGACCTGGGTGTCATACTAGACTGCGACCTGTCTTTTAAAAATCATATTTCATATGTTACAAAAACGGCATTTTTCCACCTTAGAAACATTGCTAAGCTACGTAATATGCTATCAGTTTCTGATGCAGAAAAGTTAGTTCATGCATTCATGACCTCGAGACTAGATTACTGTAATGCTCTATTAGCTGGTTGTCCTGCATCCTCAATAAACAAGCTACAGTTAGTCCAAAATGCAGCCGCTAGAGTTCTTACCAGATCAAGAAAATATGATCATATAACACCTATCTTATCATCACTACATTGGTTACCTATAAAGTTCCGTATTAATTATAAGGTATTGTTACTGACTTATAAAGCCCTAAACGGCTTAGCTCCAGTTTATTTAACGGATCTTCTATCGCCCTATAATCCATCGCGCTCTTTAAGATCGCTAAATTCGAGGCTTTTGGTTATACCTAGGATATCTAAGTCCACCAAAGGAGGGAGAGCATTCTCACATTTAGCTCCAAAACTCTGGAATAGCCTTCCTGATACTGTTCGTTGCTCAGAGTCGCTCTCCCAGTTCAAAACTAGATTAAAGACGCATCTCTTTAACCAGGCATTCATATAAATGTTTTAATCTTACAGTTAAATCCGGCCTCTAGTTCATAACCGCCAGAGGAGAACTGGCCCCCGACTGAGCCTGGGTTCTCCCAAGGTTTTTTTTTTCTCCATTAGGTCACCTGATGGAGTTTTAGGTCACCATTAGGTCACCTGATGGAGTTTTTCGTTTCCTTGCCACTGTTGCCTTTGGCTTGCTCAGTTGGGGATATTCAATTTAATGAATCAATCAATATTACTATTGATTAGCATTACCAAACATGGACGTTTTATTATTATTTTAATTTAATACTGTGAAGCTGCTTTGATACAATCTGTATTGTGAAAAGCGCTATACAAATATTCTTGACTTGACTTGACTTGACTGTTGGAGCATTTTCCCTCTGCTATTCTGTGTGTGTGTCTGTCTGTGTGGGGTGGGGAGGGGAGGGGAGGGGAGGGGGGATCTGTGTATGTGTGTGTGTGTGTGTGTGTGTGAGGAGGGGGGCTAGTTTAGTTTAACCCTTTCTCTGCTGTGTGCAAAATCTCTGGCACTTTTGAGGGCCTTAACGTGCTCGAACTCTTGAAATTTTGCACACAGGTCAGAACCTGCGGCCATCAGGGCCGGGCTGAAGCTGGTACCCGGGCGTGGCAGGGGGGCTCGACAGCGCCCCCTGGAATGGGATTCGAACACTTGTCCGTATATCAAACACGCTTGCATGAATTAATATGAAACTCGGTACACATATAGATTTAATCGGGCCGAACAACTTTCCCTGGGTCAAGTTTTACGCCAGCCCAACAGGAAGTCGGCTATTACGGGTTGATTGGAGAACGCTTGCTCTCGCATTTGAAACACTTCTCCTAGAGAATTCATCCGATGACCACGAAACTCGGTCAGCATGAAGTCAAGACATGGAAGATGATAAATTGCCTGGGGATTTTTGATATCTCGAACGGTTTGGCCGTGGCGAGGAAACAAATTTATGATTAAAAAAGGATGCATAAAGTGTGTTATAACTTAGTTATAGTTTTACCTACAGTAACCAAACTCGGTACGTATATTCTTCTCTTCGATCCGGACAACTTTCTAATTTACAGTCATTAGCTCCGACCAACAGGAAGTCAGATATTGTGGTTTGAATGTGTATTTTCTCTCTCTCTGTCTCTCTGCCATTCTGTGTGTGTGTGTGTCTGTCTGTGTGGGGAGGGGAGGGGAGGGGGGATGTGTGTGTGTGTGTGTGTGTGTGTGTGTGTGTGTGTGTGTGTGTGTGTGTGTGTGTGATTTTGGTTGGGTGACAGTTGTAGGTTACAGTTTGACAAGAGTTTATAGTTTAACAAAAGCACAATGTTGTGTTTCATTGCGAGTGTACACAAATATAAGGAAACACTTTGCATTTTGAATGATGGTCTGTATGAACAAAATGACGGAGTATGTTTTTATGTCTCCATTGTTCGATCGAGCCTCACACACACACACACACACAGCATTCCAGCATTGCAATCTTGACATCGCAGTATGTTCATTATAGCCTTAATAAAATATAATAATAAAATAGTCAACCTTACATATAAAAATTACACTGCTCTGTTTAAATAGTCATTTGTACAGTTTGTGCCGTTCATAATAATTTTTTTAAATTTTTCTATATTGGAACGTGAGTGTACAAAGTGTACAAAGTACAAAGCCTATAAAAAGAATAGTTTAGCATCCAAAAATGTTAATAATATATATATTATTATTATATATATAATAATATATATGTTAAAAATAGGGGGAAAAAAAGAATTTACATATATATATATATATATATATATATATATATATATATATATATAATTAAAGCTGCAAGCAGCGATGGAGGGCCCAAGCCGGTGGCACCGCCACCCTGGTGCCTTTAGTGCAACTAAAGGCACCGGGGTGGCGGTGCCACCGGCTTGGGCCCGTAATTATATTTTTATATTTTTCCCTTGTATCTGTTTGAAATTTCTGGATCTATATATAGATCTCAATTAATTTCAGATTACATACCACAGAAACAGTTCTCAGCCAATATGGTTAAATTTTACTCTTCCCCCAATTAAACCGAATTTAAATGACCCTTACCAGAGACGTTGTTTCATGCCACTTGCGGGTTCTTTAGATCCCAGTGGTCGATTCTCCCGGCTCTGATATCGGTCGGCCTCTCTCTCTCAAGTTTACGAGGTAGAGCTGGAACTTACTCAGGTGGCCAAACACCGTCCGATCTCAGGTCCAAGAGGCACATCCAAGGAATCCCACTATTCTGACACCAAATTGTTGTGGCAAAAATTCATCAAACAAACATCACTGCGTAAGAGACACTCAGACTCAAATTATAAAAAGAGAAGTATTTATTCTTGCAAGAATAGGAGCAGTCTAATACACAGTTGTTACCCTGTGCAGAAGAGTGACACACCCCCAGACAGACTCAACTAGCTTTTATCTTTTTTTCAAGGCCTTCTTTCCCCCAGAGCCTTCCTCCCAGTAGATTTCCATCCAGTAGTTTTCCATAGACAAGGAAGCCATAACACTAGTTTAGATTCGTCACTAGTTGGCCCACTAAGCCCCCCTGCACCAAATGGCCTTCTGACATCTAGGTCAGAGGTCCTTGTTCGTCTGTTCTCTGGAGTGTCTCTCCCTTCTGCCTCCCCAGGTACATAAACAGAATCTTCTCTCACTACAAGTGAGAGACACACATGTGATATTCTTTGAATCATCTATATTTTACTAAAGATCAATGAATATCATAAAACTTCCACCACAGTCAAAATAGGCGCGACTGAGTCACTAGCCAAAAAAATCAGGTTCAACTCGCATGAACAGGAGAAACGGCTTCTGCACCTCGAGGCTTACTCACGTCGATGGAGTCTCAGAGTTCATGGGGTACCTGAAAGTGAACGAGAAGATGTCCGAAATAAGATCATCGATGTTTGCCAGCACCTTCTGCCAGACGCGAAAGGCAAACTCCCGGATGCCGTGGACACCGTTCATCGCCTGGGTCGCAAACGACAGCAAGCCCAGAGGAATCATCGTCCAGTTTACCTCCCGTTTTCAACGCGACGCGGTCTGGCGTGCTGCTAAAGATAAAAAATTTCTAAAAAACAACAACCTGAAAATTTTCGAGGATCTGTCTCTAGCGGATAGAGAACGAAGAAACAAGCTATGGCCCGTCGTGGAAAAGGCGAGAAAAGAGAACAAGCGAGCTCACTTTGTGGAAGAGCTTTTGTAGAGGGATCTGAAGTTTTCCCTCCTGACTAATGGGTTTCTCGTTTATTCTGATCGTCTTTTGACTTTAATATTGCTTCCATCCTCTTGGCTGGTTGGCGCTCTTCGATGTTCTGGCCTGTCATCAGTCTACAGTTTTTTTAAGTTACTTGTTTTGCTTATCTAGGTCTATTAAAAAAAAATAGACCAAATTTTTTTTTCTTTTTTTTTTTCAATTTCTTTTCTTTAGTTCATGTCTTTATCTGTTGTTTCTTTAAATGCTAGAGGGCTAATAAATCATACTAAGCAAAAGGCTGTTTTCTTATATCTTAAACAATTCAAAACAGATTTTTTGTTTCCTCCAAGAATGTCACTCAACTATAGAGGATCTTAATTTTTGGAGGTCACAATGCGGACTGGACATATGGATGTCTCATGGTACGACACATTCAGCTGGTGTATGCATCTTAAAAAATCAGTTTAAAGGGAAGGTGTTACATAATGTAAGTGATTTAGAGGGACATTATATCTGTCTCGTTACTGAAATCTCAAATTTGACGTGTATTCACTGCTATGACAGAAAATACATTTGAAAATAATAAAATATTGTAAAGGGTTTAATAACATAAAGGGGGAACAACACAGCCTCGGGACATTCTTTAAAACGACTCCATCTATAAATTGATAGTTATATCACAAATAATTTACTTTTATTTAGACAACAAAATTCACTATAATAAATTATAAAAAGAGGGCGTTTCGTAAACTAGAAAACAACATTTACCACCGCCCACTGTGGGACGTGTTGAACCGAGACGGGGCAGCTGCAGCTTGGAGGAATGGGCGTGGCAAGAGGTTTCTCATTGGTCAAAGGAGTTTCCTCCTGGCAACTGCGTTGGCCTATCAGCAGGAACCATAGCTATACGTCATTTCCTTTAGACGGAAAAAAGATGGCGGAGGTAATTCATGTTTGCGATCTGTGAAGGAATGAGTTTTGACTTGGAACACAAGCCTTTGATGACAAATTCAGTTGAAATTTCAAAAAATGTATTGTAAAAATGACAACTGAATAAATGTTTTTTGGATAAAACGGTGTTTGTTTTGCTTAATTGATTAATGCCACTTAAAGGATAATTCCGGTATTTAACACCTTGAGTCTATATTGTAGTTTGTTTTGGATGAACAAGAGTGGTGGACAACATTTTTTTGACAATGGTTCCTCTCTCGAGTTTTTGACAATAATAGAATTGGCCATGGACCCATTAAACATTGGAGTCAATGGGCAATTTTAAAATCAAATACTTTTACAAATACTTAAACAAATTAAAAATTTTAAAGTTACTTCTTACCTTGTTTGCCATGATCAGCTGCTTTCCAGATGACCTGAAATCATAAAAAAAAATATATTTTTTTAAAACTCAGTATTTCATGTAATAATATGTTCTAATGGGACAATGCAAAACCTCAACTGACTATGATCTGGAAGCTGAGCAGGAAAGGCTAACAGTTATGTTTTGAGCATGTGGTTTTATCTACATTTATAGAAAGTAAATGTAACTTTATATGATTTACTGTGACTTAGCAGCATCAGTTACAAATTGTAAATAAGTTAATTTCTTTATCAGAACACAAACATGCTAAACTATATATTTTATTTTATAAGCATCATTATACACATATGCATTATATAGCTATGTGTTGGCAAGCAGATGCGGCCAGAATTGCAATTGTTGTGCTCATATTCTAGTCTCATATGCTGTCAGTTTAAGTTACTGAATTCGATTTATTAACGGTCTCGGTAGAGTTAATGTTACTCACCATTACGAAAATTGACCACGTGGTTTAACGTTACAAAGAAAATAAATATGGTAGGCCTATTTGTAGTAAAACTTTGGTTATTAAAATGGCAATAAATAAACCAAAAACAATTTTACTATAATAAAGCAAGGATATTTTTAAGAGATGAGTTTTCAGCTTCCAGATCGCCGTTTAAGATATTGATTTACTGACTCATCATTATAACGAAGATTTTATACAATTGAATGGACTTTGATATGAATAACAAGTCTAACGTCTAACAAAATGATCCTCGACGCCAGTTATGACATCATTTAAGAATGCTAATGTTAGCTTGTAAACAAACTGTCAACTGAAAAATGTAATATCAAATATACTGTAGTCCAAATGTAACTTAGTATGATGAGACTCTTACCTCAGTGATCGGTTGGCATGATGTCCGGTGTGACGAACCAGGCTCAATGAAAAAGGCGCGTTATATCCGAACAGACTGAATGACAACCGGACTATAACTCGTGTGGCAGCGCTCCTGCTCACGGCTGCTCTTGACGAAAACGATTGCTTTGAACCCTGTTGATCTCACAATCCACTTCAGAGTAACGTTAGCTGCTAGACTGAATTCAAATCTCCCGCTTCGCTTGCCCTTGATACACAGATCCAAACTTGACGACAGATCAGACCAGCTTAACCGTTGTGGGCGGGACTAAGCAACGGAAAAGTGGCGGGTAATTTGAATCTGCGCCGTCGCGCGTGCACGCACATGCACACAATGCCATGCAATGTGCAGCAACGCAGATTTTTTAAAATATTTATAAAATACATAAAATATACTAAATATACTAAAATACATAAAATATTAGAGGCAGAATTACACAAATGATGAATCAAAATGAGCAAGACAATTAAAAGACTATAAGTAATAGGCCTGCCTACTGTAGGCTATAGGCCTGTAAATACTATTTAACTTAAAACTCACTTTAACCCCCACATACTTAATGATCTTCAAGGAACACATGTTGAATGATTGCTGATTTCTGCAGCTACACCTTCTATTCTTTGTTTTCTAATTTCACAGAAATAATCTGTAAAATATTACTTAATATTTTATGCAAAATTACACATAACTCTGTAAAAATACAGAAAATGTATTTCAAAAATACAGAAAATTGATGTAAAACCAAAATACAAGCAATTGCCTGTAAATTTAATAGTGGACCTTTAAATTACAGCAAATATCTGTAAAACAACAGACATTCACTGTATAATGACAAAACAGTAAAATTATGTAAAAAAAAACGGTAAAAAATACAGACAATTACCTGTAAAATTAAGTTTTTTTTTTTACAGTGTGGTTTGAATTTAGTTGTTCTGGTGAGCGAGATCTCGTTACAGTGCTCTGTTTGAGAGAGTCGTTTTGTGTTCACGTTACATTACTCATTTGACTGTTTGTCTTTTCTTATTTCATTTTTTATTTATTTTCTTGATTCGTTAAATGTTCTCAGTGAAATCACATTTTTCCTGTATTTCTCTAAACGCAAGGGGTCTCCGTAACTCTATCAAAAGAAAAGCTTTCTTTCTTTTTTGCAAAAGCAAAAACTCACACTGTATATTTTTGCAAGAAACGCACTCCAACCCTGATGACGTGAAGTTCTGGACAAGTCAATGGGGGGACAAAATCATCTTCAGCCATGCTTCTGCTCATTCTGCAGGAGTGGCAATACTGTTCAACAACCTATGTGGTTACAATAGTGTTCCCCTAAACAACAAATTAATATCTGAAATTTCTGACTCTTTGTTTGAATTTAAACGTGTGTATCTAACTGATAATATTATTATAGGAGGAGATTTCAACATGGTTATGGATGAAGCGTTAGATCGCTTTCCGCCCAAATTTAACACCTCTCACCCAAATCCTTACCTTCTTAGTATTTGTTTGAATAATAATGTAGTGGGGACTTTGAGGGATGGGAATCCAAACCTTAAAGGGTAAGTTCGGTATTTTACACTTAAAGCCCTAAGATTAAACTTTGGACACATGCTCCTGTCCCGAGAATTTTAGGTTTATTTCGCTTTCTCCTTAACTTAAAAAACTCCTTAAATTCTGTCCTTGCAATCTAAAATTGATCATTTATATATTCAAAAAGCTAAAGGAGCATATGAAAGATATAGAGCAAGATGGATAGAGAAAGGGGAAAAAAAAATATTATTATTTTGTAGACTTGAAAAAAGGCGACAGGAGAAAACCGCCATAAATTGTCTTTATGTGAATGGAGTTGAAAATATCTGTCCTAAAATGATTTAACAAATCTTTATTTTATGAAAACTGGATTCAATATAAAAAATGTTCCCTGTTGGACATGATGGACAACTATGGTATTTTTCTCAATTACAATGATTTTTGTTTGAAACATGGATTTGTGTGTCAGTTGATAGACTTCATCCAAATAGAATACAACGTTACTATATTTTCAAAGAGTTTAACCTGAAAGAGGTGAAGGAATTGAGAAGGAATTATCTTACCTTTCCAAGTCTCCCTAAAGTGAAAGAAATTCATTTTAAAATTATAAATGACATATACTCATCTAAAGAATTCCTGAAATCTAAATTTGATATCGGAGAAAACTCTTGTCAATTTTGTGAATTATATTAATGACATTTGTGATGTTTCCAAATTATTACAGTTTGTTTTATTTGCAGATGATACTAATTTCTTCAGCTCTGGAGATAATATACAGAAACTAGCAGAATCTATTGAATATGAAATGACAAAACTGAAGAAATGGTTTGATGTAAATAAGTTGTCATTGAATTTAGAAAAGACAAAGTTTATGGTCTTTGGAAATAGGAAAATAAACGAATCGGTAGCTTTATCCATAGATGGAGTTGATATTGAGAGAGTGTTTGAGTTTCGTTTTCTTGGTGTAATTATGGATGACAAACTATCATGGAAACCTCACATAGCACACATTAAAATAAAAATTTCCCAAAATATTTTTGTTTTAAACAGAGTGAAGGAGTTATTAAATAAGGAAACAATGAAAATACTTTATAGTTCACTCATCGTACCATATTTGATTTATTGTATAGAAGTCTGGGGGAACACATATCAGACAAATATCAAACCTATCTATTCTACAGAAGAGAGCTATAAGAATTATTCATAAAGTTAATTATCGAGAACATACAAGCAAATTATTTGCTAAATCTAGAATATTAAAGCTAGAAGATTTGGCTAAGTTTCAAACACTAATCATTTTGTTTAAAGTAAGACTTAAAATCTTACCAGAGAAAATACAACATTATTATCAGTTAGAAAAAGAGTACAGTAGGAGAAGATATCATTTTAAACATCAATTTGCACGTACAACAACAAAACAAATGTGCCCCTCAGTTATGGGAGTAAAATTGTGGAACTCATTGCATGATAATCTTAAAAGTTGTAGCAATATTCAGTTTAAGTATAAGTATAAACAGAGTATATTCAGTCAGTATTAATATGGTGAGGTTTATGTTGCTTTTGGATTTGTTTGGTTTTGTTTTGATTTTTTGTGTGTTGTTTAGTTTTTCTATATATATTGGGTCTAATAATATCGGTTAGTATAAGTAGAGATATAAACAGAGTAAATTTGGTTAGTATTAATATAGTGAAATCCACGTTGTTGTTTTGTTTTGTTTTTCTCTATATGTATTGGATTACTTGTTGTTTTGCTGTCTGGGCATTGCCTGATTTATTATACTGCATGAATGCTGTTATTTAAACCAACATTGTTTTTTGTCAGTGTAATTCTTGCTGTAAGCTGCTTAAGAAAGTTTATTTTGTTTTTTTAGAAAAGGGGACAGATATTATAAGATTTTATCTTCTTTCTGTTCCCTTTTGCACATGGGAATTTAAATTATCTAAAGAAGAAAATGAAATGTTTTGTGTTTTACCATGGAGCAATAAAAATAATAAATGAAAAAAAAAATTTAACTGATATTGAAACCACTGAACACATTTTGTATTTTTGTAATTACTCACAGTTTTTTTGGTCTCAGTTGTATAGTAAACTGTCATGTATTATTACATGTGTAAATCCCCTTGAATACACACAAATTAAATTTGGTGTACTTAAAAAAAGATTGTTCACAGCACTACTTGGTTAATAATCTTTTTGAACTTGCTAAATACTTAATTCATAAATGCAGTAGGTTATATTGAAAAAAAAGCACTAGTTTCCCATGTATGGAAATGTATTATGTACTAATACATTGCAATATATTTTGCAGTACATTCCCATATATATTTTTTCTATAATGAAGCTTTTTTGTTGAATGTTGTAGGCTACACCTCCCCATCTCAACAAACTTTCAAGATTATCAAGTTTATAAATGACCAACTTCTAAAAACAAGTTGATAGGTGTCTTTGTAAAGACATGCTGGCTTATTGCTGCGGTGAGGCTGTAAACGCGTCCAGTGTGAAGCTGACGCGGAGCTCAAGCTTGCGGTGTGAATCTGCCGTTAGGAAGAAGAAGTACTTCCCCTTTAAGCATTCATTCGCGCTTAGAAAGCAGACGGGAAGCACACTGTCTTTCACTCTCTCATACACACATGTGCTGTTTACTGTCTCTTTGTAACATCATCACAGTGTAAATCGTGTTAAAACTTCGTTGATAAATACTTCATGTAACTTATCCGTGTAATTAGCGAACTCTCTTTGAAACTGGCGCTTTTAATCGTGATATCGCTTCATTCGCGCGTGTGTTTGTCCATGCAGGAGTGAGAGAGCAGGACTTCCGGTGTGTTTTGCTCATTTCGCCTCTTACTACTCTTCTTTAAAGGTATGTTTGTACTCTTAATGGTTATATAATTGTTTTTACTTTTAAGTTTCAATGTGATTGAATGTGTAGTATCGTGACAAATATACAAGTAAATGATTAGATTACATTTACTTATTAAAATTGACTTTATATTGCCCCCGAGTAATGAATGTGGGAAATTTAAAATCTATATGGGAATATAGATAAATATTAATGAAGTTTGACACAGGAAACATTACATCTTCTTTATTTTTAAGAGTTTTATGATCATTTCAGTTTCTGTACAAATATGTTATGATAATAATGGAATTACTTTATTGCAATTGATAATTATTATAAAGTCAAACTATATTTTTTAGATTAACATGTTATGGTGTTATTTGGTAGTTATTTGCCTGAAGGGGTTCATAAAGAGAGGTTATTTATTATTTCGTTTTATTATTGGTGATTTATCCATGTTATATTGTGATAAATAACAGTATTGTCTTTCAATGGAGCAGTTTAATAGTCTTTAGTCATCTCTCTGACTCAAATAATGTGTTTCTAACAGCAAACACTCAGAATAAAGTGAGATGATTGCTGATGATCCTGAATGGCTTGTTGAATGAGTGTTGATAGTCTGAGGCTCATCAATATTAACAGATCTGCTGAAAACACTCTTTATTTCATGACAATAGTTCCTGTTTTCACCTCATTTATTATGCTGATGTCTTCAGATCTCCTGTAAATTGTCACTTAAAGCTTATTTCATTGGTGTCAGCAGACTGAGGGGATTTGGCTACTATATGTACGTTTATTTCTGTGTTTATGATTTTTCTTACCATTATTTATATTTTGAAGAATTTAAATGATTTATATAATTTTCTGTATTTTTAGATGCCTGTATTTTAATGAAGAAGCAATGTTATGATAAGTAATAAAAATAATTAAAAACAATGAATGAATTAGCATCAGTTACTGTACGATAAATAAATAGACAGACTTTGTTTGGGAGGTTAAAGGGATAGTTCACTTTGAAATTAAATGTTGGTATGTTTTAGCTTACCTGAAGTGCATCCAAGATGTAGGTGTCTTTGTCTCCGCAGTAGTTTCAATTTTGATATTTTTTGATCAAACCTTTCTTGTCTGTCAGTCATATAATGCAGGTATATAGGTAATGTCTCCAAAAGCATGCAGAGAAAAGTCCAAATTAAAAAATTCCCCATCGTAAGTGCACATTGATGGCCTAAGACACGAAACAAGCGGTTTGTGTGATAAAACGAACAGTATTTATATCGTTTTTATCTCTTTTACACAACCACGTCCAAGTGATCTGTTTACGTCGCTTGCGCAGACATAAAGCGCCGGAAGGCTCCGGAAGTGATCTCTCTCTCATCTCTCCCGGATGAGTTCGCGTGAGCTTACGTAAATGTATTTTTTTTTACATCGGTGTAAACATCCCGGATAAGCGCAAACTAGTACCATTTCTATTAGCCGTCCTACCTACAATCTCTGTTCTGTGCATAGGCTCTGGTGTAAACAATGAGTGACGTACACGCGCGAGAGATCACTTCCGGAGCATTCCTCAAACCTCATGAGAGAGCAGTGATATGAGTCATTAACCACGAGTGCAAAGGAACTGTTGTATCTTCAGTTGCTTGCTAGAGAACAAGACGCTGGCTATGCTTACAGTCGTGCGCTTGATATTATCTATGCTGAAGACGGCTGAATTCAGACAATAAAAGAAGAGAACTGGACAGGACTCGGATACAGCCAGCCGTTATTGTTGTACAGCGAACACGGTTGAAGATTACCAAACCAGGTAGACTTATAACACAGAGGGGAAATCTATTATCTTTATAATAGAATACGAATTTGTATAGACTGATCGCCTAACTCTTGAGGACACGACTAAAGGATAGTCTCTTTAGTTACCGCAGGATTATCTATATGTCCTGGATAGGATCATTTGGAACGGTATTAATCGTGATAATCCATCGCAGAGTCGGAGACACCATGAGGTTGCACATGTTGTGGGCTTTCTTAATTCAAGGACATCTTAGTTTGGAGTTGTTGATGGGGCATTCTTTGTGAGTTTTCTGGTTTTGTCATTATCACTGAGTTGAATGTATTTTTGTATATTGATAATTGATGTTTGATGTTGTTTGGTACAGCATGCTTTTACATGTTTTTAATCACATGTGCTCTCATTTCCACATTTAGGCCCAGATGCAAAAATAAAACTTAAATGGGATGAAATGAAAAAAAGAATAACCACACAGATAATCTTAATTTTAATTGTTGCTGCTATGTCTATATTTCACTCTAATTTATGTATATAATATTATTTTAATAGTTTTTTTTATTTTATTTTTTCAATAGAGTTTAACTTGCTGGATAATTGAATGTGAATTTTGTCCAAATTTTGTCTTCCCGTCCAATTTTTGTCCAAAACGGCCCAATCTGGCAATACTGGCCCAGTGATGTCACTTCCTGGGTGTCACAATTAATAAATTGTTTCGAGGAAAATCAGTCCAGAAGTTAACAGGGTTGAGTGAAACATGTTGGACACAGATAATGCTAATAAAACTGTTAGTTTAAAACCAGTTAAAGCCCGCGGTCAGTCTACACTTTGAGCATGTTGCAAACACTGAAATGAGTTCACACTCTGCAGTCTTTTATTACAAACAAATATGACAAAAAATAATCATTCCAAAAATATACAATCTACTGCACTTTACTGCAAAACTGTGTTTTTTCTCACCGCGAAATTCACTTGATCTTGTGTTTCCGGTGTCCCACATTCACATGCGTATGAATGGACGTCAGTGGAAGGAAAAGTTTATTGTAACTGGCCCTTAATAATTACGTTTTTAGTTTAATGAACTAAATATCATCTATCTAAATGTTGCTGTCAAAATTATGAGACTATTGTATATTTTTTAATGTATTAATATTACATTAGATAATTGTCGTTGATCAAATATATTTAATATTTCTCACTACTGAAATATGGTATTTATATATAATGTTTTAATAATTGAAGAGCAATGCACCTCATTCATGTACATTTTCAGGGATGTATAATTTATAAAAAGGTTAAATTAAAAATAAATGATTGTAATATTTATATAAGTTGTTTACATCATGGTTTACTGTTATGTCCTTTCACTTCATATCTCTTGGAATTGTTTTGATGTACTGAAAATTCAGTATTTTTTTCTCTTTGATTTTAGACCTGATGGAAGAGAGCGAGGAGAGTGAAGAACTGAGAGAAGTGAAGGAGGAGAGTGAAGAACTGAGAGAAGTGAAGGAGGAGAGTGAAGAACTGAGAGAAGTGAAGGAGGAGGGTGAAGAACTGAGAGAAGTGAAGGAGGAGGGTGAAGAACTGAGAGAAGTGAAGGAGGAGAGTGAAGAACTGAGAGAAGTGAAGGAGGAGAGTGAAGAACTGAGAGAAGTGAAGGAGGAGAGTGAAGAACTGAGAGAAGTGAAGGAGGAGAGTGAAGAACTGAGAGAAGTGAAGGAGGAGAGTGAAGAACTGAGAGATGTGAAGGAGGAGAGTGAAGAACTGAGAGAAGTGGACGAGGAGAGTGAAGAACTGAGAGAAGTGGACGAGGAGAGTGAAGAACTGAGAGAAGTGGAGGAGGAGAGTGAAGAACTGAGAGAAGTGGAGGAGGAGAGTGAAGAACTGAGAGAAGTGAAGGAGGAGAGTGAAGAACTGAGAGAAGTGGAGGAGGAACATCATGTCCAACCTGGAGGAAAACCTCTGAGTCGCTCAAATACTAAACAGACATTTTTAAAGAAAAGAAGAGGCAAGAAATCTTTCACCTGCACTCAGTGTGGAAACAGTTTCACAAGCAAACATAATCTTGAGCGTCACATGAGGATCCACACCGGAGAGAAGCCGTTCTCATGTGATCAGTGCGGAAAGAGCTTCAGTCAATCACAACACCTTAAAGAACACATAAAAATCCACACAGGAGAAAAGCCGTTCACATGTGATCAATGCAGCAAAACATTTCTTTGTTCATCACACCTGAAGACACACCTGACAGTTCATACGAAGGAGAAGCCGCATTCATGTTCTGTGTGTGGAAAGAGTTTTTCACTGCGGCAATATTTAAAGGTACATCAGAAAATACATACTGGTGTGAGAGAGTACATGTGCTTTGAGTGTGAGAAGACTTTTACTACAGCGGAACATTTAAAACTGCACCAGAGAATTCACACTGGAGAAAAACCTTACAAGTGTTCACACTGTGACAAGAGATTCAGTGACTCATCAACTCTGAAATCACATGAGAGGATCCACAGCGGAGAGAAGCCGCACACGTGTGATCAGTGTGGAAAGAGTTTCTCTATTAAAAGTTACCTGAAGCAACACATGAAGATCCATACAGTGGAGAAACCACATCACTGCAGTCTGAGATCACGGTGAGTAGTTCATCTTTATCTGCTGAGAAACAAAATCTGGAATCTTGAAGTTAGTTTGGCTTTGTGTGCTTTTCCTGCAGCAGCTCACCATGTGACCTTTATTTTTCACATGCATTTAGTCCATAGAAATTGTATTTACTGCTATATTCATGATTGGTAGATGTGTTCACACAGTGGCCCTCATTTACAAAACGAGTGTACAACAGAAAATTGGGCGCACGGTTGTTTCCATGCAAAAAATTGGCATTTATTTATCAATATGGACCCGATACCACTTTTTCCAGACCGAGTCCGATACCGATACTTTCATTTTTGGTACTCGCCGATACCGTAACCGATACCTGTATTTTTAATTTTCAATTAATTTTTAATTCATGCATTTGTCATTTTTAAATGTATTGGTAGAGAAACCAAAAGAATATTAATCATATTAGTTGTTTATTAAATTGAAACTTAATTTGTTCATCAAATATATATTTAATGCACTGCATATTCATTACTGTATAAATTAAATATAGATGGATCTTTTTGTAAAGTTAAAAAAGGTAGCCTATTTAGTCAAGAGCAGTGAGTCATTTATTTGTCCTTTGTTTGATTAACATTAAAACACAGCCGCAGATTAATTAAACTGCTGCACCTTTAAGACCGAACGCACGGACCCCATGTGAATATACAGTCTGTTCACTTGAGACATAACAGACTTTGTTTATCAGGATACTCGCCAAGACGGGCGTTTTTACATAGTTTTGTGTGAATTCATCCGTACAAGCGCAAGACGTGAAAGACTTCAATTCAGTATTCGCGCTGAGACGCTGGTTTCGGGGCGCGTGCTTTGGATGTTTGAAGTTCATGAAGCTTCTTGACCTGCAAATGTCCTGTAATAATGCAGGCAACCACTCGTTAAACATAAATAAGGTAACAGTTCATGTTTTACTTAAATATACGATTTAGTTTTAATCCAAATAACACGTGCTGAGTGAACAATCAGCAATCAAGAGCATTCAACAGAAGTGCGCTCTCTCTCTCTCTCTCTCTCTCTCTCTCTCTCTCTCTCTCTCTCTCTCTCTCTCTCTCTCTCTCTCTCTCTCTCTCTCTCTCTCTCTCTCTCTCTCTCTCTCTCTCTCTCTCTCTCTCTCTCTCTCTCTCTCTCTCTCTGATCAGTTATCGTTAATAATAAGCTACATGCCTCGTTTTACTTTCTTTGCCATTGTCGTCCGAATGAAACTTTCCACTGACGTCTGATGAGCTCGACCAGCTCGCGCGCCTGTGCCGCGGCGCGCTCAATCCACTGCGCGGTTTCCTCTTATCAGTTCGCGCGCCACAGCTATATAGGCGTTACTATATTCTGTTTAATATTTCAATACTAAGATATATTTACTTCATAAACAGCCTTCTTTTTTTATCCCCATTATAATTTTTTTGTTTTCAGTGTTTCTTTGTCTGGACACAAACACTGTACACAATACACACGCTGCCTGGTATCGGTTGTTGGTATCGGGGCATTTTACGAGTACGAGTACAAGTACATGAGCTCAGTATCGAGTCGATACCCGATACTGGTATCGGTATCGGTGCATCCCTAAGAGCAGTGGCTGTATTTAAATCTCACATCAGGTGCCCGTTCTTTGTACGTCGCTAACTCAGTTCGCTGGATTTGATTGTTGGCGATTTAGCATGATCTTGGATTGTTTGGTTCTTCGACGCTCATCCTGGACTTGCTGTCATAGCAACAGGTGCGTAAGCTTGAATCTGTTCGCGAGCATGTTCTAATTTATTTGTATAGCGCTTTTCACAATACATATTGTTTCAAAGCAGCTTTACAGAAAGTGCATTTCAGAAATGTACATAGAAATACAATAAAATTAGTTAATAAAAAACACAGTTAGTTATTCATGTATTAATTTAAGGCAATATCGTCGGGCGTCGAGGCGTCTCTTCACGGGCATCGAGTCGTCTCTTCACGGGCGTCGAGTCGTCTCTTCACGGGTGTTGAGTCTTCTCTTCACGGGCGTCGAGTCGTCTCTTCACGGGCGTCGAGTCGTCTCTTCACGGGTGTTGAGTCTTCTCTTCACGGGCGTCAAGTCTTCTCTTCACGGGCGTCGAGTCTTCTCTTCACGGGCGTCGAGTCGTCTCTTCACGGGCGTCGAGTCTTCTCTTCACGGGCGTCGAGTCGTCTCTTCACGGGTGTTGAGTCTTCTCTTCACGGGCGTCGAGTCGTCTCTTCACGGGCGTCGAGTCGTCTCTTCACGGGCGTCGAGTCGTCTCTTCACGGGTGTTGAGTCTTCTCTTCACGGGCGTCGAGTCTTCTCTTCACGGGCGTCGAGTCTTCTCTTCACGGGCGTCGAGTCGTCTCTTCACGGGTGTTGAGTCTTCTCTTCACGGGCGTCGAGTCTTCTCTTCACGGGCGTCGAGTCTTCTCTTCGCGGGCGTCGAGTCGTCTCTTCGCGGGCGTCGAGTCGTCTCTTCACGGGCGTCGAGTCGTCTCTTCACGGGCGTCGAGTCGTCTCTTCACGGGTGTTGAGTCTTCTCTTCACGGGCGTCGAGTCTTCTCTTCACGGGCGTCGAGTCTTCTCTTCACAGGCGTCGAGTCGTCTCTTCACGGGCGTCGAGTCTTCTCTTCACGGGCGTCGAGTCTTCTCTTCACGGGCGTCGAGTCTTCTCTTCACGGGCGTCGAGTCGTCTCTTCACGGGTGTGGAGTCTTCTCTTCACGGGCGTCGAGTCTTCTCTTCACGGGCGTCGAGTCGTCTCTTCACGGGCGTCGAGTCTTCTCTTCGCGGGCGTCGAGTCTTCTCTTCGCGGGCGTCGAGTCTTCTCTTCACGGGCGTCTAGTCTTCTCTTCACGGGCGTCGAGTCTTCTCTTCACGGGCGTCGAGTCTTCTCTTCACGGGCGTCGAGTCGTCTCTTCACGGGTGTCGAGTCTTCTCTTCACGGGCGTCGAGTCTTCTCTTCACGGGCGTCGAGTCTTCTCTTCACGGGCGTCGAGTCGTCTCTTCACGGGTGTCGAGTCTTCTCTTCACGGGCGTCGAGTCGTCTCTTCACGGGCGTCTAGTCGTCTCTTCACGGGCGTCTAGTCGTCTCTTCACGGGCGTCTAGTCGTCTCTTCACGGGCGTCGAGTCTTCTCTTCGCGGGCGTCGAGGCGTCTCTTCACGGGCGTCGAGTCGTCTCTTCACGGGCGTCGAGTCGTCTCTTCACGGGTGTTGAGTCTTCTCTTCACGGGCGTCGAGTCTTCTCTTCACGGGCGTCGAGTCTTCTCTTCACGGGCGTCGAGTCGTCTCTTCACGGGTGTTGAGTCTTCTCTTCACGGGTGTTGAGTCTTCTCTTCACGGGCGTCGAGTCTTCTCTTCACGGGCGTCGAGTCTTCTCTTCACGGGCGTCGAGTCGTCTCTTCACGGGCGTCGAGTCGTCTCTTCACGGGCGTTGAGTCTTCTCTTCACGGGTGTTGAGTCTTCTCTTCACGGGCGTCGAGTCTTCTCTTCACGGGCGTCGAGTCGTCTCTTCACGGGCGTCGAGTCGTCTCTTCACGGGTGTTGAGTCTTCTCTTCACGGGTGTTGAGTCTTCTCTTCACGGGCGTCGAGTCTTCTCTTCACGGGCGTCGAGTCTTCTCTTCGCGGGCGTCGAGTCTTCTCTTCGCGGGCGTCGAGTCTTCTCTTCGCGGGCGTCGAGTCTTCTCTTCGCGGGCGTCGAGTCGTCTCTTCGCGGGCGTCGAGTCTTCTCTTCGCGGGCGTCGAGGCGTCTCTTCACGGGCGTCTAGTCGTCTCTTCACGGGCGTCGAGTCTTCTCTTCGCGGGCGTCGAGGCGTCTCTTCACGGGCGTCGAGTCGTCTCTTCACGGGCGTCGAGTCGTCTCTTCACGGGTGTTGAGTCTTCTCTTCACGGGCGTCGAGTCTTCTCTTCACGGGCGTCGAGTCTTCTCTTCACGGGCGTCGAGTCGTCTCTTCACGGGTGTTGAGTCGTCTCTTCACGGGCGTCGAGTCGTCTCTTCACGGGTGTTGAGTCTTCTCTTCACGGGTGTTGAGTCTTCTCTTCACGGGCGTCGAGTCTTCTCTTCGCGGGCGTCGAGTCTTCTCTTCGCGGGCGTCGAGTCTTCTCTTCGCGGGCGTCGAGTCTTCTCTTCGCGGGCGTCGAGTCTTCTCTTCGCGGGCGTCGAGTCGTCTCTTCACGGGCGTCGAGTCGTCTCTTCACGGGCGTCTAGTCGTCTCTTCACGGGCGTCTAGTCTTCTCTTCACGGGCGTCGAGTCGTCTCTTCACGGGTGTTGAGTCTTCTCTTCGCGGGCGTCGAGGCGTCTCTTCACGCAGAAAATTCTTTTTTTTTAACACATTATTACTGAGATTATTTCTGATAAACATCTAAAGACTCTGACTGACAAGTTACAAAGGCACGGGAGGAGGTTTCAGGTTGGGTGTGCTGAGTTTTTTCAGTCACCACTTTTGAATAAGAAACAATATCAAGACTATAAAACTTGTCAGAACTCCGCGAATCACAACAAGTGTATCAGTGAGAACACTCGTTTAAACAGCGCATACACTCGAACTTTGACTGCACATCACATTTGTGATTGTATTGATACTGCTTTTAATCGTAATGCAACGGACCGGTAGGGGTGGGCGATATGAGCAAAAATACATATCACGATATTTTTTGATGTCCGGACGATATCGATATTATATCGCGATATGAGAAAAAAAATTTGGAATCACATTTCCACCTTAGTTAAATGACAGGCAAAATATGCATTTAAACCCTATATAACTGGAAAAAGGTGAGGGATTACATTGGACATAAAAAATTAAAAATCTTTTACAATTTAATGGGGTACAATGTTTAGGCTACGTGGTACCTACAATTTCTGGTAAGCTATGGTTTTGTATTACTGCTTGACACAAATTTCACGATTTCAATTCAATTCTTGTGATTTGATATATCAGCTGGTAGCCTATAAATTAAGGTTAAAAATAACTCAAATTAAATATAATGCGTTTATTATAACAATATTTAATGACGTAAAAAAAAATATAATAAATATGTAATATAGTGCACATATTTAGCAAAATACCCTATATAGCTCTTTTTTCTAGCCAACTAACGTTCTATATATGGTCATTAAATGGCTTTCCTGAGGTAAATGTTATGACATAATTGTTCTCCAGCTGTTATTGACCTCTTTCCGCAGTTGAAAAACACTGATTGATCAATATTATGTATGAGTATGAGGAATTGTATGTATCTCTCAACATTGTTCATTCGTGTTTATTTACTATAGTAGCCTAGAGATGACCGGTTCACGTGCCGCTTGAACTGATGCACTATAGGATATGTCACGTCACATTTACAAGCGGGAAAAAATATTGTTTGAATTTCGTAATAAAATTGACAGAATCTGAGAGCTGAGACTTTGTATATCATAAGTAACCTGCTCGGTCTTGTCTGTCGGTCTCCGTGTCCTCTTTGCTTCGCGATTTTTCTGTGCGTGAGGAAATGGATGTGTGGCGTGTGAAAGTGTATGGTGCGTTCACACCGGGCGCGTCAGGCGCGAGTGATTTCAATGTTAAGTCAATGCAAAGACGCGTTACGCGCGTAAAAAATTCCTGCGGCGCGTAAAAAATTCTTGCGGCGCGAGGAATGCATTGGCAGCTCTGTTAAATCTCACGCGTTTGCAAATATGCGCGCTTTCTTGCTGTTGCGTTTAAGGAGGCGGGTTTGTGCTCTATTAACTTGGACTGTTACCATGCTCTCGATGTTTGATTATTAATTCCTGTGTATCCCGCGAGTTGGACACAGTAGAGGAGAAGGTTAAACGTTCAGTACAGCCTCGATTCTGTGTCGTCATTAGTAGTGTTAAAAGTTGTAAAAGAGCACCAAATTGAACAAAACAATATAACTACAAATTTTGAATTTATGAATATCAACCGGTATTCTCGGTATCGCAAAATCCATATCATGGCACAACATAATACCGGTTGTCACGTTCATACCGGTATAGCGCCCACCCCTACGGACCGGTCAACGGGACATAACCTAAGCCTTTAAAGAAAAAGGTTATTAGGCTGTCGTGGACAATAAAAAAGCCTGCGCAGCGACAGGAAATATAATTTAACACACAAAGCCTGCCCAGTGCTAGACGGTGGACTTGCGCTCAGGATTGTTTTTGTTTTTTTGAGCGGCGTGTGGACGAATTATTTCTACGCACACACCATTTTATGTAACACTCTGTGCGTATGTTTAAAAAAATATATATATATATTACATGGCTTGGTTGAATTCTAATGTAGAATGCGCTGCTAAGTATAACACACCGTTGCCATGAAAAACAGAGCGTTGCCATGGATCGCACACACAGGATTCTAACCGTAGACGGAGCGCATTATTTTCTTTAGTAGAAGCAATACAATCGTAACCTGCATAATGTATGTGCCAAAACACCACAGCTTCGTAACGTTACTTGAGCAACAGCCCGAACTCATTCGGAATATTTTAAAGGTGATGAAAAAGCAGAGACGATTGTAGACGAAAATTAAGAGCGATTTTATCTTAGTTTTTATTTTATGCAAAACATTTTCGTCTCGTCTTTTTTCGTCAACAATTATGCATGTTAATTTAGTCTTAGTCAGCGTTTTTGAACAGTGGTGCAGTCTCGTCATCGTCTCGTCTTAGTCATGGAAAAAAAGGTCGTTGACGAACATATTTCGTCTCGTCTCGTCTGACGAAATTAACACTATAACCAGGGCAGTTTCTGTGCTGTGATGTGGCCTGAATCCTGACTGAAATTTTTCATAGATATCGTTTTCTTGCAAGAAAGAGCACAATTGAGCGGACACAACTTTTTCTAGTAGGGCTGTAACGATTAATCGCGATTAATCGAAATCCAAAATAAAAGTTTGTGTTTACATAATAAATGTGTGTGTATTGTGTATAATTATTTTGTATATATAAATACACACACATGCATGTATATATTTAATAAAAATGTGTTATTTATATATAAAATAGTTCTATTTATATATAATATAAATCATATAAAAATATATATGCTGTATATAAATGCAAATATTTCTCAAATATATACATGCATGTGTGTGTATTAATATATACAAAATAATTATACACAATACACACATATATATATTATGTAAACATAAACTTTTATTTTGGATTTCGATTAATCGCGATTAATCGTTACAGCCCTATTTTCTAGTATTTTAGACATAAATGGGAGATTTGAAATGGGTCTGTAATTTGCTAGGTTATTTGGATCTAATTGTGGTTTCTTAACCCTCTGGGGTCTAAGGTGTTTTTGGGGTCCTTGAGATGTTTTGACATGACCTGATATTTGTATTTTTTTCAGTTGCTTATAAACATATTAATGGCAAAGGTGTAATTACACTATATTTAGCATGAACATGGCTATCATAATATGTGAGCAACATGTATGTACATGTTTGCATTTTTGAGAGAATATTATTTATGCGTGGTTATTCAAAAAACTCAAACTTAAATGTTCTGATATAAGACCACAAACGACCAACTTCACATATTCCCACAATACTTGTGACTAATGGATGTTGTCGGCTAAAGTGTTTACTTTAAAATGATCTGAAAATCATCCGGGCTAATCTTTCATATTAAACAATAGATTGATTTAAATTTTGTAAGACACTTTTTGTTTGGAAAGGCAATATGCAGGTGGGCGTGAATGATCCAACAAGGTCATGAATAATGTCCTCATTCACACCTGAAGACAAAGACCTGCTAATGCTGCATACTAATGAGCAATTCATAGGTGTCACTGAGCCACAAGATAGAATGCAAAGACAACACATACACACACACACATATATATATATAGTAGGGCTGTCAAATGATTAAAAATTTTAATCAAATTAATCAGAATTTTCAGTGGATTAATCAGGATTAATCACTATTTGCAATTATACCTGAATCCTAACCATTTTTTTTGTCTGAAATGCATACCAAAAGATAAATAACAGGACACAGATACATAATTTTCATATTATGTCTGTTTATTAACACAGCCAAATAATGGTGGAAATCAAGGTTAAATCAAGCTGAAACATACTACACACCATAATATTTGTCTTTGTAATGTCCCATCCCTTCCTCTTTGGCATTCCTCTTAACCAGGATGTACAATTTACAGTATTCAATTGAACAGAAAGCAATAAATGTAGTCAAATCAGTGGCCTACCACATTTTTGCACAACTTGAGTCATCTGTTGCGTTTTTATGTGGAAAAAAACATTTTCAATAAAACTTTTTAAATCAAACCAAAGAACAATCTTTTACCTTTTCCTCCATTCTTTAATCCAGTTGCTCAAAAATCCAGTTGCTAACTACTATAACATGTTGCACTGAAACTGGTCTTTTTGTTTGAACATCACCTTTCAAATCTACTGAGCTTCATCATCTTTCAGCCAGTTGCTGAGGCAAACTAACTTGTTCACATTTTCTGAAAGTAAAGCTGACCTTTTCTTGTTCACAATGTGACCAGCAACTGAGAAAAGTCGTTCACAGGGAACAGTGGTTGCAGGAGTGGCTAGATATTTGTGAGCTAGTGAGGCCAGCTTCTCATGGGCTCCTGAATGAGATGCCCACCACCTCAAGGGGCAGTCCTCCAATTTAATGGTGGGCTCTGCTCTGTACCTCTGTATGGCAGGTTGGACCTCTTCGTCTTCCGATTCTGAATCTGAGCCCATTTGCAGAAGGCTGATTTTCTTCCTGGGTGGCCCATCATCATGTGTCTGTGAAGACTTTCTGGGTGATTCTTGTTGCAGCATCCCTTCAAGTGTGGTCCACACCTCTTCCCTGTCTGTCTTGGGCAGGCATTTCAAGTCTTTGAAACGAGGATCCAAAACTGTAGCAATCTGGAGCCATGCATTGTTGAGCTGTTCTTGACGGGATGCTAGGTCCTCCTTGAACTTGGTCTTGAATCTCACCACATATGCAGGGTCCTCATCACAGGCTTCCATCTTGAGACGCAAGTGGCAGAGAGAAGGTAGTACCACAGAACAGGAGACATAGGCCTCTCCACCCAGGAGCTCAGTTACATACCTACGCACACAAACACACACATGCACACAGAGACAATGTATTATTAGAACAGTGGTCAACATATTATTATTATAATCATTATTATTTTTTACATACATGCAGGGTGCGATTTGCCAGGGGGGGATGCGTGGGATTTCCCCCTTTCTGGTCAATGTATACCTGCCTCTGCTTAATTATTTGTATCCCCCCCCCCCTCAAACTAAAGTGATCAGTGCTACTACACTAACGGCGAGACGGATCACAAAACTTATCACGGATCCGTGGTTTGATTAAAGTAAATTTTATTTTAAAATGATTACTCACTCAATCTTGAGCGTCTGGCGCGAGTGATTTCAATGTTAAGTCAATGTAAAGACGCGTTTACGCACGTCTAGAGGTCCTGCGGCGCGAATGAGGCGTTTAGCGCGGCGCGGGGCTTATAGCCTCATTCGCGCGTCCAGTTCACGCGAATGATGCGAATTGCTAACACAGATAATGCATGTGTCTTTTCTATCATTTCACTGTAGCTCAGCATCACGATGTAAAGTTAACGTTATTGCATGATCACAGTTCTGTGGAAAGATTGTGGGGAAAGATAAGCTATTAGAGTAAAAATATTGCGTTAGGCTACTTCATGAGTTAATAAGAAAAAAGATTTTACAATTCCTGCAAATGCAGTGATAAAGTTCATGTTGCATGATTTATTTTTATGAATAAAAATGTTTCAAAACATCCCCGTTTTTTTTTTTTCACAAATCGCACCCTGCATACATACATGTTATTGATATTTGACTTGGTTTAATTCATTCCAGAAAATAATCAAAGCAATGTTATTTGATAAGTTACAGACTGATTTACCTGCATGGCTCTAGAAGTGTCTCCAGCCTCTGCAGTTTATCCCACTCTGCTGCGGTCGGCAAAACGAGTTTGTGCTCCTGATTGTCCAGGGTTGCGATGACAGCCTCTTTATTTCTGCTCACGCGCTTGACCATTTCCAGCGTCGAATTCCAACGTGTTGGAACATCCTGGATCAATGGCTCTTGCTTCTTTCCCAGGCTGACTTGTTGTGATTGAAGCTCCGCAGCATTTGCTGGGCTGTGCTTAAAATGACCGACAACTTTGCGAGCCTTGGCCAAAGCATTTACAAAGCCGCTGTCAGCAAGACTCACTGTGACGCTTCTCTGCACCATGTGAGCGACACAGTTCAAGTGTTCATAGCGCGTAAGTCGAATTGCGGCAACCATGTTGCGTGCACTGTCAGTCCCAATGGTTGTCGTCTTTCCCTCGATGTCCCACTTACGTGCAACAGACAGGAACTGTTCTTTACAAGCCTCCGCAAAATGACAGTTTTTAATATAGTCAGCGCAAAAGACTTCAGTTCCCACATGTCACTGATGAAATGTGCAGTTACTCCGAGGTAATTGTTGTTACTCACTGATGTCCAATGGTCGCCTGTCAGGGCTATATGATTTACTTGAGCCAAGACCTCTTTCCTTTTTTCTTTTTCGTTTTCATAGAGCTCGTGGATTTTCGTCATAACTGTGGCTCTTGACGGTGGCTTATAGGATGAGTCTTGAGACGCCACTCGCAAAACATCAAGGAAACCTGAGTCTTCTACAATGCTAATGGGTCTACAATCCTTTGCAATCCATTTTGCTATTGTGTTGGTCAAATTATCTGAAGTTGATTTTGTTAATGGCCTGCGAAAATTCAGCGCGGTCTGGCGCAAACCACTCGCTGAACCTGACGGCCCAGCAAACGCATGTTTGGCGTTGACATGGTACCTCAAGCTTGAACAGCTCCGGTGAAATTGAAACTCCTTGTTACAAATCTTGCAAATAACCTTGTACTTGTTAACTGTACCATCATCATTCTTTTTATATTTGAATCCGTCAATAGGCCCACTTTGCTCACCTTGCTCCATCTCGCCTCTAGCTCCCAACCACTTTCCTGACTTGAATAATTTGTCACACTGCGCATGCGTGAAATGCGTTAAAAAAATTGACGTAATTAACAACAAACAACTAATTAACGTCGTTAACGCGCTATTTTTGACAGCCCTAATATATACATACATACACACACACACACACATATATATATATATATATACACACACATACATACATACATACATACATACATATATATATATATATATATATATTAGGGCTGCACGATATTGGAAAAAAATTACATTGCAATATTTTTTTCCCCAACGATATATATTGCGATATTGAGAGCCATAACTCTAGGCTAAAGACAATAATTACCATTTTATGATATTAATAATTTCACTAATAAGCAAGCTTCATTACAAGTGACAAAAAGGTCACTTAATATTTTATTCCAAAATTAGAACATTTCTGTAAACACAAAAGCAGAACACATTTTTAAATAAAACAGCAGCTTTACACCAACCCCCTGATTGATTTACAACAATATAACTTAAAATAAATATATTTTTTATAAAACAACTTAAGCATTTTGGTTCACAATCTTTTAAGTCAACTTTTCTTAGCCAAAGTGCCAAAGTAAAACAGTGTTGGTGTTGGTCATCATAATCATATGAAATAAGCAAAATGATATAAAACTTTAATATATTTTGTATTAAATCTTCTAAACAGATTAGAGAACATCTGTAAACAGAAAAGCCGAACACATTTAAACAGCAGCTTTACCGCCTCTGTCAGCGTCGCCGCTCCCATCAAGAGCTGAGGGAGCACCAAAAAAATAGCCTAATGAAAAATCAATAATTCTAATGGCGATATTATTATAGATACGGACATCCCAAGTCTCCCGGAAGTTCCGGGAGTCTCCCGCATATTGATAGCGGCTCACTGATGCCCGCGAATTAGTTAAAATCTCCGGAATCTAGAGCGAGCGCGCCCGCGAGACAGAGACTGTGCTCCAAACCGCGCAGCGCGTGCACGAGGGAGAGAGAGCAAGAGACCGCGCGCGCGCGCCTCTTGAAGCGCGTAATATCTCCCGCTGGTGCTACTACCCTTCACATCGCATGTTCCGGCGATGTGACTATCGCTCACTCGCACATCGCGATGTCGATGTTAAAATCGAATATCGTTCAGCCCTAATATATATATATATATATATAACTACAGAATTGGTTCAGAGTTGGAAACATCTTGAAAAAAGTGTATTTTTCCACAAACTGTGTATGCTTGCAAATTGTATAATATCCAAGGTAAACATTTCTAGTAATTGTGCAGTTAATTCTCATTCGTATTTTCAGAAAGTTTTGGATGTAGGCTATCCTCTCCCCAAATTTGTCACTAATAAAACACAAAAATAATTTAAAGAGAAGGCTTATATTGATATTTTAAGATTTTGTTTGCACCTCGTAAATTAGGTTTTGATGTGGCAGTAAAAACTTTATAATCTATCCAAAACGAAATGTTGTCTTTCATATTTAGTCTGTAACATATTGTCTTTTATAATATATATTAGCCTAGGGCATAAATGTTAATTTGCAGTTTAATATGTTGCTTATACAAAGACAAATTTTATTTCAACGTATTCAGTCGATTTTTACTCATCTCAGTAGGCAATATAGATAGTTTGCTAAAAGCGATATTCATTCACACACAGACACGCGCGAGCTGTAGTAGCTAAACAACATGCCTATGTGCCGTTCATTCATTCATTCAAACACAGAAACGCGATTCAAATTTAAACAGTCTTTTGCGGTTTACAGACACCAGTTCATATCGCGATTAGAACAAAGCACTTACTGATGATCTGCAGCTGGATCCGTTGTTCGGCTACTCCAGCACGTTTGAGGTAAAATTTCCAGGATTATCACAATATTATTATTCCTCACAGCGAGTGTGTTATCCAGCTGTTGTGGGAGTTGACTGGTTTGCATGTGTTGCTTTAGATCTGCATCTGAATAGCGGCGCGCTCTCGATGGGCGTGTCACATTAGCAGAGTAATGAGATGCCAGAACGATAATGAGAACGGCTGATCTCTCACTCTTTATATATAGATTACATAAACAGAGAATATTTGTTTTAGTTTTGAATTAGATAATTTAAAACTACACACTTAAATGATTATAGAGATATATAGCTCATGTCTGAGTGAATAGTATTCGCTGAGTTTTGTTTGAGTTTAGAGAACTGCTTCAGAAAAAAAGTTCACGGAGACGGAGAGGCATAAAGCACTCCCTGTTTACTTTCTTTATTTTACAAAAGCACAATGTTTTATTTCGATTGTAAGTGGACACATAAAAAAGTAGACATTTAACAGCTTATTTTTTCATATTTCTTAAGGCTGTATGACCAAAACTGACAGAGTATTTTAGGTCTATTTTGCTGCTATGTAAAAAAAAACGAGCAAAACGCGCCCGCGCGTTTGCCGACCTCAGAGGGTTAATGAGTGGCTTTATAACTGCCAGCTTAAATATTCTTGGATCATGACCTAAAGATAAAGACGAGTTAATAATATTGAGAAGAGGCTCTTCCACTACAGGTAACACTTCTTTCAGTAGTTTAGTGGGTATTGGATCTAATAAACATATTGTTGGTTTAGATGCAATAAGTTTATTAAGCTCTTCCTGTCCTATAGTTGTAAAGCGCTGTAGTTGTTTTTCTTGAGGGACGATAATTGAGGCTGAATCATAAGACACCATCAATGATTGTGTATTTTCAATTGTGTTTCTGATGCTTTCTATTTTCTCAGTGAAGAAATTCATGAAATCATTACTACTACACTGTAACAGAATATTTTGCTTAGGCGATGCCTGTTTATTTGTTAGTCTAGCCACGGTGTTAAATAAAAACCTTGGATTATTTTGGTTATTTTCTATTAGATTGCGGAGATGCTCAGCCCTGGCTGCTTTTAGAGCCTTTTTATAACGTGACATACTGTCTTTCCACGCGATTCTAAAGACCTCTAAATGAGTTTGTTTCCATTTGCGCTCTAAGTTACGAGTTTCTCTCTTGATAACATGCGTAGCACTGTTGTACCATGGAGCTTTAGTTTTCTCTCTAACCTTTTTTTAATCTAATTGGTGCAACAGTTTCTAAAGTACTAGAGAAACTTGTGCTCATACTGCTAGTCATTTCCTCTAGTTCATCTGTTTGTTTGGGTTCACTGAGGAGCTGTGATAGATCAGGTAAGCTATTCAAGAATCTATCTACAGTGGTTGGAAGGATTGTTCTGCCTGGTTGATAACGCGGCGCGACATGACACATTTCAGCAGTACGTAGTATGTTACCATGTAATGATCAGTGACATCATCACTTTGCGGTATAATATCTATATCGGTTGGGTCTAGGGATGCAAACAATTAATCGATTATCGATTAATTGTCGATAATACATTAATCGATCAAACTTATCGATCATCGATTAAGCAGGTTCATGCGCGTGCGTGCTGCTCAACCGCGAAACACAAGCGAGCGCGCCGGAGTTATGTTTGGGACTATTTTACACCTTCATCATGACTATAAGTTTGCGTGTGCATTCGCAGCCTTTTGTTTTGTGCAAATGTAAGTTGTAATAGTTTATTATGTGTACGTTTATTATGTGTATTATGTGTATCTATATCTGATTTATCTCATAGCCTATATTGGATGCATTTGGTTAATAAGAATTGTTGAAGCATGATCTTTAGCGCGCGCAGCTCAAACGGCACTGCACGACTAATAATGACTATTGGGACTGTCATATTACATAACATTATAAAGAGAACAATAGTGTAATAAAACATTGTGAAGTATTTGGGTTTAGTTGCCGTGTCGCGTTGTTCCAGGAAGAGCGCGTCCACAACATGAGTCATTCTGAATGGCACGTAACTCAAATTCACTTGTGCATTCACGTCATTTTGTGCAGATATCATTTGTAATATTATGTTTATTTTGTATATATCTGACTAATCTCATATAGATTGCGCTTCTTTGAGATAAATAACGCGCTAGCAAAGTGCTCAACGGTTATTCATTCAGCGCGCGCCGCTCAAGCAGCATTAATGCACGACTAATAATAACGATGATTAATTTGGGACTGTCATATTACATAACATCAGAACACTATTTTATTAAATCGTTGTGAATTCATTGGGTTTAGTTGCCGTTTTCAGTGCGTTTCAGTGCACGTCTCTGCAAGCACGCATCTGAGGCACACGTTGTATTATTAGTCGTTATATTTGATTATTAAATAATTAATTTAATTTAATTATCATTCACATCGAAACATTTTACAATCCTACTAGCCCTTCATTTGGATAAAAAAACATTCTCGTTCATTTGGTGAGTAACATAGCGTTTTGAGCAAACCCTGTCATGCTGTTGGCCATATGCACTGCAGCAGACGCATAATTGATCATTAATTTAAATTACGATCGATCATGGAAATTTGTGAAAATTGACATCCCTTCAGTTCTATATTTGAAGTTTCCAGGTCTAGTAATCTTACTGTTACCTTTCTCAGACCAAGCATTGTATAAGTGCTGCTAATGTTTCAAGTTTTTCAAGTTTACCAGATAGATTATTATGTAGACTTAATATAGTTTAGGCTAAGCCTACCCATATAGATTTTTATTTAACATTTATTTTATGTTGCTTAATGTTTGCAACAGGTGTGCCAGTGCACAATTATTTTTTATGTATTTTAATTTTCTGTGCATAATTTATTTTGTTAAACTACATAAATGCCATTCTGTACCGTATCCCAACTGTTACAATAAAACATCATTTGAGCAATATAACATGCATTTTTGTTCAGTATATAAGCAATATTTTGGTTTTTATGTTAAAGACACTGTTGATACCGTGAGAAATGTACATTCTCAGGAAAATAGCCGCTTATCAGTTAATCGTTAATCGATCGATAAGGCAATCAATTAATGATTAATGAATTAATCGATAATTTGCATCCCTAGTTGGGTCGGTTCCATATGATATAATTAAATCTAGAGTATGATTAAGACTGAGTGGGACCACTGACATTTTGCTTGACCCCAAAGGAGTTTAGTAGATCTGTAAACGCAGCCCCTAATGCATCATTTGTGTTATCTTAAAGCATATTCAAGTCTATATATAAAGTATATTAAAGTCTCCAACAATTATTGCTTTAAAACTGACCAATAGATCTGAGAGAAAATCTGCAAACTCTTTTAGGAATTCCGCATAGGGCCCTGGAGGTCTATATACAGTAGCCAAGGCTAGAGATAATAGGGATTTCGTTCATCTAAGAGCGTCACATTTAGCACAAGTACTTCAAACAAATTAAACCTGGGACCTGTTTTCTGAGTAACATTAAGAATATCTCTATAGATTGTTGCAACACCGCCGCCACGACCAATCAGACGGGGCTCATGCTTATAACAGTATCATGTGGAGTGGACTCATTAAGACGGAATAATCATTCGATTTAAGCTAGGTTTTAGTAAGGTGAAGTTCATTTACAATAACCGCCTTAGGTGTAAGCGATCTACTGTTTAGAAGACCTAGCTTTAGAAATTGTTTTTGTTCACTAATATTGAGATTGTAATATTGAGATTGTCGTGTTGGAAACTGTGATTTCTCACAGATCATATGTCAAGCCTGCATCTAGAGTTTCATGACCAAACTAGTGATTTATAACACAAATCATCTTCATGACATTAAAATAGATCATAATCGAGCTCAGCAGTTGTTGACCAGATTTGATGGGATTAAAATGACTATTATACTCAGTGATCTTGACTTTGAGCTTCACTTTTCATTTCATATGTGTCTCTCATTTTAAATCTCACATGATTTAATGTTTCTTATAGACCTGATGGACGTCGTGAACAAGGAAGGAAAAAGAAGCCAATAAATCGGTCTCCTGCCCTCAGTGTAAAAAACGCTTCACATGTAAATCAAGGCTGAAGATTCACATGAGAGTTCACACTGGGAAGAAGCGGCTCAGGATTTCTCTCAGAAAACACATCTTCTCATTCTGAAGAAAGACCATTTAACTGTGATCAGTGCGGTAAACAGATTCATTGGGCATCAGTCCTGAAGAAACACAAACATGACGATTCACACAAAGAAGAAGATTCATTCGCAATATTACAGCAGAAAAGACACGGTGGTGTGTGTTTCAGTGCTGGAAGTCCATTACTACAGAAGATGAACTGAAAGACCACCTGAAAATTCACACTGGAAAAGACCTTTGAAGTTCAGGGAGCTAAAGAAGAGGCCATAACACCTCTGAGAGAGAAATGAATCTGATATTCGTTGTTTTTCATCAGAACATCTAGTTTATCTTCCACTTCTACTCTTCCATGCAAATACAACATAAAAATGTATGTAGCTTTGAAACTGGACTCTTTTCTTCTCTTCTTCTCTTGAGAGGATTTGGCTCTTATAAGTCAGTAAAGAGAGAGATCTGTCTAATTCACTTTTACTTAATTTTTGGCTTTGCTTCAAGTAATGATCGATTAAACTCATTACTCATTTTATCAACCGTTTTTATTTTATGCTCATTCTGCTTGAATCAGGATACATTTTAGTTCTAAAATACATGAAATATTGTTTGCTTTTTGAGTTTTGCATGTTTTAATTTTGTCAATAGAGCTTTTAAATGCCTAATGTAGTGAACAGCAGACATGATGGCAGCAGAGGTCCATACTTCACAACAGGAGTCTCTTTGTCATACTGTGATTAAGAAGACAAAAGGATGTGATAGGACCCTCAAAGACAACTAAAAGACTATAGTAATCAGGACTGCCAGAGGTGACGACATCAAAAACCCGTTGATCACTAATCTAATCACCGATTTTCACCTCAACTCCTTTGGTGTGAATGACCATGGACTGCCCAGGGCCCCCAAACTGGCTAGAACACAGTTGGAACAAAGAACCCTAAGAAAAAGACACATCTTTTTACACATTGGTTTAGGACCACAAAAAGGGACAGGAAACTGTAAGGAACATGTCCTACATATCTCCGTATTCATCCAGGGAACTGTGCGCTCACAGTGGAAACGGCACCTGGAATAACAGCCAATGTAATCTCACCCACTAACACAGTAATGGACATCTGGGTGATAACCAACCAATTTACATCAAGTTTGGACTCTACAAGTTCAGAACGCTGCCGCAGGGACTTTGAGAAAGGTTTGGAAAGGAAATAAAGCATTTCCAAGGTTCTAAAGACAATGTTTAATTTAACTGTGTATTTTGGGACAAATCCACAAGCTCCACAGGGTGGAAAGGTGGGACGTGATGGGGGGACACTTGGAACGCAACGACCCAATCACACCACTACAGTAGTAGAGGTTCTGACCTACAGAGGGAAGGAACAACAGCACAACCAAGGTTATACTCTTGCAAGTAAACCTTCACCCGCATGGACCTTCAAGCAGCTCAACCGCTTCTGTTGAAGACTTCAGCATTCAACACCTGAGCTGCACGACTGGGCATTAGGTTGTTGCTACATTTACTTACGCATTTGGCAGACGCTTTTATCCATACATTGGATTCCAGGGCGCACAATTACATTTACATACATTGGAAATCAAACCCATGACCTTAGCATTACAAGCGCCAACGCTCTACTGTTTGAGCTACAGGATAGCTTGTTGCTATGTTAGATGTTTTTTTGTTTTTTTTGAGACTGTATCTAGGGTCGGCATATACAGATAGATACATTAGACACATTATCTGTATTCATAGTAAATGCTTATTTACTATTTCATACCAGCATCTAGAAAGACCACAATTGACTTCTAATTGCTTCATCCAATCTGTTGCTCATCTACTTAACATTCATTGTGAACATCCATTTGTGTAGTTGTTTGTAGTATCTGTTTAATTATTGATAAAATTTTCTTAGTAGTTTAGTCATTTTTCGTTAGTAGTTAAGTCACTTTCCTTAGTAGTATTTAGTAAGTGTGATATTTTACTCTTGTATATCTCTTTGTTAATAAATTCACCTTTATTGCAAACTGTGTCATTCTTGTGTTGATCATCAGAGGCTCTACAAGCTCACCAGAATCTCACTAAATCCTTCAGATTGATCAGATGATGAAATTCCTATTATTTAAAATGTATATAATGCGTGTAATTCTTTTTTTGTGTGTGATTATATTGATGTTTATAGATGTTTTGTCGTTGTGAACAGTTTTTCTTTGAGTAGCTGCCCAACGTCTCCTTTGTGCAGACATTACAAACGCTATGCTATGAGGTGTTAGTGCACCTGTCGCTCATATTAGTTTTATTGCAGAACTTACACAAGATCAGGGAAAGATACCATGGTTGTATCTTTAATAAACAATCATAATGACAAAAAAACACAATTAACCTAAATATCATGGGTTTGCGCACATAATATGAGATTTTATACACAGGAAAAAAGAATTGACAAGGTTGAATATCTTAATATATATTTTCTTGAAAAATGCATTATATTAAATTAAACAAATGCATTTTTTGTTATTTATAAGCCTGGGGGATGAAACAAGTCTCAAATTCAACAAGAAAAAGGAAAACATAAAGGAGATTTAAGCCAAGGGTAACTTTTTCTGGATATAAAATAAATTAACAACAAGATTTGGGGATTTCGTAATATAAATAAATAATATCGTTAAGGATAAAACGGTGGGTCACATTAGTAAAAGTTAAAAATATTCACAAAATAAGTTGTTGCGCTTGGGATAACGTGTCGTAGGTCACATGATAACGTCAACATGGCAGATGTCCGGTTCGCATTCATACTTAACGAGATCAGGCTATAAAGTACCTACTCTTTTAGCGCTCGTTAAGTAAGTACTTCTTGAAATGAAGTACCTACTCGTTGAGTATGAGATTTCGAATGCAGCCTCAGTCTCCCTTCCCATTACTTCACATCCCCAGTAGGCCGCACTGTGTCCCCTTCCACAATTACAGCATTTAGGTCTTACCCCCTCTCCACATTCCCCATAGTCACCACATTTAACACACCTTTTAAGTCATTTATACTATTTAGCTACATGACCAAACTTCTGACACTTGTAACATCTTATTGGCTTATTAGTGAACTCTCTTACCCCGTATCTCATATTAACAAAGTTCTGTAGGCAACTATTTTGTGCTGAACTGTACCAAAACTGACTCAGTTTCTTTTTTCTCAACCGTCTTGGTCCAACGCTTTTCATTCTGAACAGAATCACACTTTTCTTATAAAATTTTAACCAGCTCCTTCATCTCAATTGCTAAAGGAATCCCATAAATCACTCCTTTACTTCCTTGTTCACCCACTTTTGCCACCTTTACTACCACTGCTCTCCCAACAGCTTGCAACATTAAAGCTTGAGAATGTGACTATATGTTATTGTAATGTGTGTGCGGGTTTGTGAATGTATTGTAATGTACAATATAAAGCGACCTTGAGCTACGGAAAGGTGCTATATAAATAAAACTTCTTCTTCACTTTCACCACCTTTACTACCACTGCTCTCCCAACAGCTTGCAACATTAAAGCTCTTCCAATCTGCTCTTCAGAGTTACATCCAATTAATAAATAGCCATCATTTAGAATTCTAGCATATTTAACCTTGCCAACCTGATTCTTAATTATTTTTCATCAATTTTAATGAATCCAAACTCTTCACTCCTGGCTCTTCAAACCTCACAACAACATTCCATTTCTCCTCACTCTCTTTTGTGATATATGGGAATTGTATTATTATTCCTTACCTGAGGATGGCGCTCTCCGTCTAAAGACATGGTGGGTTGTAACCTGTAAAAGAGGGGAATAACAAAGTTCAGTAAAGATACCAGTCGCATGAAACCTGTCTCCGTGTATCATTCTAAACGTGAATCCAATAAACATCACATGGTGTCAGAAGAAAGCTATGGATCAGTTAAAGCCTCCTAACAGTTTGGATTTTGAGGGAAATCTGGCGGAAAATTGGCGAACGTGGATTCAAAAGTTTGATCTGTATCTCATTGCAACTGGCATTGCAGAAAAGAGTGACAAGGTAAAATCTGCGACATTTCTTCACGTGGCGGGAGATGATGCCATAAAGGTATTTAATACCATGGACTTTGATGATGATGTGGATGATTTTGAAGTGCTCAAAGACAAGTTTAGAGAATACTGTGAGCCAAGAAAAAATATCACATATCTGAGGCATATGTTTTTCACGAGAGCACAGGGACCGAACGAAACCATTGATGCATACGTGACTGACTTGAAAAATAAGGCAAAAGATTGTGAATTCGGAAGATTAAATGATGACTTGATTAAAGATCGCATTGTCTGTGGTGTTAACAATGACACCGTGAGAGCTAGGCTTCTCAGAGAAACAGATTTGAACCTAGCAAAGGCTGTGGATATCTGTCGTGCAAACGAAATAACACAAAGCCATCTGAAAGTGCTGCATGAAGAAGCAGAAGTGGCTGTGAACAAAATCACGAAGACAAAGTCGACCAGACAAGCGAATTTCAAGCACACAGGGAAAGAGAAGGATGAGTGCATGAGATGTGGGTATGTACATGAGCCAAGGAAGTGTCCAGCATATGGCAAAATTTGTAATGAGTGCTCAAGGAAGAATCATTTTAGCCGCATGTGCAAAACACCACAGCAAAAAGGCAAACCAAGAAGATTTGAGAAAAAAGTCCATGAGATAGAACAACAAGATGCTGAATTATTTATAGGTACCATTGAAATTGAACGAAGTGAGCAAACAGCTAGTAAATGGCTGACACCAATGAATACAGTCACTACAATGGAAAGTGAAACCAAGAAATGGACACAAGAATTCAGCATAAACAACTGTCTACTTACCTTTAAGCTTGATACAGGAGCAGAGTGCAACGTGTTGTCATTTAAAGATTTTGAGAAAACTTCTAACAAGACAACAACTTTAAAAAAGTCAAACTGCACGTTAGTTACGTATTCTGGCCACACGATGGAGACAAAGGGTAAAGTAAAGCTTAAATGTGGTTACAAAGACACTGAGTTTGAGCTAGAATTTCAAGTTGTAGATGAAGATTCACCAGCAATTCTGGGAAGAGAAGCATGTTCAAAACTTGGACTGATTAAAAGAGTGTACAAAGTAGAGAACGAAGACAAAACTGACATTCTGAGAGAATATCAAGACGTGTTTACTGGTTTAGGATGTGTACCAGGACTGCATCACATACAGCTAAATCCAGATGTTGCTCCAGTCATTCACGCACCACGAAAAGTACCCATTGCGTTAAAGGACCGGGTCAAAATGGAACTGAAAAGAATGGAAGATCTTGGAGTCATTGTGAAACAAACCGAGCCCACTGATTGGGTTAATAGTATGGTTACTGTAGTGAAGCCGGAGAAACTCAGGATTTGCATCGATCCACAAGATCTTAACAAAGCCATCAAGAGAGAACATTATCCATTGCGTACGATTGAGGAAATAGTAGCTGAGATGCCGAATGCTAAAGTTTTCTCAGTGCTTGATGCGAATCATGGATTCTGGCAAGTGCCTTTGGATGATGAGAGCTCCAAACTATGTACTTTTAACACTCCTTTTGGAAGATACCGGTTTTTGAGACTTCCATTTGGCATAGTGTCAGCTCCAGAAGTGTTTCAAAAGTGCATTGCACAAAGACTGGAAGGCTTAGATGGAGTTGTGAACATAGTGGATGATATTTTGGTGTGGGGTGAAGACATGGAACAACACGACAAGAGACTAAGACAGCTGTTGGACAGAATCAGAGACATCAACCTAAAGTTGAATAAAAATAAGTGCAAGATCAGAATGACTGAAGTCAGCTATGTTGGACACATTCTAACTGCAGAAGGTTTGAAGCCAGTCAAAGAGAAAGTCAGAGCGATACAGAACATGCCAGAACCAGAGGACAAAGCTGCACTAATGAGATTCTTAGGTCTGCTTCAGTATCTGTCCAAGTTTGTTCCAAACATGTCAGACATCAACGCGCCATTGAGGAAACTGCTAGAGGGAGATGTAGCATGGCATTGGGAGACAGAACAACACAAGAGCTTTGAAAGACTGAAGTCACTTGTGAGCAACGCCCCAGTGTTAAAGTACTTTGATGTCAACAAAGAGATAATGCTGTCAGTGGACGCAAGCGCGGAAGGTCTGGGAGCAGTGTTACTGCAAGAAGGACATCCGGTGGCATTCGGCTCAAGGTCTCTTACGGAGTGTCAGAAAAGATACGCCCAAATAGAAAAAGAGCTCCTAGCGATTGTCTATGGCTGCGAGAAGTTCCATCAGTATGTCTATGGAAAAACAGTACAAATGGAGACGGATCATAAGCCCTTGGAGACAGTTTTCAAAAAATCTCTCCAAAAAGCTCCTCCGAGACTGCAGAGAATGCTGATGAGATTGCAGCTATATGATCTCCGTGTCAGCTACAAGCCTGGAAAGGAATTGTACATTGCAGACACTCTGAGTCGAGCCTATCTAAAAGAACAAACGGAACAATTACTGGAAGATGAGTTACAAGTTCACACTTTGTCTGTTTGTCTGCCAATCTCAAAGGAAAAGCAGAATACATTCAGAACAGCAACAGCAGAAGATGAAGAGTTGCAAAAAGTCGTGGAAGCAGTTCAGTCAGGATGGCCTGCCGACATAAGACAAGTTCCAGCAGACATAAGGAAGTACTGGACTTACAGAGAAGAACTTACCTGTTTCCGATGGGTTACTCTTCAAGAACTGGAGAATAGTAGTTCCACAAAGCTTGAGAGCAGACATGCTTAAAAGAGTTCATGAATCACATCTTGGAATTGTCAAATGCAAAGAGAGGGCAAGAGATGTGATGTTTTGGCCCAGCATGGCAAAGCAAATTGAGGATGTTGTGTTGAAGTGTGCTATCTGTAATACTTTCAGACGGAGTAACACCAAAGAGCCACTCATCTGCCATGACATTCCAGACAGAGCATGGGCGAAAGTAGGAGTAGACTTGTTCCACTTCGACCAAGGTGAATACTTGATGTGTGTGGATTACTTTTCAAAGTTTCCAGAGATTGCTAAACTCACACAGACAACAAGCAAACATGTGGTGACAGCTCTTAAATCCATCTTTGCGAGACATGGGATCCCGGATGAAGTGGTGTCAGATAATGGTCCACAATTCTCGAGTGCAGAATTCAGAGCATTTTCAGAAAGCTGGGAGTTTGGACATACCACCTCGAGTCCTGGATTTCCACAGGCTAATGGGCAAAGTGAAAGAGCAATCCAGACAGTCAAGAACCTGTTAAAGAAAGCACAAGAGAGCCAGAGAGATCCTTACACTGCACTATTGGAGTACAGAAATGCTCCTATGGATGGTGTGAAACTTTCTCCTGCACAGATGCTTATGGGTCGGAGACTGAAAACAAAGTTGCCCACATCAACAAAGCTGTTGAGACCACAACTGTACAGAAATGTACATAAAGACATCAAGGACAGACAGCTCAAACAGAAAAGATACTTTGACTGTGGAGCAAAACAGTTACCACCTATAGCAGATGGAGAGAACGTGAGAGTGAAAGTCAAAAACAACTGGCAACCAGCAATTGTGGTAAAGAGTCATGAAAAACCGAGATCATATGTGATTCAAAGGCCTGACGGAAACATCTTCATAAGAAATCGACGACACCTGCTGAAAACCAGAGAAATGACATTTCCACAACCAAGCTCTATAGAGTTGGATGAATGTTCTTCAGCAAACAAAGAGCTTGCAGAGAGTAGTACTCCAGTGCAATCACCTGCACTGTCACCAGTAAAAAGCCCTGTAACACCAATTAGGGACAAGGAAGAACATGTCAAAAGGTCGAGATGGGGAAGACTGATTAGACCACCAAAGCTCTATTCTCCATGAAAGCATTAAAGAGAAGTTAAAGAAGAAAGAGATGTTTATAGTTAGTGGGTTATGACATCAAGACTGATTTAAGTTATAGCGTGTAATTGAGAAAATAATTATAATAGTAAATGTGTTGTTTAAACTTTTCTTTAAGGGGATTTATTTCTTAAGAGGGGAGATGTGATATATGGGAATTGTATTATTATTCCTTACCTGAGGATGGCGCTCTCCGTCTAAAGACATGGTGGGTTGTAACCTGTAAAAGAGGGGAATAACAAAGTTCAGTAAAGATACCAGTCGCATGAAACCTGTCTCCGTGTATCATTCTAAACGTGAATCCAATAAACATCACATCTTTCATTCCTCTAATCCGCTTTGCTTTATTTATCATCCTCATCTGCCAGTTCCCATCTTCTTTATCCAAATTACCCATACTGCAACAGCTATCTTCCTGATTGTTTGCCATGACAGAGAATATATGCAAGTGTATTGTCCCAGCTGTGTCTCATTTCCCTGATCTGCTCTGTGTATTTAAGCCCCGTGTATTTCAGTCTGTGTCTTGTCAGTTGTCACTATATGCTAGGTTGTTCTTTTTCTTGTCTGTCGTCGCTATATGCTAGGTTGTTCTTTTTCTTGTCTGTCGTCGCTATATGCTAGGTTATTTTTCTTGTCTGTTGTCGCTATATGCTAGTTTGTTCTTTTTCTTGTCTGTCGTCGCTATATGCTAGTTTGTTCTTTTTCTTGTCTGTTGTCGCTATATGCTAGTTTGTTCTTTTTCTTGTCTGTCGTCGCTATATGCTAGGTTCTTCTTTTTCTAGTCTGTCGTCGCTATATGCTAGGTTGTTCGCCTAGCATTTGGGGGACCCGGGGGACACAGATAAGTGGGAAAAAGGCGGCCAACAGAGTGGCCCCGCACATGTACATAAGCACACAGTAGGGGATATAGAGCGGCGCAGGAACTTCCAGGTTATAGAACCTAACAAATGTAGAAGGGGAGGCCCTGCCTGCCGCCATACAAATGTCATGAATAGAAATCCCGCTGGACCAAGCCCACGACGAGGCCAAGCCTCTGGTGGAATGAGCCCAGAGGGCACTGCTAGTAGGTCCGAACTCGAGACACGCGGGGTTAACAGATAAAGCGTGTAAGTCACCCACGCGTTTAACTGATGACAGGGCTATCAGAAAAAACGGTTGCATGGCCGCAACATATACTTTGAGCGTGGAGGGGCCCAAGATGATCATCCTGAGTGATGATATTACTGCGCCGAGTCGAAGTGCTGCAAGTGCTATTCCGCCATGTGCAAAACGCCCCGTTTTATTTTGTGTCACCATATTTGGTCGTGTAACTGCTCGTGTAACTGTATTTAAATAGGGAAAACGTGGAGGTGTTTGGTCGCTTCTAACTTCATCTCTGTTTGGGCCCTAATGAATGAACTGGGCTAAGCTATAGCTATCAAAGTGTCGCGGCGCCCCAAAGCGATTGAGTGCACGCACTAAGACGAGAGAGGGATGTATCAACTCGTTTCAGTTACGGGAATAACATAGTTTAATATGAAAAAACGGTGGAGTGTTCCTTTAAAATTTTGTTTTTGTAATGAAGAAAGTGGACTGAACAGCCGCTTGCACCCCCCCTGCTGGTGAGGTAGACTAACAGCGGATGACAATTATGAATTGGCAATCTATTGATATTCCTGCAGTTACTGGATGTAAAATGTTGAATTTTCAGTCGAATTTGAACCAGTGAATTTTTGTTTTGTTTTGTTCTAAAGTCCTGTGAAATTTGTTTTCAGTGAAGGCAAGATTCACACTAACAAATCTATCTTGAGAAGTACAGATCTATCAGTAACCCTGCGCTGTGTGTCTTCTTTTAAGGGCAGGAAACCTCTGCAACTTTCCATCTCATCTCTTTAATTCAGCGAAGATCAGACCACACTTTATAAGTAATCAGTGCAGAAATCAAGGTAATTCCAAAAGGTGTGTTTGCCATATTATTGATTTTCTTCTGAAATATGTTTTTAAACATTTAAGCTATATATTTTACAGATCTGGTCACACAGAGATTTGCAGACAGGTGAAATAATCTGCACATCTCTGTGTGTGACAAGATATTTGATATGTACCTAGCATAACTGTTCTGTTCAAAAAGTCAAGTCAAGTCCAGTCACCTTTATTTATATAGCGCTTTTTACAATACAGATTGTATCAAAGCAGCTTCACAGTGATAACATGAAAATAATACAAAAAACAATTTCATCATCGTCCACCTTTAAGGCAGATCTATAATATTGTTGAATATTAAATGTCCCCAACTAAGCAAGCCAGAAGGTAAGGTTTGGTTCCTTGCAACAGTGGCAAGGAACCAAAACTCCATCAGTTGACAGAAGGGAGAAAAAAACCTTGGGAGAACCCAGGCTCAGTCGGGGGCCAGTTCTCCTCTGGCCAACGAGCGAACAGTGTATGATTATGATTCAGGAGCATTACAGGTCAGAAGTTCAGAATGAATCAGAGTATTTGTCCAGTTCCTGTTTGTTGAAGTCGGAGTGGAGAGGAGGAGAGACTGGTTGACACTTCAGGTCAGCGGCGTCGTCGTGTCCTGGCGCTGGTCCTTCATCAGATCTGGATACGGCCTGGTTCCGGTGGACAGCGGTAAACCTCGGGATAGACAGAGAGACTAATATTAGCGTAGACGCCATCCTTCTTATGATGTACCAAGTACATCAGGATTTACGGGAAGTGTTCCCGGTCCCGGCTGTTCTAAACTATGCAGCCTAACATTGAATTATAGAAGTCTATAATGTGTTATGTGTATGCTAGGCCGAAGAGATGTGTTTTTAGTCTAGATTTGAACTGACAGAGTGTGTCTGCTTCCCGGACAATGGTAGGAAGACTTTTCCAAAGTTTTGGTGCTAAATAGGAAAAGGATCTACCGCCAGCAGTCGATTTTGATATTCTAGGTATTATTAACTGGCCGGAATTTTGAGATCGCAGTAGACGTGAAGGACTATAATGCGTTAAGAGCCCGCTCAAGTACTGCGGAGCTAAACCATTTAGTGCTTTGTAAGTGATCAGCAATATTTTAAAATTTATACGATGTTTAATAGGCAGCCAATGCAGTGTTGACAGAACGGGGCTAATATGGTCATACTTCCTGGTTCTAGTAAGAACTCGAGCTGCTGCGTTTTGAACCAGCTGTAGTTTGTTTATTAAGCATGCAGGGCAACCACCCAGTAGAGCATTACAATAATCTAGCCTTGAGGTCATAAACGCATGAACTAATTGTTCTGCATTATTCATTGAGAGCATATGACGTAATTTAGATATATTTTTAAGATGGAAGAAAGCGGTTTTACAGATACTAGACACATGACTTTCAAATGAAAGATTGGTATCAAAGAGCACACCCAGGTTCCTAACCGACGACGAAGACTTAACAGAGCAGCCATCAAGTGTTAGACAGTACTCTAGGTTATTACGTGTGGAAGTTTTTTGTCCAATAATTAGAATCTCAGTTTTTTCTGAATTTAGTAGTAGGAAATTACTAGTCATCCAATTTTTTATATCAGCTATGCATTCCGTTAATTTTGTGAATTGGTAGGTTTCGTTAGGTTTTGAAGAAATATACAGCTGAGTATCGTCAGCATAACAGTGAAAACTAATTCCATGTTTCCTAATGATATCTCCTAATGGTAGCATATACAGAGTGAACAGCAGCGGTCCTAGTACTGAGCCTTGTGGTACGCCATACTGAACTTGTGATTGATAAGACATCTCTTCATTTACTGCTACAAACTGATAACGGTCAGATAAGTATGATTTAAACCATGCTAGTGCAATTCCACTAATGCCAACATAATGTTCGAGTCTATTTAAAAGGATGTTGTGGTCAATGGTGTCAAATGCAGCACTAAGATCAAGTAATACTAATAGAGAGATACAACCACGAACGGATGATAAGAGCAAATCATTTGTGACTCTAACGAGAGCTGTCTCGGTACTATGGTACGGTCTAAATCCGGACTGAAAATCCTCGCAGATATCATTTCTTTCAAGAAAGGAACACAGTTGTGAGGATACTGCTTTTTCTAATATCTTTGACAGAAATGGCAGATTAGAGATCGGCCTGTAATTGACTAGTTTTGTAGGATCAAGTTGCTGTTTTTTAACAAGCGGTTTAATCATAGCTAGCTTAAAGGTTTTTGGTACATATCCTAGAGACAAAGATGAATTAATGATATTAAGAAGAGGATCTATGACATCTGGAAGCATCTCTTTCAGCAGCTTAGTCGGTATAGGGTCTACATACACGTTGTCGATTTAGATGATTTGACGAGTTTGCAAAATTCTTCCTCTCCTATAGCAATGAATGAATCAAATTTTCCCTCAGAGAGACTAGAATGCACTACCTGATGCGATACTGTATTAGACGGTTGCATAGTTATAATTTTGTCCCTGATATTATCGATCTTATAAGTGAAGAAGTTCATAAAATCATTACTGCTGTGTTTCTTGGAAACTTCTGGGCTTGAAGCTTTCTTTTTCGTTAGTTTAGCCACTGTTTCAAATAAATACCTAGGATTATGTTTATTTTCTTCTAATAGGGTTGAAAAATAAGCAGATCTAGCAGCTTTTTTGGAAAAAGGAAATGTGGCATCACAGAAAACACTCGTCTGATGTCATGTGACTTCCTGGAGCAGTTATTTGTGCCTATAGAAGGGTATACAGCGAACTTTCAGGCATTGTTGGACCTTTGAAGTTGGACAGATGACACACACACAAAGACATCAACAATCAGGTTTTGACTATATTTTTAATCATTTTTTTTTTTTATTAATTTAGCTATTATCAGTTTGTTTCAATTATCTTTTTAAAAACAACATTTTAACAACAGAAACACATAATACAGTATGTTTGAATAAGACACAACACACACTTGGTGAAGTACACATCGACAGGCTTCTAAACGTCAAGACAGCATCCAGTAGTGTTAGTGTGCTTAGGCTGCAGAAATAAAGAATATAAAAATAGTATTGTTGTACTGCTGATGAAATTGGGCATTATGAGGATTAATACATATTTATATAGCAAATTAATTATTTAGTAGCTTAATATTATCATTAAACCATATTCTAGACCAGTGGTTCCCAAACCTGGTCCTCTGGCCCCCCAAAACTGCATGTTTTAGAGTATGTGTCTCTCTACACAAACATACATAATTACATTTATATAGCGCCTTTCTGGACACTCAAAGCGCTTTACATAGAAGTGGGGAATCTCCTCAACCACCACCAATGTGCAGCATCCACTTGGATGATGCGACGGCAGCCATATTGCGCCAGAACGCCCACCACACACCAGCTTACTGGTGGAGAGGAGACAGTGATGAAGCCAATCAGTATATAGGAGGATGATTAGGAGGCCATGATGGACAGAGGCCACTAGGCAAATTTGGCCAGGATGCCGGGGTTACACCCCTACTCTTTTTCGATGGACATCCTGGGATTTTTAGTGACCACAGAGAGTCAGGACCTCGGTTTAACGTCTCATCCGAAGGACGGTGCTCTTTGTCAGTATAGTGTCCCCGTCACTACACTGGGGCGTTAGGACCCACACAGACCACAGGGTGAGCGCCCCCTGCTGGCCTCACTAACACCTCTTCCAGCAGCAACCTGGTTTTCTCAGGAGGTCTCCCATCCAAGTACTAACCAGGCTCAGCCCCGCTTAGCTTCAGTGGGAAACCAGTCTTGGGTTACAGGGTGATATGGCTGCTGGATACATGATTGAACTCATCAGCTCTTTACAAGAAGCTCCAAGACCTGAGATGGGTGTGTCCGGTAATAGAGACACCTAAATGTGTAGTTCTGGGGGCTCCAGGAACACTGTTCTAGCCTAAACTTTCATTTCGTCTCACATGTAGAAAACAAAATATTCGATAGAACAGCGGCTTTGTCATGGATTAATGATTTGGAGAGATCACTTGGAAATATTAAATATAATCCTCCTTGTTGCTCAAATTGGCCTCACATCAGAATTTGTCTTTCCCCTGCGCATGGCTGGTCCATCCCTTCTAATTTTACAGTGGAATTCACTGCAAAATACAATGACACGACTGTTGTATACACGTATTGAAACATTTATTTGGATTTATTGTATTGTGGTTACCAAACTTGATGGTAACGAAGATACCAAATTATGCCAAACACTGTGAATTGCATAAAAGACTTGTAAAAAGCAAACTCTCTGCTTCAACCGAACTTATGTTATGTTATGGATGGAGACTGTATGAAGTATCCGTTTGCACTGTGGTTTCCTGTGTCTCGTGTGATTTGCTTGAATAAAGAGGGCAAACTTCCGTTCTCTCTGCAAACTCAAATTCTGTTGAACTGATTGTCTGTCAACACCAGTGGTCTCCCATCCCCCAACACTCATTAGTAGAGACTCCGAGATCTGAAATGTGTGTGTCAGATGAGGGAGACATACACCATATACAATGTGCAAAAAAGTTTTGTTTGGTTCTGTTTTTTTTTTTTTCTGGTGTTTTACTCTGCAATATTTGGAGCAGGATGTCATGATCTCTCATCAAAGAATGTTTAAAGAAGTCCATCTTTGTGTGAATATTACCGGTATATTAATATACAGTATATTAATTAATATTTATTCCAGATATGTGGTGCAATACCTGACCTGTATATTATTTCCTTTTCTCTCCAGTGAAATAATGAGGTGATGTCCCTGGTGAAGACAAAGGGACCAGCACAGACGACTTCAACCAGACTCACCCCAATACAAAACATTTAGAAGAACCAACTGAATCTAAACGAAATAGGACTTCAGGTCCCATTACATCAAAAGATCAAACCCTTAAAACCAAGGTAAGCACAGACCTCAGTTCTATAACTCAATGCATAAAAAGATGGTTAAGCCTGCGATTTGCTGTTTGCATCCACAAGTCAACAGCTGACTCTGGGTCAAAAGTCTCTGTTGTCATCTTAGAAAAGGGAATGTGCATCTGAGATGAGAGGCGAGAGTCTGACAGGCAGGATCTGTACTTGTTTTTGATTATATTGAGACATGAAAATCCCCTCTTGCATTCAGGACTACTCAGTGGCAGTGTGAGTGACAACACAAGGACTTTCTGAATGTTGGTGTAGATATCTGGATTGCTTCATGAAGTAATTCGAGGAAGCAGCCAGACGTTTTCCTGCTTGCTTCAAACGCATTCATTCTCTTACAGTGGAGTCTCTGTCAACACACAAGCAGGCTTCATATTTCTGCATTATGTTAACAAAGTGTTGTGTTTCCAGAACTGCGAACGTCTTGCATTTCCTGAGGCCAAGTTGAAAGATCAAAAATGAAAAAGGTATCACATGCCAGTTATGTGCACTCCTGATAATAAAACATAATTATAAACAAATTGTAAACCATTAACATAAAATTCCATATTTCCATGCTTAACGTACCCAAATTAAATTAAACAATGAATACACGTCGCACCATGCCGTGAAGGCCGCACCACACAGCATAAACCATTGAAACAAAATATTTTTCTCCATGATATTCTACGTACAATACACATTCTATTAACAATCAACTAGATCTATTTTGTGCTTAACAAAACTAATTTAACAACATACCTGTAACAAAGGAGAAATCATCAGTGCATCAATGGGGCGACAGCAAAAGTAAAAAAAGTAAAAACAAATCAAAGAACTCTCCATAGTTAAAACAGCATTTAAATAAATACTTCGTTGCAAATCAGTATGACTTTCTTTCTTCTGTGGAACACAAAATACGATACAATGAAAGTCTATGGGGTCCAATGTTGTTTGGACATGTTTCCAACCTTTTTAAAAAAAAATATCTTCTTTATTTAAATTCCACAGAAGAAAGTAAGTCACACAGTATTTAAATGACAGGAGGGAGAGTAAATGATGAACATGTCCATCCCTTTATGGCCACAGTCCACACTCCTCATTGCTGTCTCCGGATCTCAAGCCAAGAGCACCTCTGAGATGTGGTGAAGCAACAGTATGTGCAGCAGATACATCTACAGCTGTTGATTGAGGGATTGATTAGACCAGTCAAGATAGACCAGAATCTAAGCAATGTTTCCAGAACCTTTTTGAATCTACGCCACAAAGAATTGATTAGGTTTACCTAATAAAGTAGCCACTGAGATAACAGCCACTTAGATCATGATAAGATCATTGTAAGTAGATATCATCAATATGTTGTTAATCTTTCTGAACAGCCAGTAGAAGAGAAGAACAACTCCAAACCTGTTGGCCATGTAGACATGATCAAGACTCAAGTACCATCTCACTCAACACACAGTGACACAGGTAAGAAAACACAATATTCACTGCAGCCAAACATTAATGAGAAGAAAGACACTGCAACTGTTGTTGTAAAATCATTTATTGAGAAAATGGTTTATAAAGAAAAACATACCATACTGAATGTTGTAAGCATTAATTAAGCATATGGCAGAGTAGAGAGAAATTGAAAATGTATTAGTAAGAGCTTTGCCAAAGAAAGAAGAAAAAGCAAGCATTAGCGGTTGATGGGGTGCATACGAGACGCAGGAGAAAGCAGAGGATCCGAGCCAGCAGACAAAGGACGAAAAAACGGAGAGCTTTATATATGAAGGTTTTAATGCGGTTTCCAGAACTAATGACAGTTCAAGACTTCCGATTGGACAGATTGTCTGTAAAGGACTGAATCTGTGCGGAGGGAGTGTTATGATGAACTAAATTGTAAGTATGGAAATTTAAATGCTTATTGTTTGGAACAGATTTGACTTACTTTACCTAACCTGAGAAAAATTGAAATATGTATTGTGAAAACAATAATAAATACGTACTTGTAAATAAGTCTAATTAAATAATTGATTCATTCAGAGTGAAGCGATTCATGTAAGTTCATATAGAAAAGACAGTATTTCACTAGATTCTGGCAGTTGGTGCCAGATCTGCTCTCTAAGACTCACTGTCTTCAATGCCTTTTGAACTTCCGCTTCTGCGAACACATGCTTCAAAACAGAAATGCACAGAGTCAGAGGGTAAGTTGTTGCATCATCTCGTTGTAAACTGACCATCTAACTGAATCTGAATCAAACCCATGTAAAATATAAAAAATAAAAAACATTTACCTTTTACATATAGTCATATTTATTTTCTTAAAACTAATTGAACAGTCAAAAAAAAAAAAAACTAAAAAAAAAACTAAATTAGAATAAATGAATAAATGCCACTAAAACTAAAACATTTTAGTCAAAAGGTTCTTGCCATGGTAGTTTTTCTATAATGTCGAAGATGTTAGGCTATAAGGGACTACAGATAAATATGATTAAGTATCTTCTGGTTCTTGTCAGATAAGGATTTGGTGTACTTTAACATTGTTCGAATAAACAAAAAAAATAATACAAATAAAGATAAACAAAACCAATAAATATAAAAAATTAAGTTTGACACTAGAAATGTTAAATATTACTGGTGCTCTTTATTTTTAAAAGTTATATGATATGATCATTGTCAGTTTCTGTACATATAAAACTATAACTTTTAATGATTAAATAACTTAATTGCAGCAATAATTAGATTATTATGGAATATTACGCTTCAGTTATTTACCTGAGTGTCATGTACTGCCATACTGTTTGTATTACTGAAGTCATATTGTGAGAAATATTGTCTTTCAGTGGAGCAGTTTAATAGGCTTTTATCATGTATCCTGACTCAAATAATGTGTTTCTAACAGCAAACACTCAGAATACAGTGAGATGATCTGCTGATGATCCTGAATGGCTTGTTGAATGAGTGTTGATAGTCTGAGGCTCATCAATATTAACAGATCTGCTGAAAACACTCTTTATTTCATGACAATAGTTCCTGTTTTCTCCTCATTTATTATGCTGAAGTATGTATTCGGTAAACTCCTGCACTCTGAGACTGAGTTTATTAAAGAGGACAGTGAGAACACGAGTGATCCAGAACCCTGCAGAATGAAACACTGAAGATCCTGAAGAACAAAGAGGTTGGTGTTTATTCTTCATTCATTCATGATGCTGAAGAACATTCATGTTAGAAACATTCAAGCACTTCATCACATTTAGATAAACAGTTCAACTATGAAATGAGTACAGGGTTTCAACAAATGTTCAGTGGAGGGAGATTTGAGAAACTTTCATATTGAGTGTAAACATCAGGTCAAATTAACTCCCTTATTTTATATCAGGTTCACCTTTTTTTTGCAACCATGTTACCAAAATGGTGGACATTTTTCAATATGGTTTACAATATGTGTTTTTTTTATTATTATTATGAGACACGGCCATAAATCAGAAAAAGAGAAAACACTGTTTTGATGATTGTTTATATATTTGTTATGGTTATTCATGTAAACTTTGTATGTAGACTATTGTTGTGGGGGCGGGGGATTTGTTACATTAGGCATGTTTGAGAAGTTTGGGAATGTTCGCTCATAATTTATACACAAATCTACTGCAGTTGAATTTTCCTATTGGAAGTTGTGGTGCCGTGTGACGTAAGCAGGCACCAGCTCACTCTCGTGGGGGAGAAAAGTCCTCGACTTCAAATGACCGCTCTGTTGCAAAGCTACTGGCGTCACTCCAGTCACTCTCCATCTTTGCGAGTCTGACAGCAGCTGTCAATTAATCCGTCACTGCGGGTCTCAATAGAAAAAAAGAAGAGGAGAAGAAAAGTGTCCAGTTTCAAAGATACATGGAAGTATATATTGCGTTTGCATGGAAGAGTAGAAGTGGAAGATTAACTAGATGTTCTGATGAAAAACAATGAAGAAAAAAAAGTAATATATGCATGTCTCTCTTAAAAGTGTTAAGGCCACCTTCTTCAACTCCTGAACTTTGCCTTGAAATAAAAAATGTTTTCCAGTGTGAATTTTCTGGTGCTCTTTCAGTTCATCTTCTGTAGTAAAGCACTTATTCACTGAAACACACAGCGCTGTGTCTTTTCTGGTGTAATATTACTAATTAATCTTCTCCTTAGTGTGAATCTTCAGGTGTTTCTTCAGGACTGAAGCCCAATGAATCGGTTTACCGCACTGATCACAGTTAAATGGTCTTTCTTCAGAATGAGAAGATGTGATTTCAGAGAGAAATGCTGAGCCACTTCTTCCCAGTGTGAACTCTCATGTGAATCTTCAGACTTGATTTACATGTGAAGCGTTTTTTACACTGAGGGCAGGAGACAGATTTATTAGCTTCTGTTTTTCCTTCCTTGTTCGCGTCCATCAGGTCTAAAAGAAACATTAAATCATGTGAGATTTCAAATGAGAGACAAACGTGAAATGAAAAGTGAAGCTCAAAGTCAAGATCACTGAGTATAATAGTCATTTTAATCCCATCAAATCTGGTCAACAACTGCGGTGCACGATTATGATCTATTTTAATGTCATGAAGATGATTTGTGTTGTAAATCACTAGTTTGGTCATGAAACCCTAGATGGCACAGGCTTGACATATGATCTGTGAGAAATCACAAAGTTTCCAACACGGCACAAGCTGATTGGCCTCTAAGCCATGCAAAAATGTGAGAATTTGTTGACAGACAGCCCTTTCACAGCAAACGTCAAACAAATATGTGTTGGACTGAAGGAAAAGTAAATTCACACCTATTCAACAGAGGGCGATACATGCACTGAACTTTCAGCCGTCGTAAAAATGTCTGCCTAAGTAATAAATGTAAATGTCTTGTAAATGTAAAAAAAAAAAACTTTCAATGGACCATTTTACACAAATTGCTAATCATGGATTACTTGTGTAGTTCAAAAAGTGTTAATGAAATGCTGTTTAATTTAAAGTAATTTTAATCTTTAATGCTGGTTTCACTAGTGCCACCAAATGCTCTTAAATGTGTATCTGCAGCAGCTCCAAAGTGTACATCTTATTGGTCTTATTGAAAGCTTCAACCAGTATTTCCTTCCAAAATGTGCTGTGATTGGTTAGCTGGCCCAGTGAGTTATGATTGGCAGCGCTTAGCGCGTGTTACTTAATGTCTGATTCAGTCTGATTCAGACTGGAATTGGTTTGAAATTGATGCCATCCATAATATTTACTAAGTACTAGAGCTCGTTATGCATTATGGTTAGGTCTGGGTCATTTCCCGAACACGCGCTAAGCACTGCCAATCATAACTCACTGGGCCAGCTAACCAATCACAGCACATTTTGGAAGAAAATACTGGTTGAAGCATTCAACCAGAGGAGCTATAATAATGTAAAATATGTGACAAATAATGTGTTTTTTGAACAATCAAGCATGAAAGCATATTCTAGTACACCCCAAAAACAACCAAGACTTCATTGAACAAGATGTGCATTTATGTAGCCATATTTTTTAATACATTTTAGACAGGGCTCCAGACTGCGACCAAATTTTAAGAATTTTAAATCCAGTCGCACATGTGCGACCAGTAATATATATATATATATATATTTTTTTTTTTTTTTTACGTTAAACGTGTGAGAAGAATAGGGAATGGCCACTGTAAGTGGCTAAAATGTGTGGAGGGGGGAGGGGCCTAGAGATAGTCGAGCGCGCGTAAACATCAGTGGGAAGGAGATATGTGCGTCTGAGCTATGAGCAAGCGAACTATAGATTTGTTCTTCCGACCTGCGGCTAGTGCGGCTAGTGTGCCAGTGCCAGAGTCTGTGTCACCGTCGGATGATGATGCAGATGAGTCAGAGGTTGGTGTGGCGAAAAAGGCCTGCACTTACAATTTTCGAGAAGACTGGCTAAGAGAATTCAACTGGCTGAGGTACTGTAAGCAGTCGAGCTCTATGAACTGTGAATACTGCAGCAGCTACCCCAGAACTGCGGGGGACACTAAATTTGCCGATAGTACAGGCACTTCGCAGTTTAAGCACAATACATTGATTAAACACAATCTCAGTATGCCATGACATGTTTATAAATCAAAAAGCAACGCCACTGCCGGTTGCTTTTAGAAGACAGATGACTGAAAATCAGAGCGCAGATGAGGCAGAGATAGGGCTGTAACGATACAGCAAACCCACGATTCGGTTCGTATCCCGATTTCTGACCCACGATTCGATACACCGCGATTCTTGCGAGGAGGGAGGATTTTAAAAGCCAAATAAATAAATAAATAAATAGCTAAAGCTATAACTCTGTTTTCTTGTAACAAAATACTTTTGAAAAACAAACAGAACTATACTCCATTGTGGAGATTCGAGCATGTTAAAAATTCTTCTGAGGTAACCGAGGCTTACTGTCTGTGCTGTAAACCACAAATAATATATTGCCTATTCCGCATGACCCGCATCTCAAGCGCAGGAATAACGCTTGCCACAAAGTGAACACGCCTAGAGAAATGCACACTTCCTACGAATTAGCCTAAGCCGCCATTTCTTTATGTTTTGAATTAACGTTAAATCAAGTAAACGTATTTCAAGCTTTCTAAGTTTCGATTCGTTTATGAGGTGAGTTCCAGTTCACGCGCGCGCCGGTGCCACACACACACACACACACACACACACACACACACACAAGCAAACACCGCGCACTTTGCTCACGACACTTGCTCTGGTGTTTGCTTGTGTGTGTGTGCTCGCGCGCGCATGTGTGCGTGTGGGGGAGAGGTGCGATTTTTGAATAATAATCAAATGATACCCAGCGATCTTCGAATATTATTTTTGCTTGAAATTCCCATACCTAATATGTAAAAGACCCCGTCACAGCCCTAGGATCTATTCTGGACGAGAAAGATAAGTCTGGGAAGGGGTGTGTCGATCGCGATCTGCCTTCTCATACCGCGACACAGGTTCGTGGATCTGAGTGTCGCGATTTCGGTTTAATATCGTAAATCGTTACAGCCCTAGGCAGAGATGATATTGAAATTTAACACGGCCTACTTCGTTGCTAAGGAGGAACTACCCTTCACCAAATACAAAAGCCAGCTCGACCTTCAAAGGAAGAATGGCTTAAAACTTAACGAAACATACAACAACGATACAGCATGCGCACAATTCGTTGGAGTAATTGCGGATACTCTGAAGGGGAAGACTTGCACGAAAATCAAGGATGCTCCGTATTTATCAATTATGATCGATGGGGACACCGACGTTTTAACAAAGGAATGCGAAATCATATACGCAAGAATTTCTAAACGAAGGGAAACCAATTAATATTTTGATTGGCCACATCGAAGTGAAACATGCACATGCTCAAGGTATGTTTTAATTCAATTATATTAACTTATTTAGCTGATGTCTTTACTTTGAATATTTATAAGTTTAAATAATCACTTAAGGTGCCATAATGATTCAGCTGTGCCTCAAGGTAATGTTATGTTTTAATTCAAATTATGTTTAGACCTATTACTAACTTCTTTAGCTGTCTTTACTGTGAATATTTATTAGTTTAAATAATCACTTAAGGTGCCATAATGATTCAGCTGTGAGGTGTGATGACAGAGGGAAAAAACTGTTCAGGCAACTGGTGTTTTCGTCCAGTGTAAGACATAATTGTACACCATAGTAATGTGCTTGCATTTTAAGGTGTATATGATGCCACCAAAGAGGCCTTTCAGCATCTAGGGACAGAAACAGGGTGGTTAGAGAAGACAGTTGCCATGGGAGCTGATGGTGCAGCTGTCAACCTCGGGCATAAAGGAGGGGTAATAGCCCTCCTCCAAGCTGAGGCAGGGGCTTTTATTGTCCCATTTCATTGCATGCCACATAGGTAGGTTAAATGTGAACCTTCAGAATAAAGATAGGGTAGTAACCTAAACAATGCATGTTTAATTTTAAGTTGAATTCATTGTAATTGTAGACTGGAGCTGGCAATGCTATCTGTACAAAGGAAAATTCCCATGGTGGATCATGTCTACAATCTCCTCAACATGGTTTGGAAGACATATCACTTTAGCAGCAAGTCTATGAGAGAACTACGAGCATTGGAGAGGAGTTGGGTGTTCGTGTAAATGTACCAGGTAGTGTCAGTGGGACACGCTAGCTACCACATGTGAACCTGCAAAACCTGCAAACCTTGCTAAAACCTGGAGGAAAGGATAAACATCTGCAGAACCCTGGCCAGTTCACAGCCGTGTATTACCACATGAAACATTTGACTGCATCATCCACCAATGCTGATATTGCTGGGAGATCATTGAAGGTCTGTATTTCATTTAAAAATTATTTCATATTTGGGAGGAATACAAAATAACTGATATTGGTGGTTAGTGGTTAGTAATTGGTTATGTCTTGCAGGTCAAGAAGATGATGGAAGATGGAAGCTTTGTGGGTTTCTGTCACTTCTTGGCTGACTTGTTTGAGGCCATAAGTAAATTCAGCTTTATTCTCCAAAGAAATGATGTTATTTTGCCTCAGGTAATGTTGACATGTTAGGAAGAATATAGTTTAAGCTTACAGTGTAGGCTACAAAGAATTTTAATCAAGGAATATGTAGCTTTTACTCTTGTTTTTCACAAGGAAAATGTTTTACAGGCTGTGAATGGGATTGAGAATCTCCTTGCAACTATTGAGGCCATGTCAGTGAGATGCAAGCCAGGTGGTAGGCTGGCAGAATTACTGGCAGACCTTCAGGCCCAGATAAGACAACAAGAGGGTGAGGGGGAGACTCACCTTTTGTACAAGTTTCAGGTGAGCAGGGTTTTTTTTAAAGTGAATTTTAGATTTGGAGTTTATTTTTTTTATTCTTGTCTAAATGTTGAATGTTTTGTGAACTCAAGGGATCACCATCAAATATGAAGTTGCTGGGCTTGGAAAGGAAGGACTCTCCATTGCAAGCACACCTAAGCTACAACAAGCAGTGAGAGCAACCAGCGACTGCACTTTGCTTCATTTGAAGCAAAGCTTCAGCAGTCAGCTTTGTAAGTGAAAGCACAGAATTACCGGTATATATTTTTAAAAATCTGTGAAAATAAGATAAGCTATCATTATGACTCTTTTTTTCTTCTCTCAACTCTGTCTTTCTATTCCTTGATAGATGAAGAGTCTACATCAGCATCAGCAAAGGCAGTGAAGTCATTCAAGATATTCAGTCATGATTCCTGGCCAGAGCAACGAGAGCTGACAGACTATGGTGCAGAGGAGCTGGACTTCCTGCTAGACCACTTTTCCTCTGTCTTAACAAGGTTAGTGACTCATTTTAAATTATCATAAATATATAAAAAGTATAACACAGAGCAACATTTCATACATCTACTTTGATCCTGAACCTAGATTGTTTGGTCAGTTTTTCCTTTCACTCATTATAGAAATGGGTGTGATTTCTGTCTGGCTAGAGAGGAATTTCAATCCATGAAGACATTCATCATTAGGAACTACATGGACAAGTCTTACCATGCCTTATGGGGGATGATGGTAACTAAGTTGCCATTCTGCTCTGATTACAAGGTACGCCATTATGATCATATCCTTGTTAATTTAGTTAGTAATTACTACTTTTTGATTAAATAAAACCTACACTAATGATCCATTCTTTGTAGAACATCCTGCATCTTGTGCACATCATGCTGGTCCTCCCGGTCTCCTCTGCTATATGTGAAAGGGGATTTTCTGCTCAGAAGAGGATTAAATCTGATGTCAGGGGGTCCCTGCATGTAGACACTGTGGAGGACTTGATTTGAATTAGCATGGAGGGACCTAGTTTACAAGAGTTTGATGCCAAGGAAGCTGTACAAACATGGTTCAGTCAGGGTAAAAGGTCTAGAAGGCCAAATTACAAGGGCTGGCCTTCTGAGCCTCCTAGTGGAACACAGAAGGATCTGCTCTAAGGGGGAGTGAGTAAAGGCTCAAGTTGTTTAGGCCTACTCTTTCTAGTGGAATGTTATTGGCCAGTGCCCCTAATGTTTACATACATTTAAGTATTGTTTGTAACTGTGAAATGACCGAAAGGTTACTAAAGCACTTTGACATATTTTCACATATTCTGAATGTGTGGTATATTTGTACTGACAGCGATGGTGCTATCAGTTTACCTTGTTGCATCTTCAAAAGTGCAGAATAAAATGTGACACTGAATTTGAAACAGCGGATTGTAATTTCTGCATCTATTATCAAAGTATTTATTAGTAATACAGTAGAAATTAGTATATTTGGTTATGTTGATTTACGGTGTGCGCCCCTAAATTTTCTGGTTGTGCTTGTGCCCCTAAAATTTTCAGTTGGGGGCCACTGTGCTCCTAGTGAAAAAAGTTAGTTTGGAGCCCTGTTAGATACAATGTATATTAGATTATAAACCATTTAATCACATTTGTCGGAAAACTATGGTAATACAAACAGTAATCGATCACAACTATTCCCTGAATAGAATGGAAGCTTATGTGAAAACTTTGTTTTTTTTAACAAACCACCATACCTCTGGCAGAATGAGCTCTTAGCCGATCTGGAAGAGTCCCATGCTATTATAACCGAATATTATAGCTTCCACTACCCAGTGAAAAACGTTTACCCTTATGAGAATCAGCCCAAGAAACTACTGATGGATTACTCTTCCTTTGTATTTTCATTCAAAAAAGTGACACAGTGAAGCCACTCATCCTCCGGTGATGAAAAAGGTGGCTGATGGTAAGCCAATGTATCCGCCTATTTACAGGCGAGAGCAGAATTAATTTCGCTTACTTTAGGCACAAACACTGGATTGGTGCTGAGAACTGCATACAGGAGTTATGAACCAACAAAGCATTAAGTTCACTTACCCGCTTCACAGTTGAAAGAGACAATAATAAAGCAGCCTTTAGCGAAAGGAGCTTTAAATCAATACTACCTATAGGCTCAAAAGGGGCTGAGGACCACAGACAGATCCAACAATCAAGTCAGTGGCTTAAAAACCTTGCTCAGATGCCGCGCACCTCTCATAAACCTACAGATGAGCGGGTGTTTCTTGCCCCACATAGCATTCAGAAATCACAGAAAATATGCCTTTAGAAAAGAAAAGGATCTGCCCTTATCCAAAAGCTCCTGCAGGAAGCATGACACATCCACAAAGGAACAGAGAAAAGGAACAATGCGTCTGTGCACATAGTTGCTCAAACATTCATTTCCCTTCATAAGCAGAGCGAGTTGAAGGACGATCAGAGGAAACGTGTACAACAGTGCATTTAGCCACCCGTGCTCCCGAGTGAAGGCAGAGAGAAGAATAGGGCAATGAGTGAAAGCTGTGATAGCTGACCTCCGGCAGCACAATCCAACTTGCTCTCTTACTCAACAAAGATGCGATTTCTTCCTCTAAAATCTGAGATGATTCCCCTTCTGCTCTTTACTTCAACACACCACTGGAAAGTGGAGGTTGTACAGCAAATTGCAGACTATAACCCGATTGTTACGGATAAAACCCAGGGGTGTACTGTGCATATGTGCCCACTTCCTGCAGCTCTCGCTCACTTGACGCGGCGGCGCCATCTGGCAGCTCTGATCTAGACAGTTTTGTTTTTGTGCTCTTGTGCTTTTGTGCAGGTATAGCACTGAGGGAATTGGTGTCAACTTCACAACTGAACAAACTTTTTCACTATTCTCCTTATAGTGTTTAGCCTTCTCAGTTGTTTAGAGGGGGAGAAAATAACTCTTTGAGAGAGGAAACAACAGATACTCCATTCAAGGAGTATAAAACCAATTCCATTTGAGGCCAGTCAACAAGAGTTTCACCGCTGCACTCAGGCACATTTCAATAGATTGAGCTCCACCTGAGCTGGGCTGAGCTGAAATAATTTTCTCATTATAATGTCTTGCACCCAGGGTCTAAAATTAACACTTGCCAAGTGCAACATGCAAGTAAAGTTGGAGTTGGCGAGTATATTAAACAGTGTTAGTTGCCAGTAACAATTTTTGAAGTGCAATGTTGTGACAACATGGACAATGCTCTGTACAGTTGATGTGTCCTGGCAGGTAAAACATTTAATTGTATCACAGGTGTGACAAAAAGTTAGTTTTAGGCCCTGCTTGCACCTACTTCCTAATAATAATGAAAAACTTTCCAAGCAGATATCAATGAAAACAATGTCCTGATGCTCATCGTGGATGTAAGGAAACTACTTTGTTGTTTTAGCAATGTAGAAGCCTGTTTTTTCCTTTTTTGTTTAAATGTTATACGTGTATGAATTTATATGCATGTTTACTTAAGTTTCTGTTTTCCTCTAATGATGTAATGAGGTGGTCTGAACCTATGATGCAAGTGTGTTTTAGACAGTAGTCAGGTGAGGGTGTGGCCAATTGGGGAAAGGGACAAAGTTTTGAGACCGTGGAGGTGATTAGATCGGTCTCTGATTTCCTTTATTTATTTTGAAAGCAATCGTGAATTTGGAAAACAAGTAAAGTTTATGGAACACACACATAAAGATGAACTACTTACCGCGATTTCAGACCGCTGTGATGTGGTTTCTCCACTGCATGGATCCTCATGTGTAGCTTCAGGTGACTTTTAAAAGAGAAATTCGTCCTGCACTGATCACACGTGTGCGGCTTCTCTCTGATGTGGGTCCTTTCATGTTTTTTCAGATCTGCTGACCGACTGAATCTCTTGTCACAGTGTGAACACTTGTAAGGTTTTTCTCCAGTGTGGATCTTCATGTGTAGCTCCAGGTATCGTTTAATAGCGAAACTGGTTCCACACTGATCACACGTGTGCGGCTTCTCTCCGCTGTGGATCCTCTCATGTGTTTTCAGAGATGATGGTTGACTAAATCTCTTGTCACAGTGTGAACACTTGTAAGGTTTTTCTCCAGTGTGAATTCTCTCATGTGTTTTCAGATTTGCTGGCTGACTGAATCTCTTGTCACAGTGTGAACACTTGTAAGGTTTTTCTCCAGTGTGGATCCTCGTGTGTAGCTTTAGTTGAGCTTTAATAGCAAAACTCTTTCCACACTGATCACATGTGTGCGGCTTCTCTCCGCTGTGAATCATCTCATGTTTTTTCAGAGATGATGGCTGACTGAATGTCTTGTCACAGTGTGAACACTTGTAAGGTTTTTCCCCAGTGTGAATTCTCTGGTGCAGTTTTAAAAAGGCCACTGAAATAAAACACTTCCCACACTCATAGCACACATGATCTCTTACACCAGTATGAATTTTCTCATGTCTATGTAAATATGGCAGCAGTGAAAAACTCTTCCCACATACAGAACATGAATGTGGCTTCTCCTTTGTATGAACTGTCAGGTGTGTCTTCAAGGCTAATGCCCAAAGAAACGTTTTCCCGCACAGATTACATGTGTAAGGCTTCTCTCCGGTGTGGATATTCCTGTGCCCTTTAAGTTGTGCCAATTGTGTGAAACTCTTCCCGCAGTGATCACATGTGAACGGTCTTTCTCCGGTGTGGATCCTCATGTGAACTTTAAGACTTTCTCTGTATGGGAAACTCTTCCCGCACTGAGTGCATGTGAATGGCTTCTCTCCAGTATGAACTCTCATGTGATTCTCTAGGTGTTGTTTGCTTGAGAATCTCTTTTCACAGCAATTACAAGTGAACAGCTTCTCTCCAGTGTGTCTCCTCATGTGAACAATAAAACCTTCTCTGTATGGAAACCTCTTCCCGCACTGATCACATGTGAACGGCTTCTCTCCAGTATGAACTCTCATGTGTTTCTTAAGGTGAGATGATCGCAAGAAACTCTTCCCACATTGATGACATACATGTGGCTTCTCTCCAGTATGAACACTCATGTGAAGCTCAAGACTTTGTTTGTATGGGAATCTCTTCCCGCACTGATCACATGAGAACGGCTTCTCTCCGGTGTGGATTCTCATGTGAATCTCAAGACTTTGTTTATATACGAAGCCCTTTCCACACTGAGTGCAGGTTGTAGATTTCTTGTCTCTTTTCTTTAAAGATGTCTTTTTAGTCTTTGAGCGACTCAAAGGTTTTTCTCCAGGTTTAACATGTTCCTCCTCCACTTCACTCAGTTCTTCACTCTCCTCCTTCACTTCTCTCAGTTCTTCACTCTCCTCCTTCACTTCCATCAGGTCTGAAATGAAAAAAACAAAAACAAAAAAGTAATTTTTAGTAAATCTTCCAGTTATTGAACATTATAGGCACATGTTCCATGTTTCTCTAGTGACAACTACACTTTTGTTTGAATAACGACACAATTACCTGATGTAATATAATATTAACATTAAAGAATAGAGAATACTGCCATAATTATTGCACCAACTTTTAGATTGCCATTTCATTTATTTGACTAAACGTCTTAAAGGTATAGCGGAGGATTTTCTTTTTTCGGGTGGGTAGCCTATACTATTGGTCCACCTAAGTGTCAATCATTCTGGTGATATGTTTACGTAAGGCCGTTCACACGCTGGCGTGCGCTAAAAGCACAGGTTGGGCTTCCCACTGATGCCGCAGTCGCGAAGATTCTACTAGACAGGTAAAGTTTGTCATGCTATTTGGAGAAATCCATTTAAAATCACTGCTAGTAGGCATTCCCTCTCGGGAGCAAATAGAGTGTTGCGCATGTGCATAAAAACAAAAAGATGGAGTGGGCGGGTCTTTTCTAAAATTAGAAAAGATCCTCCGCTATACCTTTAATATATTATATAAATAATACTTAGTGCTGCTGGTCTTACACTAGACTGCTGTCATATATTTAGATATTTAATTATTTTATTCCATTTTGCTACTTGTATATTTATTATAATCTGTTTACAGAATTTTTTTACAAACATTTCCACTGCATTGAAACTGTAAAAACTGTGGCCTATGCAAACGGAATTTCGTTCTGTATACACTTCTTTTATTCTGAATGACAATAAAGTATGTCAAGTCAATATTAAAGGTTGGTCACACTAGACTTTTTCTTCCATCGACTTCCATTTATACGCATGTGAATGTAGGACACCTGCTTTTGTATCGAGTGAAGACTTGCAGTCAAGTGGAGTAGATTGCATATTTACTTAACGCACAAGAGAAAACAAATGAACAATTAGTTCATGCGTTCATGACCTCAAGGCTAGATTATTGTAATGCTCTACTGGGTGGTTGCCCTGCATGCTTAATAAACAAACTACAGCTGGTTCAAAACGCAGCAGCTCGAGCTCTTACCAGAACCAGGAAGTATGACCATATTAGCCCCGTTCTGTCAACAATGCATTGGTTCCCTATTAAACATTGTATAAATTTTAAAATATTGCTGATTACTTATAAAGCACTAAATGGTTTCACTTCGCAGTACTTGAGCGAGCTCTTAACGCATTATAGTCCTTCACGTCTACTGCAATCTCAAAATTCCGGCCAGTTAATAATACCTAGAATATCAAAATCGACTGCTGGCGGCAGATCCTTTTCCTATTTAGCACCAAAACTCTGGAACAGTCTTCCTAACATTGTCCGGGAAGCAGACACACTCTGTCAGTTCAAAGCTAGATTAAAGACACATCTCTTTGGCCTAGCATTCACATAATGCATTATAGACTTCTATAACTCAATGTTAGGCTGCATAGATTAGGTCAGCCGGAACTGGGAACACTTCCCTTAAATCCTGATGTACTCGTTACATCATAAGAAGAGTGGCATCTACGCTAATTTTAGTCTTTGTTTATCCCGAGGTTTTCCCGCAGCCTGCCAGATCCAGGCCGTATCCAGATCTGACAAAGGACCTTCGCCTGGACCCGATGACAACGCAGTGCTGAAGAGCCAACTAGCCTCTCCCTATGGAGGATCCCTTTACCACTCTACAGATAAAGCGCTGTCGGGATCATTTCGGTTTCGCGTATCTATCCCGAAGTGATACAATTCTGTTTAAATATTAAGGCCAGACAAGTAGTTTGTTAAGGCTTGGTTTGTAGGAAATTACAAACCTGCGCACATATATTTAAATGCGCATAACTATAGAATTAATTCTTAATGCGCATGTGAAGGCCATCAGCGTTTCTCACAGGTTCGCGTTTAAAGTCTGTGTAGAGATAATGGTGTTGTCTTAGCGGTCTCTAATTTAATAACTAATGATCCTTGCGACGGAAGTGAATCAATCAAAACTAACTTTAGCTGGAAAATAACATTATTTAAAAACCGCTATAAAGCCAAAACAATCTGTTACCTTAAATTATACGTTTATCTCTGTAAAGCAGCTTTGAAACAATCTACATTGTTAAAAGCGCTATATAAATGAAGATGACTTGACTATATCAGATACACCGAAGTGATTGGTGCAGCTCGCGCTACAAGGGCAAGAGCATGAGCACCATTACTCGATGCCAGAGCAACTCACTGTGAAAATTCGGAATATCAGATATTTCATGCCGAAACTAACAAATCTGTGAATATTTTGAATAAAAAAAGAAATAAAAGCAGATCATCAGTCATTCAGCGCTATTGTGGCTGCGGTGTCACATCACCGCAGGAAAGAAATTCATGCAGGTTTGAAACAACTTAAGGGTGAGTATATGATGACAGAATTTTCATTTTAAAAGTGAACTAATCCTTTAAGTACAGTTATTTCGCTTTTAGGTGCAATACATTTTAATTTAATCATTAAAGTTTTTGCACAGTGCAGTGCTAAGTGGCTGGCAATAATACATATTCTTATTAGAAATAATGCTGCCTCATTTTTGAGCTGGTTATTATGGTGGTACTTGGAGAGCCACATATTTTCTGTGGTAATAATTTGAGGTGGTACTTGGGGTAAAAAGTTTGAGAACCACTGCACTAGAGGATGCAGCACGATTTCCCATTCGAAAGAGAACTTCTGTAATTTATGACAACCATTACTATTAACTACAAATCTAGTTTTGCTTAAGTTTCTCAAACCTCCCTTTACTCACCATTTGTTGAAAACAAACAAAAAACAGTTGTACCCATTTAATAGTGTAACTGTTTATCTAAATGTGATGAAGTGCTTGAATGTTTCTAACATGAATGTTGTTCAGCATCATGAATGAATGAAGAATAAACACCAACCTCTTTGTTCTTCAGGATCTTCAGTGTGTTTCATTCTGCAGGGTTCTGGATCACTCGTGTTCTCACTGTCCTCTTTAATAAACTCAGTCTCTGCAGATTTCAGCTCTTCCTGATGCTTTCATGCTCGTCTTCACTTGTAGCTGACGGGAATTTACAGCATTTATTGGAGAATTGCTGTTGGAGGAGCTGATCTGACAAAATAAAAATAAATAATATAAGTTCCTGAATTTGTTTGTATACTAAATATCACATCTAAGCATTTATGTCTGTCCGAAGTAAAGTAACCGATGCAAATTTATAACTTGTTTTATGGCTAATCAGAACACTCTCCAGCTTTTTCCATTACAATATAAATAGTAGGGGTGTAACGGTACGCAAAAATCACGGTTCGGTACGTACCTCGGTTTTAAAGTCACGGTTCGGTTTATTTTCGGTACAGTAAGGGAAAGAAATGCAAACATTAAACTGCAGGTTGTTTATTACTATAAACTTTTTTTTAACAGTTTGTTTACACTTTTTTAAACACTTTTTAATAAAATATAATAACATATATAAAATAAAAAAAGAATAAGAAACAAAATACTGCTGCAAAGTTCTCCACTAAATAAAATACTCTCAGTCTCAAACCAATATCACATAATAAAATATAATGAAAAATATAAATAAATAACTATGATTACAGTGCAGCATTACCAATCCTAGCTTGTAGGCCTGCTCATATTTAAAAATTAAGGCTGGGAATCGATAAAAAAATGAACTAATTAATTGCACAATTTGCTGTTATAAATTGCAATTCCTCAAATATATATAACTATACCAGCTCAGCAAATAGAAGTGTACTACTGAGAAATTTCACCTTATTTGAGCGGACTTTGCTTTTCCAGTGCGTGATCGGTACATGATTGGAGTGTTTGGGCCGTTAACGACAGAGCAGAACGCGCAGCGCAAACACGGACTCGAACATTGAGCAGAGAGCGCAGCGGGCCGACACACATACACACACACACACACACACACGGAACGGAGAGTGCGGCGGCGCACGCAGAGCGGAAAAGCTTTTTTTCGCCCTGCAGTCTATTTCATTGGTTTAGGTTACAGTGACGACGGGTAAAACGGTAAAACACTGGTAAAACTTTAGAATCAGCTGCAGGGCGGGATTTGCGCTGAACGCGGAGACTTCTGCCACTTAATATGTTCGTGTGGAAACACGAAAATGTACCTATGTTCCGCACACAAAATATTGCATTTGGTCATTCGGTACACACGTGCACCGAACCGAAAGCCCTGTACCGAAACGGTTCGGTACGAATACACGTACCGTTACACCCCTAATAAATAGATATATCTAGAAATAAAAAAAGAATAAACATCGTAAATGTAATTTCTTTCAAATATTAACGATGGTCAGAAAAAAAACAGTTGAAAGCATAAACACAGAAATAAACCAATGAAATGAGCTTTAAGTGACAATTTACAGGAGATCTGAAGACATCAGCATAATAAATGAGGTGAAAACAGGAACTATTGTCATTAAAATAAAGAGTGTTTTCAGCAGATCTGTTATTGATGAGCCTCAGACCATCAACACTCATTCAACAAGACATTCAGGATCATCAGTAGATCATCTCACAATAAAGTGTTATAAAAAGTATAATTTTTGCTGTTAGAAACACATTATTTGATACACATGATAAGATATCTGAACTGATCTAGCCTACAGAAAGATAACAGTGTTGCTTCTCGCAACATGACATGGATAAAACATAAAATAAATACAAAAACTAACACTAATGGCATTCATCTTAATTAACCACCTCAACCACTAAACTACAGCAGCATAATCTAAAATACAGTTTAATTTTCTAGTAACATTCATTGCACTAATGTTATTAGATTTAAAAACTGATTATAAACTCTTATTTAGCAGTATCTGTTCCAGTGTATTTTAACAATGTGAAGTACCAAATTTGATTAGGCTACATGTATGTATTTGGCAGACACTTTTTATAAGCGACTTACATTGCATTTCGAGGTTTATTCTGATCAGTTATTAGTTAAAGATTAAATAAAACGGCAGCAGCATCAATTCCCCTCTCAGAGGGGAGATCTCAAACTTTGACTTCTGACTTGACATTCAGGAACAGTTTTCACTCCAAACATCGAGACGATCACACAAACGAACACAAAATCTCTCAGGTCTGAATGAACTCAACATGTTCTCCTCATGCTCGCTGCTGCTGCACTACACGTTTATTTCAGAAGGAAGACGCCAGAAAAGACGCACAAGTATCGCTGTGATCAACGAAAACAATACAGAAATGAGTCTGTCGCTTAAATAAACTGTAGTGTGTGTGATGGTTGTGTAAATATGAGAAAGTGAACTGCTCTCCTCACCTCAGAAGACTCGACGCTGAAACTCATCTTCTTCTTCTTTATTGGCGGCTCGAATTAGCGCCATCTATTGTGGGGTTTGGATCATTTTACTCCTTTTTTCATGTGATGCATGAAGCACTATTTTAATTGCAAAAAGTACAGAGATGACATATTGTTTTGTATACAAATTGTATATCATAAACGTGTTCATCATGTCATCAGTACGTTTTCAACGTAAAACTTTTTACGTTCAATAATTTTTTTGCCTGAAACTGCAAACCTTTGAAAACGGGTTTCAAAGTGCAAGTTTTTTTAAGCAAATCAAAAAGTGAATCTCTGAAGACTGTGACATTAAAAGATTTTAAATCGGGTCAATAAATGCCTGTAAGCTATCCCCTTCATCATTGACGTGATTGTACGGTTTGAATCGAGAATCTAGAGTTGCTGCAACTGAACTGAGAAGATTGTGTTTGTTAAAAGAGGAGATCGAGGAGCTCTCGAGTGAACCAGAACCCAGGAGAATAAAACACGAGGAACAAGCAGGTTGGTGTCTATTTTAGATGAATCTTTAATGACTGGTACATTAAGCTAACAAAGCTTTATAAACATTTCATCAAAAGTAGGCTACCACACAAAACTGGTGTGGCAATTGTGTAGTATTATTGTGTTGTTTTTTGGGACGCTTTACCACAGGATTTTGTTGTACAGTTTGCTGTGATATTCTTGTGGTAGCATACAGTCATATTTCTGCAGCAATTGTCAATATACTTATGTGACATGTGCTTTTACTGTCATATTCCTGCAGTAATTGGAATTTCCTGTAATGAACTTGGTCCTTATTTAGTGTAATTGTTTTATACTATTCCTGTAACCTTTTATTTATTTTATGGTATGAGGTGGGAAAATATGATTTTTTTTTGGAGGTTAAATATGTGTCTAATGATGTGGGCTATTTAGAAAATTATGTTTAAAACAAAACAAAAATACAAGTTGAAATATTATACTGAATCCCTGTGTTTACAGAATGACTGTAAACATGTTCTCTCCTAGTATTTTCCCTCAGACTCTCGACGCTTCACTCTCCAGTCCAGCGGGTGGCGGTAAGTCATGCGTGTTTTCATCATTAGCCTACAGCTTGATGTTATGTCGTGCTACTGGCTTTATAACAATGTACTTTTAGTCTAGAAAGATTTCGAATCGGGTCAATAAATGCCTGTAAGCTGTAATATTCCCATCATCATTGACGTGACTAGAAGTTTTGAATCGAGCAGGAATATCTGGAGTTGCTGCAACTGAACTGAGGAGATTGTGTTTGTTAAGAGATGAGATCGAGGAGGACTCGAGTGAACCAGAACCCAATAAAACACGAGGAACAAGCAGGTTGGTGTCTATTTTATAGTAGTTTCTGGCCTTTGCAGATATTTAAAGATGGCCTTCTTTTTGATTACATTTTTAGCATTAAATAAGGTTAATAAATGTTGTAGTATTATCCATTAGTTTGATAATTTCAACATTTAAAAATACATTTTAAATTGAGTATTCATTTTTATTTTAGGCTATCTGTTAACCTTAGTTAATGTACTATGAACTGACATGAATGATCAAGTTACTTAATTGTCTTGTTTAAATATTGATTCATGCTGTAAAAAAATGCATAATGCATAGCCTATAGTTCATGAAAGCTAGCTAAAACATCCTTGCTAAGAAATGGGACTTGCAAAGTGTTACCTATGAAATGTTTCTAGGTGACAGCTAAAGAAACAAATATAAATGTATAAAAAAACTAAAATAAATATTTTAATGTTTAAATTATTTTCTGTAGAATTCATTCTGTAGAACTTCCCATTTTAATATATTAATATTTATATATTTATTTTATTTAGCACATTTCAGTTAAGCACTGTTTTACTTTGAGTAATCATTATCGGCACGTGCGGTCAAACCTAAATATCGGTATCGGTAAAAATCCACTATCGGTCGACCTCTAGTAAGCATACTTGCATTCGCATTTCTGATAGGGGTGGGCGATATGGCAAAAATATCATATCACGATTTTTTCAGGAGATTCACGATTTTATCACGATTCCTTTTCATGTTTTTTTTTTACAATTTTGCAAGTGACTGAGCCTTACAGACAAACTAATATCCCTATTTTAAAAACAAAGCCTGAGGTAACAAAATATAAAATAAAAAAGAATGGCAGAATAGGCCAAAGTGGCGTAGATAAAAAATCTTTGTCATTATTTTCTTTGTTATTAAAAATTAAGAACAAAGATACACATACACAACTTAATATACAAATTAAAGCTGCCGTCGGCAACTCTGGCAGATTGAGTGGACTTAGACAATATTTTGAATGTTTACAACTCTCATGCCCCTCCCCCACTACCAACGAGCACCCGCCCATCGTCAGTGCGTGTGTACCTGATTTTCTGTGAACGTGTCCGTCTTCAGCATCGATCAACACCATAGACTCGGAGGTAGGCTGCCCTGGCTAATCTATCCATAGATAGCAATAACCAAGGAATTGGAAGCTTGTTATTAGATTTTCTCTCTGCCATCACGCTTCGTACAATCTTCAGGCGAACTTCAGGCGTGTCGTGTGCATGTGATATTGTAACGTCCGCGTCTGCGCGAGGGAGGGGGATCTGTGATTTGTGCACGACCTGTGATTGACAGTCAGATCTCACTGTTTACACCCGATGATCCGGGAGCGGTGGATTTTTGCAAAACAAAATAACACGCTCCAGGTGGAGTTAGAAGCTCGTTTTTTTTTTCTAAAACCACCTTATTTATGTTGTTCTGTCGGATTATAGTGTCAATTTCACTGAATTTGATCAAAAAAATGTTGCCGACGGCAGCTTTAAATAAACAGTACTTTATTTTTTCAGCTACAGTTGGTGTATTTAACAGCGTTTAAAAAAAAGTAATTAAATGAACAAATATGAAAATAAAACAACATAGACTTCACTGTATAAATTGTACATTGATTCTTATTAAAGCTACTATTAAAGTTCTTAGTCAAGAGTGAGTGATTTGCTCTTTGTATTTTGTTGTTTTATTAACAGGGATAGAATCTCCCAATTTTTTTTAATTGTCATCATTTACTCTCTCAAGCCGTTTCAAACCCGAATAAGTCTCCCTCTTCCGTTGAAAATAAAAGTTATTTGGAAGAATGTGGGTAACCAAACAGTTGATGTACCCCAGAGACTTCCAGAATAGTTTTTTCCTACTATGGTAGTCACACTCCTCAAAATATCTTCTTTTGTGTTCAGCACAAGAAATAAATTAATACAGGTTTGGAACAACATTAGTGAGTGAGTAAATAATGACAGCATTTTTATTTTTGGGTAACTATCCCTTTAAGGACAAGCAGCAGCATGTTTACTATGTTTACTGTCACTTTAAGATCTGCACGCAACGAGTCTACACGCTAGGGCTGCACGATTTTGGCCAAAATGATAATCACGATTATTTTGATCAATATTGAGATCACAATTAATTATCACGATTATTTGTTGATTTGTCACATAGGCTAATTATAACAGCTTTTTACATCCATATTGTGCTACATTTCCTGCTAATGTACAAATAGGTGAATCAAAATAAAATGGGTCCTCTTATTCACCAAAATTCAGTGCATCTCCAGAATAAATAAAAATAAATAATTTATTAATATTTTAAATTGTATTTATATTTTATATACATTGTATTTATAATAATTATTAGGATAGACTAGAGATATTATCTTCTGTTATAATTATTATTACCTATTATTACATGGCTTGGTTAAATTCTAATGTAGAATGCAGTCTGTTATTTCTTGATAACACACCGTTGCCATTAAAAACAGAGCGTTGTCATGGACACGGAAGCAATACAATCGTTTTTAAATCAATACACTCCTTTTTAAATCAATATTTTGTGTCAAATTATTGATTTATTTGGAAGGTAGCCATGTAAGCGGGATCCCGATGTCAGTGAATAAAATTCTGTCATTGTTATTTGAAAAGTCTCTTGTTATTTGAAGTCTCTCGCGCACTATCGCTCGCAGACACCATAGACAGTATATAAACTGGACACTGCGCCCCCATAGGTTTCAACGGAGAAAAATGAAGTCAATTAGAAGCATCACTTCCTGATATCCAGGCGAACTGCGCAGGCTCAAACTGAGCTTGACGACGTAGATGTGACGTGAGCAACCTGTCAGTCTTCTAGTACAGGGGTTCCCAAACTTTTCCATTCCAGGACCCACCTAGACAAGAATAATCTATCTCAAGACCCACCCAAATAATCTTAAAGCATGAATGTTAGGCGTTAGTTCTCTTTAGAGCAGTTTTTTTCCTTGTCATAGTATGAATGACATAAATTTAATTGCAATACAAACGTTTGGTACATTATAATTTTTTTTGAGAATTAACAGCCTAATGGCTGTTGAAATAATGTGAAGAATACTAAGTAGTTTTTGTCTGCTGCCTCAACTGATTTACCCAGATATGGCAGAACAAATATAAAGAAATGGAAAAAGATTAAGTAAGCCTAATCTTAGCCAAAGGTTTGATATGACAAAAAATCAGAATATAAAAAAATAATAGACTAATAATTTTATTTGACAGTAGGCCCATGACCTAGAATTCATGTGATTTCATGCCCAATTCAGAGCAGTGATTGGAGTAAACGTGTTTCTTCTTGAACTGCTTAACGAACCGAGCCGCTCTGAGACGCTGAAAATTGTTATCACAACATGTCGCACGCGCATAGGGCTGGGTCTGGGTATTGTTCAAAATCTTTCGATCCGGTGCCAATTTCGATACCTCAGTTTCGATACCGTCCTAACGATACTTTTTTCGATACCAATTTTATGAAATCCATTTTAACAAGATTACATAAGACATTACCTCAGAAAAACGTTGGTTTTATTTTTTCAGTTTGACTCATGCTCCTTAGCCAGTGCACAAAGGAACAAAAAAAGCACAAAGGAACAACAATTTTTTTATAAAGAGCTCACAGCTAACCAAAGCTGTTTTTGTTTTAATAAAAAATACAGTAAAACTTAAGTAATATTGTGAAATAGTATTACAATTTAAAATATTATTTGAATATATTTCAAAATGTAATTTATTCCTGTGATGTCAAAGCTGAATTTTCAAAATCATTACTTCAGTGTCACATGACCCTTCAGAAATATGAAAAAAGTTTGCTGCATAATATTTTGGAAACTATGATACATTTTTTCATGATTCTTTGATTAATAAAAAAATCAAAAAGAACAGCATTTATTTAAAAACATATGTTTTTTTTATTTTTAAATACACATGTTTTAATGTCACCTTTGATAACTAATGCATCCTTACTGAAAAAAAATTCTGACTAACCAACACATTTTTGAACGGCAGTGTACATTCAGTAGGTTATTATTTATTGCAATATAAACACTGCAGAGTGATCAACAAGGTATCTCTTTATTTACCATTCGAAGACGGAGCAACTTTCTGCTCTTATGTTTACTCCGTGCACTGTCAAGGTCTTCATCGTATTTGTCGTGGTACCGGTCTTTGCAGCAATTATTTTACCGCAAATACTGCATCGCGCACTGTTGGCATCGAGCCTGGAGAAATGTACCCACACTTTTCCAAATCTTTAAGGTACTATGTGTGTGCTCGCGTCTCATATGAATATGTGCGCGTAGAGTTTGTGTGTGTGCTCGCGTCTCTAGTATGCGCGAGTTTGTGTGTGTGCTCGCGTCTATAAGTATGCGCGTGGAGAGTTTGTGCGTGCGCGTCTCATACGAGTTTGTGCGCGGAGAGTTCCGCGCGTCTCGTGTGTGTAGAGTTTGCGTGTATGTGCGTGAGCGACTTTGTGTGTTGTTGTGCATTTCATATGTATTTGTTTTAGCACTGACGTTGACGAGTTAACTCCTTAGGTATCGAAATCTGGAACCGAACAACATGTCATTTTTCGACACTCGATAGTATCGAGGCAATTCGGTCGGTACCTAAAAAGTATCGCACACGGTACCCAGCCCTACACGCGCACGCTTCAAAATCTACTACTAAGCAATTTAGTGATTTCTATTTAACATTGGTGCATCGTGCAAAATGTTTGTGTGTGTGTGTGTGTGTCATTCATGAAACGTAAATTTAGCTGCAGCCAATAGTGACTGCGCGACCCACCTCTCCCCAATCTGCGACCCACAAATGGGTCGCGACCCACAGTTTGAAAACCACTGTTCTAGTAGCTGTGCCGAGAGAAATCTGAACCATTCCCTTCCGAATCTCGCAGAGACGGAGAGCGTGAGCATTAGCTGTCCATGAGCTAGCAGCAGGAGCAACTTTATCACTCTCTGTGGGCTTCTGTCTTGACTTTATCGGACTTTATGCCTCCACGTCCCCCCGATTGCTTGTGAGCTTCTCTGCCGGTCTATATGGTAATTTCTCGACTTGTGCGACAGAGTCGCGTGGTTATGACGCAATCGTTAGCCTATTTTTACAAAAACTGCTTCTACGGGGCCATAACGTAAGATACAAGGTAATGGAGCCTTTTATACATTTTCGTGTTTCTTTAGAAATAAACAATGGACAAATTGAGTCTTTAAACGCCTCAGATGTAAAGTTATTCGCTGTCAAAGTGACGCCAAAATGAATGGGAGTCACTGGAATGCTAACAGCAGGTGGGGGTCCGCTAGCCAATGGCGGCGCCCAGGGATGAATCAGTTTCCGGGGGATAGATTACCCCCTTGGCAGACACGCGCGCAGTCTCTCTCGCGCGCAGACACCCTCGGTCTCTCTCGCGCACTATTGCTCGCGCACAGACACACTCGGTCTCTCTCGCGCACTATTGCTCGCGCGCAGACACCCTCGGTCTCTCTCGCGCACTATTGCTCGCGCACAGACACCCTCGGTCTCTCTCGCGCACTATTGCTCGCGCGCAGACACCCTCGGTCTCTCTCGCGCACTATTGCTCGCGCGCAGACACCCTCGGTCTCTCTCGCGCACTATTGCTCGCGCACAGACACCCTCGGTCTCTCTCGCGCACTATTGCCCGCGCACAGACACACTCGGTCTCTCTCGCGCACTATTGCTCGCGCACAGACACCCTCGGTCTCTCTCGCGCACTATTGCTCGCGCACAGACACACTCGGTCTCTCTCGCGCACTATTGCTCGCGCACAGACACCCTCGGTCTCTCTCGCACACTATTGCTCGCGCGCAGACACCCTCGGTCTCTCTCGCGCACTATTGCTCGCGCACAGACACCCTCGGTCTCTCTCGCGCACTATTGCCCGCGCACAGACACCCTCGGTCTCTCTCGCGCACTATTGCTCGCGCACAGACACCCTCGGTCTCTCTCGCGCACTATTGCTCGCGCACAGACACACTCGGTCTCTCTCGCGCACTATTGCTCGCGCACAGACACCCTCGGTCTCTCTCGCACACTATTGCTCGCGCACAGACACACTCGGTCTCTCTCACGCACTATTGCTCGCGCACAGACACACTCGGTCTCTCTCGCGCACTATTGCTCGCGCACAGACACACTCGGTCTCTCTCGCGCACTATTCCTCGCGCACAGACACACTCGGTCTCTCTCGCGCACTATTGCTCGCGCCCAGACACACTCACGGTCTCATCTCTCCCAGTTCGCTTCGCTTTTGTCCAGTCCGGCAAAACATTCTAGTTTCTACTTCTAGAAACTAAGCCGTGCGGTGCAGGGAACAACTCTGATTATTGGCTCGTCTTGGAGCCAGCGCTAGATTGGCTTTGCAAAAAAAAAAATCTTTCATATGGAGCGTTCTATGAACAGAATGACGCATTTAAAATATCGCATGATCACGTGAATTTGATCGTGGGAAGCCAAAATCGTAATCGTGATTAAAATTCGATTAATTGTGCAGCCCTACTACACGCATTTGACAAGCAGATTTTTTTTCTTATTTTTTTCTACTGTTCTTTCACTTTAGACATAACCAACTTTGTTTATGTAAACCTTGTGTGTATTTGACAGTATTAGCTAGAGATGCACCGATTTCAATTTTCTAGGCCGATTCCGATTTTCGATTTTTCATCAAGTTTGACCTGCCGATACCGATTTTAGCCGATTCCGATTTTATTTTTTCTGTTTTTTTGTCTATGTTTTCTTTAATAGAACATTTTGCATAGAATAGGCTATAGAACATTCAAACAAATAATTACTCTTGGTGTGGGAAATTCACAGTGTGTTATGAAAAAAAAAAACATTTCCTTCTTTTCACATCCAATAGCCTTGTTGTATAAATATATTTCTAACACACACAAGCACACACTTCTTTTTTTAACAAGGTCTCTTTTATTTTCAAATATAACAAACAAAAGATATACAATTCACACATGAAATAGTCAAGTCTAGTTCCTGTCCATACAAACAGACAAAACAACTCCCCAGTGCCCCCCACCCACAGATACTGGACCCCCAGCAAATTTCCATATTCAAATATGAGTCTGCAGTTTCATACATATATAATTCAAATATATATAAAGGTAATGTAAATACATAAATGTAAATAAAGGAAAAAGACAGCATCAATAAAGATAAGTAAAAAAATAATAATAATAATAATAATAAAAAATAAAAAAAAAAAAAAAAAAATATGCACACACAATTGGGTTACATAGATAAGTTAGTAGCGGCCATGCCTTCTACAAAGGAAATAAATGGCTGCCAAATTACATAGAATTTTCTAGTGGACCCTCTTACAGTATATCTAATTTTTTCTAAGTGAACATAACTCATGACCTCCCTAATCCATTGGCCATATGTTGGAGGGAGTGCGTCTTTCCATTTAAACAGGATAAGCCTCCTAGCCAACAAAGAGCAGAAGGCCATCATGCTTAGGTGGCACCCAGAAAAGGTGGCATCCACCGGAGCCACACCAAACAATGAAATCAGAGGAGATGGGTGTATTGTTCTTCCACATATACCAGAGAATGCCTCAAAGATGGACTGCCAAAAATTGTGTAGCTTAGGGCACAACCAAAACATGTGCAGCAGCGTGGCAGGAGCCTGCCTGCACCGATCACACGTAGGGTCAATACCCGTCTTAATTCTAGACAGTCTATCCTTAGTCCAATGGAGACGGTGCACTATTTTAAACTGAATCACATTGTGTCTGAGGCATATAGAGGAAGAATAGATTCGCTGTATAATTTTTTGCCATATTTCTTCTGAGATCGTTTCATCTAAGTCGGTTTCCCATTTGATTCTAAGGCTATCAAGACTATTCATGTTATGTGTATTCAGCAATGTATAGATTCTGCCTATTACTTGTTTTATGTTAACCTTACATTTTAAAATCGTTTCAAGCAGAGATTCAGAAGGGCTCGACGGGAAACAGTCAGAGTTAGAAGTCACAAAATCTCTAAGCTGTAGATACCTGAAGAAATGTGATTTATGAAGACCATATTTCTGTTGCAATTGTATAAAAGTGGCAAACCTATTTTCAATGTAGAGATCAGATAAAGTACCTATTCCATTTCTTGCCCAAACATTAAAAGCTTCATCCATTATTGATGGGACAAACATATGATTCTTTATCAATGGTGTAAGAAGTGAAAGGTCAGTGAGATTAAAGGTCCTTCTAAACTGGTTCCAGGTTTTAATTGAATGGATAACAACTGGATTAGTGGTGAAGGCTGAGATGGGCTGTTTGAAAGGTAGTTTGGAACATAATAAAGCTGCTGGGGAGCTAGATCCAATGGAAGCCCTCTCTAACACCATCCATTCCGTACTATTGACATCCGCGCAATCATTTCTCAACCAATACAGCAGTGCTCTTATATTAGCAGCCCAATGGTAATACATAAAATTTGGAAGAGCCATACCTCCCATTGTACGAGGCCTCTGTAATATATTTTTATTAATCCTGGGCTGCTTTTTATGCCATATAAAGGATGAAATCTGACTATTTAAATTGGAAAAAAAAGATTTTGTTAGATAGATAGGAAGACATTGAAATAAATATAAAAACTTAGGGAGAATATTCATCTTAATCGTATTGATCCTCCCTCCTAAGGAGAGAGGCAGAAGGTCCCAGCGCTCAAGATCTTTTTTAAGGTTACTTAAGAGGGGATGATAATTAGCCTTATAAAGATCCTTGTGGTTACGTGTGACCCATATACCTAAATATTTTATTTTTTTAGGGCTAAATTTAAAAGGGATTGACCCAAGAAATGATCTGTCTACAGAGGAGATAGGCATAAGTTCACTTTTCTGAAGGTTAACTTTATAACCGGATATACTTCCGAACTTTGTGAGTAGACTCGATAATTCAGGAAGACTTGAGAGGGGGTCCGATATGAATAATAACATGTCATCTGCGTAAAGTGACACTTTATGCTCCGAACCCGCCCGGTGTATCCCCTTGATGGTGGGGCATTGCTTCAGGGCTAATGCAAGTGGCTCAAGTGCAACGGCAAACAAAAGTGGTGAAAGAGGACATCCCTGCCTCGTTCCCCGCTTCAGCTCAAAGTTGGTTGATAAGTTATTATTGGTGCGTACCGCAGCCACTGGGAGCGTGTATAGGAGTCTGATCCAGGAAATGAATTTAGGGCCGAAATTAAATGTTTCTAAAGTCTTGAAAAGGTAGTCCCACTCCACCCTATCAAATGCTTTTTCAGCGTCGAGTGCCAACATGACCTCGATATTCCCAGGATCTGGTGGAGTGGGACAATAAAGGATATTAAAAAGACGCCTAATATTGAAAAAAGAAAAACGATTTTTTATAAATCCTGTCTGGTCAGACGAAATAATAGAGGGGATAATGTTTTCAAGTCGACGTGCCAACATTTTAGCAAGAATCTTTGCATCTGTATTCAGCAATGAAACAGGGCGGTATGAACTGCAATTAAGGGGATTTTTATCCTTTTTAAGTAATAAAGAAATGACTGCTTGACGCATGGTTGGGGGCAGGGAAATGGTGACTAAAGATTCTTCAAATACTAACAATAATAGAGGAGATAACTGGTCAGAAAACTTTTTGAAAAATTCGGTTGAGAAGCCATCTGGCCCTGGAGATTTGCCACTTTGCATGGTACCGATTGCTGACACTATCTCCTTAACTGAGAAATCCCTTTCCAGTTCAGCCGAGAGTTCTACATCTACAGAAGGCATTTTCAGGGATTTAAAAAAGTCCTCTAAGACAGCAGGGTTAGTGGGCCCATCTGAAGTATATAATAGCTGGTAGAATTTCCTGAAACAGGAATTGATTTTCTCATTGTCAGTGTATTTTTGACCACATTCATCACTAATTTCAGAAATGGTTTGATTAGCAGTTCTTTGGCGCAGCTGGTGAGCAAGTGCTCGGCCGGACTTTTCCCCATGTTCATAATGACCATGCCTTGATTTGGAAATAAGGTATTCAGCATGCCGGGTGGACAGGAGATCAAACTCTGTCTGTAATGACAAGCGTTTCTTAATTACATCTGCTGATGGGGAAAAGCTATGTAGCCTGTCTAACTCTAATATCTCATCTGCTAATTTTTTAATACGCTCAGTGTTAGCCCTTCTTTTACTTGCACCGTATGAAATAATTTGACCCCTCAAATACGCCTTTAGCGACTCCCAAACAGTAGTTGATGACATCCCTGGGGTTTGATTGATATCGAGAAACAATTTAATTTCAGACGATATGAACTTAGTAAACTCATCCTCTGACAGAAGCAGAGGGTTAAACCGCCATGAGCGATATGCAGATTGTGTATTAGGAATGTCCAATTTCATGATTAAGGGACCATGATCCGAGATGACCATAGCCCCGTAATCACATTCTTTCGTGAGATACAGAATTCTTTTATCCAGGAAAAAGTAATCAATACGGGAATATGTCTTATGCACCGGGGAAAAGAAAGAGTACGCCCTAGAGGTGGGGTTACGAAACCGCCACACATCCGCTACACCATAGGTCTTCAGGAAAAGCTGAATAGCGTAAGCTGACTTCGTCAGGGATGCCCTCTTAGAAATACTCCTATCTAAAAGAGGAGAAAGTGCACAGTTAATATCGCCGCCAAGTATAAGATGATGTGAAGTCAGGTCTGGTAAGCGAGAAAAAAAATTAGTGAAGAATGTAGAGTCATCCCAGTTCGGGGCATAAATACAGGCTAACATAACTGGGAGCGAGTATAATTTCCCTACCACAATGACATATCGCCCTGCAGAATCGGTTTGCACATGAGATGCCGTAAACTGTACATTTTTACTTATCATAATCGCTACACCCCTAGCCTTTGAGCAGAAATTGGATTGATACACCTGGCCAGCCCATCCCCTAACCAGGCGAGAACTATCACAAGAACGTATATGGGTCTCTTGTAAGAATGCAATATCTGCATTGAGCTGTTTTAGGTGTGAGAATACTTTTTTAAATTTCACAGGATGATTAAGTGATTTAACATTCCAGCTTATAAAGTTAACAGGGCAACCATCATAACCTCTTGTATTATTTATATTGGCCATATTGTGTATACAGAGAAGTAAGCACCATATATGAAACCCAAAGACACAAAAACATAAAAAACAAACATAAACAAAAATAAGATAAAAGTCTGGCAGAGCAGCCTCAGTTCGTAGATAGGTCCAGTAATTGCCCACCCCCCATCACCCACATGAACAAGGTGATCACAACAGCCCTCAGAAAAAAATCCACACATTAAGTGCTTGTGATTGGGAACTATAAAGCTAAGCCCTCGGGCTCCCGTCGAACCTCTAACAAAAAGAAAATAAGGAATAGTAAAGTGTAGAGTAATACAATTCTAGGAACAATGCACAGTAAACTTTAGTTATAATTCTTGGTAGAGAATATATTAATCATGCTAAGTATAAAAAACTATACAGCATTAACTTCCTTAAATACCATTACACCAGGTGTAATGACTCTTTACAAATAGCAAACTATCTATGGCTGACCCAATTAACCCATAATAATAATCAGGAACTGAAACAGAGTGTCTTTCATTTTTGCTCGGGATATCTATTAAGCAAAAGCAGCAAACCAATACTAGTAGTAACACTAAGCTGGACATGAAATAGTATCTTTAGCCTGTGAGCACAATTCAAGCTGGACATTATTACCAATAAGAAACTGGGACAGTATAGAAAATGTAAACATTGTGTTATGAATTTGTACCTGATGACATCTGGCACAGTAATAAAAAACACACGTTCACCATACCCGTTGGTCGCAGAGGTAACGTTATTATGTTCAGTTGAAAAGATCAGTCTCATGTACATTCTGCGGCCTCCGCTGAAGGAAGAATATTCTTCTTGACATAGGTCATAGCTTTGTCCGGGTCAGTGAACTCCCTGTCCTCCCCTCTGTACGTGACCCGAAACCGCGCTGGAAACAAAATCCCGTACCGGACACCCTGTCGGTCGCGAAGCAGCTTCCTCACCTCTGTGAATGCAGCCCGAGCTTTAGCCACAGTTGCCGTGTAGTCCGGGAAGATGGTAATTTGTTCCCCGTTGAGACGGAGCGGACCCCGAGTGCGCGCGCGTTGTAGTATCTGGACACAATCTTGATAATAATGAAGCTTAGCAACGATGGCGCGAGGTTTCCCGCCCGGTTTCTTCGGCCCTAGGCTCCGGTGCGAGCGGTCGATCAACGGCTCTTTATCCAACTGTAGCACTTCAGTTAGCAACTTTGAAACAGAGGTTGTAGTACTGGAGTCAGGTGTTTCGGGGACTCCGATGATTCTTATATTACATCTCCTCATCCGCCCTTCCATATCCTCACCCTTCGTTTTCAGTTCTGCCATTTCTGCCTTCATCTCACTCACAGTTTTTTGTAAAGTAGCCACTTCATCTGACCATGCTGATAACCCCCCCTCTACCTCCTTGATGCTACCTTTCACCTGGTCGATCTCGGACTTCAGCGCCGCGGTGTTGTTTATTATCTCCGTTTTCACCGCCTTCATCTCATTCTTGAGCATTTCGAAGTCATCAGCGAGAGCATTTTTCAGCTCTGACTTTATCACCGCCGAAATGTCCGCTTTCAGAGAGAGAAGAATCTCTGCTTTCAAGCCTTCAACGTCCATCTCTCCCGAAGCAGGTGAGGACGGGGTCACTTTAGCTGGGCTCTTGGCAGTACTCTGGTCCGAAGAGGTGTTAGGCCTTGCTTTGGAGGATCCAGTATACTTAAATTTCTTCAGCCTCGTGTCCATCAGGGCCCCGCCGTGGATTTGTTCCACTATCCGATGGAGTTTAGAAATATTTTACTGTTTCATGAGAAGGATTACACCTTACGTTTTTTGGTTAAAATAGAGGTTTAACGGGAGCTCACGTCAAACACGGCTTACTCCATTGCGGCCAAGCCACGCCCCCCCAAGCACACACTTCTGTATAAAAACAGGGAAAAATAGGTAATGGCAATAAAATAATATAAAATAACAAATAAAATAAATAGCCTTGTAGTATAAATATATTTCTAACACACACACAGGCCTATTGCAATCACTTTTACATCAATGGCAGGTTTTTCTTCGCGAACAGAAGCATTTCTGTTTTGTCCCCAGTTGCAGGTTAACAACTGTTTCACACTGCAAACGTGAGCGGCGCGTCAACGACCGCTTCACACTGCAAAAGTGAGCGGGGCGTGAACGAGCGATTCACACTGTAAACGAGAACGGCGCGTGAACGACAGTTTCACATGGCAAACGTGAGAGGCGCGTGAACGACCGTGAGTGGCGAGTCAGCGTAAATGCATCACAGCAGCTGCAGCCGCCGGAGTATTACTGGAAGCGTTTGTAGTACAGCGTCACAGCAGCTGCTACAAAAGTCTCGGCGCCGAAACCCCTGATTCAATGCTGCTCACGCGACGTTTCTGCTTGAAGCTCGCGCGCTTCTCTTTGACCGGTTTTAAAAATCGGCATTGGTCAGAGTGATCGGCCGGTCACCGATTACGGCCGATCACGTGAAAATCGGCCGATTCCGGTCACCAGCCGATCAATCGGTGCATCCCTAGTATTAGCGCAATAATACTCGAAAGATAACTTAGTCCAGTAACAGGCGCTGTTAGACGGGCTTTAGTGCATGTGGGCGTCGGGTGTTTGCGCTCAGAAAAGCGCCCGTTAGAACAGCGCATCAGCAGCGAATGACATGTTTAACCGGCAAGGATTTAAAGCACAGATAATGAACTTTTGTGAACTGCAGTGTCCCGTTCCTCTGCATTTCATGTGAATATACGTCGCGCTGTACAGTATAATGAGACGGAGGCGCCAGAACTGCAAACTGATAGAATGCACGATCCTACGATATTTCTTCAAAAGCAGATCGTGGAGACATTTTAATTGTCCACGATCAAAAATCGTAATATCGCACACCCCTAATTTCAGAGGTGTTCTGAAATAATTATACACCGATTCGTGAGTTCAGTTTTGGACAGTTTTGTTGTTTTAACCATTAAATCATTCAAATGAATCGATTCAAAGGAATCATTAAGGGATGGTCGCAAATCGGACAATGAAGTTGTATCACTCATAAATCACAATAACTGTTCAAATAAGGCTTTGGAGGGACAAAAATTTGTTTTGGCTTCCGCCAAAAAAATAAAAATGCCGAAAAAAACTTGCATACTAGAAGGCTGTGCAAATATAACCACATATCAGTGCAGCTTCAAAGGCTCTACACGACCCCAGCTGAGGAATAACAAAACATCGACCATTTTCTAACAAAAATAAACATTTATATACCACAAATGCTAAACACATTACGTAATCTGGATGAAAGGTCACGTGTGTTCTGGTTCAAGAAGTTAGGGTAGATTTTTACTTCTTCAACTTCAAAAACGCCCAACAACGTTGTTTTACCTTTTTATTGATTTGTTTTTGTAAATGGCGTTTGACTTGCACGTCATCCTATCCAGCCCTCGTTTAAAAAAAAAGCTGTGATTTTACCACTGGATTTCATAGTCATAAACGCATTGAGATGCAAGTACATTAACCACGTAGACAGAGTCCCTCACAGCCGCATGTGAGAGCGCTCTTCACAAAGCGAGCGTGAGTATTTGAAATTGAAAGCAGCTTTTGTCGATGGTTTTCATATTTTTATTTTTAATATATAAGCCAACTGCATTCCAAAATACATACGATGCCTTTATAGAGCATTTGTAAGGAAAATACCAGCGGGCGAGACCGCGCACTACTGCTAGTGAAAGCGCGAGTATTTCACAGCGCATATGTGCCATACGATCTAGTAGTGCAATGAAGCCCGCGAATGTCCAATTCGCTTAAGGGGATAGTTCACCCAAAAATGAAAATTCTGTCATCATTTACTCACCCTCAAGTTGTATCAAACCTGTATGAGTTTCTTTCTTCTGTTGAACACAAAAGAAGATATTTTGAAGAATGTTGGTGACCAGACAGTTGCTGGACCCCATTGACTTCCATAGTATCTTTTTTTCCTACTATGTCAGTCAATGAGGTCCATCAACTGTCTGGTCACCAACATTCTTCAAAATATCTTCTTTTGTGTTCAACAGAAGAAAGAAACTCATACAGGTTTGATACAACTTGAGGGTGAGTAAATGATGACAGAATTTTCATTTTTGGGTGAACTATCCCTTTAAACTTTTCCGAACTGTATGAAAGACTATTTTTCGGAAGGTTCGAATTTGTGTGTGTGACACAGAGGAATTAGAAGCAAGCAGAATACGGTTGTTTATAAAGCACACGCAGCGTCATCACGTATCTGTGTTTAAAACTAAGCTCAGACTCGATTCTGAAATTATCTGAATCGTTGAAGAGATTCTATAACACAATCACATAAATTAAACAAACTGTTCTTTCCTGTAGCCTATGCCAGGCCTATATGCGTAGCGTGCCAAGCTGATGCTTCATCTGCAGTGCAGACTGCTTTACGATCGCGTGTCACGTGACCAGAGTGTAATCGCAGCTTTTGCGATTACAAAATCGCGTTTCATCATATCGCGATATTATTGCAAATGCAATTAATCGTTCAGCCCTATTGATGAGCCAGCCAATCTGGACAGAGAAGCCTCCTCGTGAGAAGTGCTCATGGACATCTGGGTGGTCAACAGGCAATTGCTTCATCGTGGCATAGTAGTAGGGCAGGAGGCGGGCGTAGTAGAGCTTGTCATAAGCGAAGCACCAGGGAATCATTTCTCGGATGCATGCAAGATGCAGCATCCAGTTGCCTTCTCTGCAAGCGTGAATCAGTCCAAGCATGATCTCTGTTATGTCAATGTAGGACATCCAGAAGGATGAAAGGTTATGCTGGTTTCGCAGAGATTCCAGGTAGACTTGGAACAGGTGCATGGTGCGGGCGCATAATAACGTTATATGAACGTTCCGAAAACATTATTTTAATAACGTTTTGTTAAAATCGTCCATACATTTTACGCTTTTCCAATCGTTGACAGTGTAGAGTTGACAATACATGTTATTTTTCTTTTCTTTTATATTTTGTACATCTCAAAACAATGTTCAATTCAAAGATATCAACTTTATTATGCCTATTAATATGTACAATATATTTTAGTTTGCTTGGGATTAATATTAGATCACTGTTATGACAGTATTGGACGTTTGTGTATTTTTCAAAAATAATTCTAATACATAAAAGTAGGAAAATGACTAATTCTAAAAAAAGTATAAAAAGCTGGGCCTGTGGAAAGGTTATCATATTACAATTAACTTATATTAACCCCATAAACAATTTAGTATAGGTATGGTTTTGCCCACCCAGATGGTACCAATATCTGGTCTGGGCCATGGACTAAAACAAAAAGATAGGACGCTTCAAGCTTCAGGAGGGGATTAAAGCCAAAACCACAAACAGACGTGTAAGCTACCTGGGAGTGAGGGAGTCTAATTAACCTATCAAACAAAATGAAACGCCTACCTCCAACGTAAACTTCTAAATGTTGCAGAGCTAAGAGAAGAGCTAAGCTTTCCTTCTCTGTGGTGCTGTAATTCTGCTGGCACTTGAAGAGTTTTCTGGAGAAGTAACATACCGGGTGGTCCACTCCAGATGCATCTTCCTGCAGTAGAACTGCTCCTACCCCAGAACTGCACTGGCCTCTATTTGCAGTTTAAAAGGCAGGTTGAAGTTTGGCGCAGCAAGCACAGGGGCATTACACATAATGTCTCTTGCAGCAGAAAAAGCATTAGCTCACTCCGCACTCCATATAAACTTCCTCTACAGACTCAGAAGGTTAGTTAATGGAGAGACAACAATTCTTACAAAATCCTCTGTTGTAGCCAACCATTCCCAAACATCTTTGCAACTCTCATTCGTTCAAGGGAACTGGAAACTCTAGAATGGCCGAAACCTTAGCTTCCACTGGGCGAACCTGTCCATGACCGACCTTTTTACCCTAGTAAATCACAACGGCTTTTGAAAAATAACATTTCGCTAGGTTCAAAGTAAAAAAAGCGTCAGCCAAACGACAGAAAACTTCAGTAAGCGTGTCTAGATGGTTTTTCCATGTATCTGAGAAAATTACGACATCATCTAGGTATGCTTCGCAGTGTGATACACCTAATTGCTACTGGGAAGTAACACTACAGAAACATAGGATTTGTGGCTATAATGTTTTAAAAATAATAACTGGAAGATCAATGTACCTCATTCAGGGATGTATAATAAAAACAATTTAAAGGGTCAAAAAGTTCGTAATATTTTACATCACTGCTCACTTTTATGTCATTTCACTTCATATTTCTCTTCATTATTATTTTGATGTACTTAAATTGAAATGTAATTTTTTTCTTTCATTTCAGACCTGATGGAAGAGAGCGAGGAGAGTGAAGAACTGACTGAAGTGGAGGAGGAACATCATGTCAAACCTGGAAAAAATCGCTCAAAGACCAAAAAGAAATTTTTAAAGAAAAGAGACAAGAAATCTTTCTCATGCACTCAGTGTGGAACGAGTTTCACAACCAAAGGAAGTCTTGAGCGTCACGTTAGGATCCACACTGGAGAAAAGCCCTTTGAATGTGATCAGTGCGGGAAGAGCTTCACATACAAAGAAAGTCTTGAGTTGCACATGAGAGTTCATTCTGGAGAAAAGCCGTACGCATGTGATCAGTGTGAAAATAGTTTCTCAAGCAAAGCAAACCTTAAGAGGCACATGAGAGTTCACACTGGAGAGAAGCGTTTCACATGTGATCAGTGCGGGAAGAGCTTCTCGCAAAAAACATATCTTATGGGGCACATCAATATCCACACTGGAGAGAAGCCGTTCACGTGTGATCAGTGTGGGATGAGTTTCAGTCAATCAGCATATCTTAAAGGACACATGAGGGTCCACACCGGAGAGAAGCTGTTTATGTGTAAACGGTGTGGAAAGAGTTTCTCACACAAATATAGTCTTGTACTTCACAATAGAGTTCATACTGGAGAGAAGCCGTTCTCATGTGATCAATGCGGCAAAACATTTATTAGGGCATTAGAGCTGAAGAAACACCTGACAGTTCATACGAAGGAGAAGCCGCATTCATGTTCTGTGTGTGGAAAGAGTTTTTCACTGCGGCAATATTTAAAAATACATCAGAAAACTCACACTGGTGTGAGAGAGCACATGTGCTTTGAGTGTGGGAAGACTTTTACTACAGCAAACTGTTTAAAAGTGCACCAGATTGTTCACACTGGAGAAAAACCTTACAAGTGTTCACACTGCGACAAGAGATTCAGTCAGTCTGCAAATCTGAAAGCACATGAGAGGATCCACAGCAGAGAGAAGCCACACGCGTGTGATCAGTGCGGGACGAGTTTCTATTTTAAAAGTCACCTTAAGCTACATCTGAAGATCCATGCAGTGGAGAAACCACATAAACGCAGTCTGAGATCACGGTAAGTAGTTCATATTTATGTGCTGAGCAACCAAGTCTCTTCTAAGGTAGTTTCCTAACAGCCACGATGAGGAACAGGACATTTTCACACTAACACAAATGTTCGGTACAAAATTCAGTCCAATTTTCACATGAAATTTGTCTGTTCAGAACAATGCAAAAAAAAATGGCAGTAAATGCACATTCAATCTCTGACAGTAGGTGGCGCTCATGGAAAAGCGGAAACAACAGCGCTGCGCAACTTTGTTTTCTGACACCCATTAGTCATGCCTGCTACAGACGGTACAATTCTAGACCAGCAATGTTTTGGTGCTACTTAAGAACCACTTTTCCTGGTTCAGAGCTGGTTCTTTGGGGGTCGAAAGACAAATAACTGATTTGAAACTAGGCTCTGGCTCTGAACCAGCACTCAAACTGCCTTGGTGGAAAAGGGGTATCACTGTATGACGTAGCACCACGGTTTAGGAGCCACGACCATGCTTAGGTTTTTACGCATACGCAAAGGTCGGCGTACAGTGTGCAATGACACAATTTTAATCTCTAGAATAGTACGCGCTCTGGCCGATTTAACCTTGCCATACACTTTGAATTTGTTTTGCAGTAATCAGTTGTTGACCCATCCGGTTCGCCTACAAGATCTACCCTTTTCAGATGTTTCTAAATTTGCTAAGAAAAATTATGGACCAAGCGTTGAGTACTCCCTTGATGTATGGGAAAAAGTTGAGAAAATATGGGAGGCCCCTTCTTATACACAAAAGTAACACCATTGTGGCATAATACTTGTCTGCGTACTGGTAATAAACCTTTTGTCTTTAAAGCCTGGTCTGAGTCTGGTATTCATACCTTGAATGACATTTTCTGTAAAAAAAGGCATCAAATCGTTTCAAGAATTAAGCTCAGAGTTTTCTTTACCTGGATTTTCTTTTTCTTTTTTTTGTATTTAAGACTGAGATCAGCGCTGAAACATAGGTTTTCAGCGCTGACCACAAATGGCGCTTTTCCACTGCGTGGTACGGTTCGACTCGGCGCGGAACGGTTCGGCTCGCTTCGCTTTTCCACTGAAGTTAGTACCGCTTCAAAGTGGGTGGGACTGATCGTTAATAGTTGCCGCCTCTACTGGCTCGGTAGTCACTTTTTATTTTTTTTTTATTTTCCCTACACTGTAGGTCCGGTCAGAGGTGTAGTGGTAAAAAAAAAAAGAGTAAACTATAAATTCTATAGTTTTTATACGGTGTATTTATATCCTGATGACATCGCTATAGGCTATCATTTGATGGTACTACCAAGGTTATCACTGGTTGTTCCCTCATCATAGGTCACACAATCACTATTCAATTCATACATTAATCTAAGTTCTTGTAAAAAAGACTCAAGAAGGAATAATATGGTTGAAATCTATAAAGTTTACAAAATGACAAAACGGAGAGAACAAAAATATTTTTAACCCGTAGTTACAAAACAAAAACGGTTGTTGTATTTTTAAAAGGCAAAGTTGAACACCAAAATTTTTATTTGAACTGTAGCCTAGGCAAATGCTGCACAAAAAAAATAATATTGACGAATTTTTGTTTATTACTTTTTGCACCTTAATTAAACATTTAAAATATTCACAAATTAATATGGATTTTGTTGTTGTTGATTTATTTTTCTAAGACAAAATTAGAACCTGGAAATGATATTATTCCCGCAGTGCTGAATGAGAAGAGCCATATATCTCTGGAACCACAGCCTACAGAAAGGGGATTTATAGGCTAATGATAATAAATGTGTCTGAAAAAATAACGAGGCATTTTAATTGTTTATTAATAAACTATTGTTTTCTAAATCAGTGTCGGCTAAAAACATATCTCTGCTGTTAAGCGGATGCGCCTTTAGAGAGAAATGCACCTTTCATACGCATTACATAATCAGAAGGTATTAGCTTTCGATTCGAATTTGTTAGTTTTAAAGTGGACATTTCAAGCTTTAGCCTACATAGACTATTTAGTTTCAGTTCTCGCGCTCCAGTTCACAGAGCGCGACTGAAAGCGCGGCTGATTGTTTTATTTGATTTGACAAAAGCACAACGTTTTCTTGTTATTGCGAGTTTACACAAATAAAAGTAGTTGCGAATAATGTATTATTAGTTTCTGTATGACCAGAAATGATAGAGTATTTTTAATTGTTTCACTGTTGATAGGGAAATGCAAGTGTTCGCGCCCGCGCGTCCGTGCCATGCAGTGCGCGCTCACACTCCGCTCCACAAACGCTTGGATATGCATCAAAATCTTGTTTATTTGTGATAATCTTAGGCTAGCCCTGTATTATTATGGTCTAACCCGTGAGGCTACTGACAGTAATGCAGCGCAATATAAAAGACTTCGTCTTAGGTTTAACAACCTCTGAAACTAATATGAACAATATGAAACTAATAGCCTAAGCTTCATTTAAAATGGCTTAGGAACTATATGCTATAGAGGTGGATAAACGCAATTTAGAGGTGGATAAACGCACTTTGGAGGTGGATAAACGCTATTTCAGAATTTTGGGAGGTGCCCAAACGGCGTTTACGTGCGTTTAGCCTCTACATCCCTGGGTCCGGTGGTAGCCGTGTGCGGCTAAGAGCTGTGCTACTTCTTGGAACACTTTTTCATTCCGTATTGCCCCATCCAGCTCTCGCTGGATCCGCTCCTCGGCAACCAACGAGAGGAACGTCTGCACCTCGTCCACTGACCACGATTCAGCCATTTCTTGTTTGATTTTTTTTTTAACTTCTTTTGTCAAGTAAATACTCTAAAAACAGGTGCTACCGCGTTGGCTGTTGTCTGGCTATTTAAATCTAGCGGATTTAGTCGTGTCTCGTATCGCAAATACAATGACGCTGAAGTGACGATTCTGTCTGACCAATCAGTGATCTGCAGTGTTTTCACGTCACATTTAGTATCAGTACGGTACGCTTGGAACCTCAACAGAGGTGGTACCATTTAAAGCGAGCCGTGCCGTACCGTACCATGCAGTGGAAATGCGCCATACGTGAGCCGTACCGAACCGAGCCGTACCGTACCATGCAGTGGAAACGCGCCAAAGCGTGCCGTGCCGTACCGAACCGTACCGTACCATGCAGTGAAAAAGCGCCATAACATACACACAGCGTTCCTTCGACCACTAACATACTACCACATCCATTGTGGCTGGAACCTAATACTCCCTCTAGTGGCTTAGTTTCTAAGATCTATAATTAAATTATTTTATTGCAATACACTTATATTCCAGCTGTCTAAGGGATGGTCTGGCTAAACCTGACTGGGATGTGGTATGGGCCAGATGTTTCACTTCATTTAAGAATCTGGCACACTGTAATTTGCTCTGGCCCCCTTCCTGTTCGCAGGAGTGATGAGATAGTTAGTAGATTGTGTTCACTCAATGGCTGGCTGTCTGGGTGGTGTCCGCGAAATAATATAGAATTCATAGACAATTGGAAAAGTTTTTGGGCCAAACCTGACCTGTTGAAAAGAGATGGTATTCATCCCTCCTGGGATGGTGCTGCTCTTCTCTCTAGTAATTTGGCTCATAGTCTTGGAGCTAAAACATGACAATCTGGGGCTCAGGTCAGGAAGCAGACAGACTGACTTAACCGACCGTCTGCTAGCGGCCTCACGTCACCAAGGTCAGATAAATCCCATCACATAGAGACTCTTTCACCTAGATATCATCATATAGAGACTGTGTCTGTTCCCCGAACTTGGAAATCCAAAAAACTTTCAAACCCATCTAAGGTTAAAAATTTAATTGATGTTCAACAAATAAAAAACAGATATAATACGGATGAGCAAATGATAAAGCTTGGGTTGCTGAATATTCGATCTCTTACTTCAAAAGCGCTAATAGTTAATGATATGATTACAGATTATAACCTAGATGTGCTGTGTTTGACAGAAACCTGGCTAAAACCAAACGATTACATTGCTTTAAATGAGTCAACCCCACAAGATTACGGTTATAAACATGAACCTCGTCTGAAACGCAAATGAGGAGGTGTTGCTGTAATTTATAGTAATATTTTCAAAACCACTAAGAAATCTAGTTTTAAATATAATTCTTTTGAAGTGTTGGTGCTTAATGTAAAAAAATATAGTGTAAACGATAAATCAGGTTTGAAAATTCTGCTGGCTACTCTATACAGGCCACCAGGGCACCATCCAGACTTTATCAAAGAATTTGCTGACTTTCCATCAGAATTAGTATTGGCTGCAGATAAAGTACTAATTGTTGGTGATTTTAATATACACATATATAATGAAAAAGATGCATTGGGATTGACATTTAAAGACATTGTAAACTCAATTGGAGTTAGACAACACGTGTCAGGACCTACTCATTGCCGTAATCATACTCTAGATCTAATACTATCACATGGAATAGATGTTGATGCCGTTGAAATACTGCAGCAGAGCAATGACATCTCAGATCATTATCTAGTCTTGTGTAAATTACATTTAGCCAAGGCTGCAAAGCCGTTTTATAAATATGTTAGACCTATCACTTCTGCTACTAAAGATTGCTTTATCAATAATCTTCCTAATCAGTTTCATCATCTCAGCATCCCGGATAGCTTAGAAGAACTTGATATTGCAACAGAAACTTTTAACTCTCTCTTTTCCAGCACTTTAAACTAGGGCTGTCAATCAATTAAAAAATGTAATCGCGATTAATCGCATGATTGCCATGAGTTAACTCGTGATTAATCGCACATTTTTTATTTGTTCTAAATGTACCTTAAATTAATACTTTTCAAGTTTGTAATACTCTAATCATTATGGGCATGGATAAATATGGATGCTTTATGCAAATGTATGTTTATTATTGAAACCATAGTCAACATAGAGCATGAAGACGAGACATGTTTCAAAGGTCATAGATGTTTTTCAAAGAACTTGTTCATGTCTATAAGACACATGAAGAAAGAACAAAGAAATACCAGGTTCCCATTACTTCTCTTTTTTTGCACTGAGCAATTTACTAAAACAAACATGATTCGATTTTTGCATGACAGGCCAGCTCTTCTGAAAATGCTAAATTACATTTATTATTTATTATTACATTAGTTTTTCTCTCTCTGTGCCCATTTTGATGAAGCTAAATTCTCAATAAAACTGTTTTCATTGGTACATTTTACTGTTTCTGTTGTCAAACAAAGGAATGAATATGAAATAGTGACTGAAACGCGACCCATTAACCCTTTAGCTGTCACTCCCCTTTTTGAGAATGGACATTAAAATGCACTATTCAAGCTAAAATGGTTGTAATTCAAGAATGCTTTGGAGTATAGACCTAAATTTGGTCTTGTTTTAAAGGGAAAAAATTACAGATTATTGCTGATGTGAAAGCACTTCAAAAAATTAAAGTATAAAAAAGTTATGGAAGTTTAAATTTACATTAAATCCAATATAATTTATTTAATATTTTTCTTTTATATAAAATATATATTTTACAAAATAGTTTTTACTATAAAATTACTATAAAATCAAAGCCAAAAATCTAACCAAGGTGTGTTCCAAATTTGAAGTTGATATCATAAAAAATGAAGTTCCCATGAGATTTTGTTTAGGCGTATTACCAAAAGTAGCCTCCGGGTGTCATTAAATTCCATTGAATTTAACTGTATGCATTTTGCCATAATAAATGTATCAATTTCTGTCCAAATATCACTTCTGTCACAAAATATGGAACATTGAGACTCAGACCTTTCTGACAATATGTGTTTTGTCAAGATTAGAAAATATTTTGATCATAAATTATGAAACATAATGATGCCCAAAAGGGGAGGAGCCTGATACAATAATTTAGAGTAATGTTTCTATGGTAACACAATGTCCAATTTCAAAACAGTTTTCACAGGATGAATTCTGAGATCGTAAGCTTTCAAATGATACCTAATTTATGATAACTACTAAAATATGTAATGTAATAAAAAAAGGCGATAAAAAAGATAATATCATATTTTAGAGGATAATATATATATATTATAATTTTTAGAAGATAATATAATTTTATAATTTTTTTATTGACAAATACTAGATTATATGTTTTCTTATGAAATTTTAGCATGAAAACCAACATTTTAATGACTAAAAGTGTGTGCGTCGACTTTTTTGTGACAAAGGTCAGAACTCCTGTTATGATGTAGATTTTTTTGAGGTGCGCTCTTGTCATAAATTCATCTATTACTGTTCCTGCATAATTTGTAACAAAAAACAGTGCTGAAATATCTATTAAGGAGTGTTAGACTTTTCCAACAATATATAGTTTGTCATGATTAATTTAGGATTTAATTGTAATATAGTGAGGTAAACGTAGGTGTCCCGTATACGGGACAGTGACAGTTAAAGGGTTAAACATAACCAGCTCTCCCTTCCAAGATGTTAATCTGCACAAAAATCCCGATAATCGAGTCGTCGTCTGATGAAATCAATACACATAAGATAAAGACAATATCTGTGCAGTGATTTCGGTTATACTTGCATGTAAAATTAGAGAAGCAACATAATATCTGTGTTTAACTGAATTAAAGCGCTGCTCCTCTCTACTGAGAGAGAGAGAGAGAGAGAGAGGTGCGCGCGTGCTGGGAGAGCACCGGCGATTCTCAGAAACCAAGTAAGGTTTGGGCGCTTTTTTGAAGAGAAAAAAAATCGCTAAAGGTGTCTGCAATGTCGCTAATTTGGCAACACTGTGAATCTCCATTTCTCCAACTAGGGGTTGGGTCACGGGTCAAACTGAAAATACGCGCTGCGTTAATCGCGCGTTAAAAAAATTAGTGCCGTTAATATGATTTTGCGTTAACGCGAAAATAAACATAATCCTAGGTATTTATTTGAAACAGTGGCTAAACTAACGAAAAAGAAAGCTTCATGCCCAGTTTCCAAGAAACACAGCAGTAATGACTTTTATGAACTTCTTCACTTATAAGATTGATAATATCAGGGACAAAATTATAACTATGCTACCGTCTAATACAGTATCGCATCAGGAAGTGCATTGTAGTCTCCCTGAGGGAAAATTTGATTAATTCATTGCTATAGGAGAGGAAGAATTTTGCAAACTCGTCAAATCATCTAAATCGACAACTTGTATGTTAGACCCTATACCGACTAAGCTGCTGAAAGAGATGCTTCCAGATGTCATAGATCCTCTTCTTAATGGTTTAAATCATACGTATCTGACCGTTATCAGTTTGTAGCAGTAAATGAAGAGATGTCTTATCGATCACAAGTTCAGTATGGCGTACCACAAGGCTCAGTACTAGGACCGCTGCTGTTCACTCTGTACATGATACCATTAGGAGATATCATTAGGAAACATGAATTAGCTTTTACTGTTATGCTGACAATACTCAGCTGTATATTTCTTCAAAACCTAACGAAACTTAACAATTCACAAAATCAACGGAATGCATAGCTGATATAAAAAATAGACAAGTAATTTCCTACTACTAAATTCAGTAACAATCTGTTACCTTAAATTATACGTTTATCTCTGTAAAGCAGTTTTGAAACAATCTACATTGTTAAAAGCGCTATATAAATGAAGATGACTTGACTCACCAGATGATTCACTATGTATTAATAGGGCTTATATTACTCCTAGTGTATTGTATAAGATGAAGGTTAGATCTGATCCATTCTGTCATCTATGCAACACATCTACAGTAGGTTAATATTTGCATATGTTTTGGGAATGCCCAACAGTGATTACTTTTTTCAAGACCCTCTGCTATTCCTTCTTTTGGATGACTCCGCTCTCCAGTTGAATGCTCACCAAAAAAGGACCTTAATGGCGGCAAGCACTGCTGCCAAAAATACTATTTTAAAGCTATGGATACCATCCATACCTACAACTTTCATTTGGCTTTCTTATTTTAGAGACACTGTTTTACTGGAAGGTACCACTGCCAAGGTCAACGGCGCAAAAGACAAGACTATTCAGAGCTGGGCAAAAATCTCGGCCAATTTGTTAGATAAGCTGAGATGTTGACATCCTACATTTTCCTCTCTCCCTGATTTCCCACATTCTACATATTCCTTTCTATGTTATTGTTTTATTTTTGCTTTGTGTGTGTGTGGGTGGGTTGCGGGAGAATACAACAATTTGCGGGACTGAATATAAATATCTATGAATAACATCTAAACACTAATAAATTGTTATTCATCTGTTGCACAAAAGCAACAAGAAGAACTAAAACAAAAAAGAAACGATTCAGTTTATTTTTATAACATGTTTGCAGCATTGAGCGATGTAGCCAATCACAGACATATGTGTTGATTTCTTGAACGCAATGGCCAATCAGAAGCATTTAAGAAAGAAACCCCAACGCTTAAAACTGACTGTTTGTTTAGTGCTGAATTCTGCATGCTGGCAAAACCTCTGATTATAACAAACAAAGTGTATGAAAGATTCATTGTGCAGTCAGCTTCATTGATAATAACTGAGATTTGTGAGATCGCGATGAGCTGAGATTTCAGTTTTTTAGTAATTATTAAGGGAGCGCACTTTGCGCGCATTCAGTCATGCAAAAACAAAAGTAAAGATGGCAACATCAAATAAAAATGTCCAGGCCTGGCCTCTCTCGATCTCCTCCTTTTATGCTTTTGACACTTTTTTTTTTTTTTGGCAGAACTACCAGAAAGCATGTGGAGGGAAAGGACAGAGAGAACGAGGAGAGTGAAGAACTGAGAGAAGTGGAGGAGGAACATGTTAAACCTGGAAAAAAATCTTTGAGTCGCTCAAAGACTAAAAAGACATTTTTAAAGAAAAGAGACGAGAAATCTTTCTCATGCACTCAGTGTGTAAAGAGTTTCACAACCAAAGGAACTCTTAAGCGTCACCTTAGGATCCACACTGGAGAAAAGCCCTTTGAATGTGATCAGTGCGGGAAGAGCTTCACATACAAAGAAAGTCTTGAGTTTCACAAGAGAGTTCATTCTGGAGAAAAGCTGTACGCATGTGATCAGTGTGAAAATAGTTTCTCAAGCAAAGGAAACCTTAAGAGCCACATGAGAGTTCACACTGGAGAGAAGCCTTTCACATGTGATCAGTGTGTAAAGCGTTTCACAACCAAAGGAACTCTTAAGCGTCACCTTAGGATCCACACTGGAGAAAAGCCCTTTGAATGTGATCAGTGCGGGAAGAGCTTCACATACAAAGAAAGTCTTGAGTTTCACAAGAGAGTTCATTCTGGAGAAAAGCCATACGCATGTGATCAGTGTGAACATAGTTTCTCAAGCAAAGCAAACCTTAAGAGCCACATGAGAGTTCACACTGGAGAGAAGCCTTTCACATGTGATCAGTGCGGGAAGAGCTTCACTAAAAAAACATATCTTATGGGGCACATCAATATCCACACTGGAGAGAAGCCGTTCACGTGTGATCAGTGTGGGATGAGTTTCAGTCAATCAGCATACCTTAAAGGACACATGAGGGTCCACACCGGAGAGAAGCCGTTTATGTGTGAACAGTGTGGAAAGAGTTTCCCACACAAATATAGTCTTGTACTTCACAATAGAGTTCATACTGGAGAGAAGCCGTTCACATGTGATCAATGCGGCAAAACATTTATTAGGGCATTAGAGCTGAAGAAACACCTGACAGTTCATACGAAGGAGAAGCCGCATTCATGTTCTGTGTGTGGAAAGAGTTTTTCACTGCGGCAATATTTAAAAATACATCAGAAAACTCACACTGGTGTGAGAGAGTACATGTGCTTTGAGTGTGGGAAGACTTTTACTACAGCAAACTGTTTAAAAGTGCACCAGATTATTCACACTGGAGAAAAACCTTACAAGTGTTCACACTGCGACAAGAGATTCAGGCACTCATCACATCTGAAAACGCATGAGAGGATCCACAGTAGAGAGAAGCCACACGCGTGTGATCAGTGCGGGACGAGTTTCTATTTTAAAAGTCGCCTAAAGCTACACCTGAAGATCCATGCAGTGGAGAAACCACATAAACGCAGTCTGAGATCACGGTAAGTAGTTCATATTTATGTGCTGAGCAACCAAGTCTCTTCTAAGGTAGTTTCCAAACAGCCACGATGAGGAACAGGACATTTTGACAGTAGATGGCACTCATGGAAAAGCGGAAAAACAACAGCGCTGCGCTACTTTGTTTCTGAGACCCATTAGTCATGCCTGCTACAGACTGTGCAATTCTCTAAGATCAATCCAAATCACATGTACGACATGTATCTAATAAACTTGGGTACGACATGTATGTAGATTGTACAGTGATTAAACCTATTGAATCCTAGGCTATGGTGGAAGTTAGTATAGAAGAATTAAACGTCATGAGCATGTGCTAATGGTAAATAGGGCAAGGTAAATCGCACAGTAATTGCGTTTTTTATGTGTGCTGAATAAAAGAGGTCATGGCTTGGGAAAATAGGCCTACTTGGTAAATAAAATTTTGCAAATGCCGCTTAAGGGAAAATAGTTTTAGGTTTTAGCACTATTTTGCGTTGATTTTTCGCATTTTTATTGGCCAGACAGTAAACGTAGGTCGTAGCAGCAAACACTGCTGATCGTGTTAAATTTCTGTCGCTTTTAGAATTAAAATTAGAATATTAGCCTCTATTTGGTCGGAAGACCGCGACAACGGCCGTCTTTGAACCTCTCTCACTGTATGACATTGCACTAGGTTTAGGAGCCACGACCACAGAAACCGCCCGGATTGGTCATCTTTCGTCTGATACTGTTCAAAATCCTACAATGTGTACCGGGCATTACGGAGAACATCAAACAGTATTTTCATTTCTTCAAACAGCCATTCGGATTTTCTATTTGCTATAGAAAAGAGGGATGCTTCCAGATTATTTCTGCTTAGGTTTTTACGCATACGCAAGGGTCCGCGCACAGTGTGCATGACACTATTTTCTTCTCTAGAATAGTGTGCGCTCTCCCTGATTTAACCTGATTTAACCTTGCCATGCACATGCCTGTTGAATTTGTATTGCAGCACTGACGTGTCGACTGATTGGGATCACGCTTGGTGAGCCTGTCATCTTCGAGTACTATTTAAAACGAGCCAATGGATTTGGCGTGCGTGACTCGCATCACACACTCCGGCGCAAGACTGGAGTGGCGCGGGTATAAATATTGAAGTGGATGCACGCACTAGTTATCTTTCGCTTTGGAGCCGATCGTATGACGTCTCTGAAGAGTGCTGTTGTTTACAACGAGCGAGTGTGTTGGTGTTCCTCTGGAAAACTCCCAATGCTGGTGGTTTCTACAGCGCGAGTGCAGCGGTGATTGCGAGCTTTGAGCTCTCAACTGCTGTTTTAACAGGTTTGTGTTGTTGACGTCTTGTTAGAGGGCGGAAAAGTGAGTGCTTCACTGTTCAGTGTTGCTGCGGTCATTCCCATGTGCTGGTGAAGGGTTATGAGGCTGTCCCTCCAGTGGAGCAGTCTGTTGCGACATAGGTGCACCTGTGTCCGACGGCCGCTGCCTCTTGAGTTCTCGTCCGTTCCGACGGACAGAGCTTGCAAAGCCTGCGGGCAAGCCGCCACCTCTGTGTGCCATGGCGCTGCTACAGGTCTACCAGGCCAGGGCACCCATGGACAAGCACGAGTGTAGCCCAGACCGTGCGCTCATAGGTGAGCACCGAACTGCATCCAACCTCGCCCTCCATGCCACGAGGGTTGTGGCGTGCATGATTGGTCTGACGATGTCCACCTTAGTGGTTCAGAAGCGCCATCATTGGCTCAGCCTGGTTGACATGGCGGATGCAGACAAGCTTCGGTTCCTGGTCTCCCTAATTTCCCAGGTTGGGCTGGTCGGCGATGCGGCGGAGAACTGCGCCCAACAGTTCTCTGCTGCCTAAGCTCAGACGGAGGCCATCCGGCACATCCTGCCCCGGCGGTCTGCTGCTGCCTCCACCCGTCCGCCGGTGGCAGATCCTCCACTTGCTCGTCACCAAGGGCGCCCGCCTGCAGCCGCCTCTACTCCCACTGGACCATCGCAGCAGCCTCCACAGCGAAAACGTTCCTGAGTGGGCCACCCAGGGATGAAGTGATGATCTTAGGAGATGGTCATCCGATCCACTCCCTTCACTCAGAGGAGGCCGGGTGAAGTCTTTGTTTATGTGTGTCTGTTCTGCCACTGGCTCCCAAAAAAGCAGAGCTAGCGGTACCCACATATTCAAAGAAAGAGCAGTTTCTCTGTTCCTGGGCCCCAAGAGGGCTAATCTGACGATGTGTGACCCTGCATAGCCTTGCACCCTTCAGCCCCCTCTTGTTTGCCAGCCGGCAGCTGGGTGCGGTTCGAGGACCTGGTCATCCGCCTTCTCACGCATACCCTGCCGCTCAGTGGAGTAAGGTAAGTGCTGCACTGCACACTCAGACCCTGCTTCGGGCCTCGAGCTGGGTCCCTGTCCCCCTCCTCGCTGCCCCACCTCTCGAGCCGGGTCCCTGTCCTCCTCCTCGCTGCCCCACCTCTCGAGCCGGGTCCCTGTCCTCCTCCTCGCTGCCCCACCTCTCGAGCCGGGTCCCTGTCCTCTTCCTCGCTGCCCCACCTCGGGCACGTCTGTGGCCCCTGCAGGGAACTACACTGCGACCAAAATGGTCGCATATGCGACCTTTTGAAATGCCATTGCGACCCTAATTTTTAATGGGTCGCAAATGTATCACTGATTATTTTTGTTCCTACCTTATGTTTTAGGCAATTTGCTATGATTTACTATGAGCATTTATTAAAACAGAAATGTGTATTTTAAGAATACGTTTTATAACGTGCTCTGGGCATTCAACACAAAGTTGGCTTCAGCCCCGCGACTTATAAAGTAATCGGGTTGATGTGCGCGTTTATATGTCACACGTTTCCCGCTGTTCGCGCACAACCATTCTCCTCTATTGGTTCTTTATTTGTTTTAAACAGCAGACGTAATATTAATCCGTCTCTGGTCATGATTTGGAGACAATGAGCATTGAACCGTTTTGCCGTGCTGCTTATATTTATCACGCAGTAAAAATGCCCCTCCTCGCAGCCAAAACCAGTCGTCTGTGGATGAGAATCCAAAACAATTAGTGGGACGTTGTCCTGCTTCACTTCACAGGCGCTGAGTGAAATGAGAATTTTAGAATGACGGGACACTCATTTATCTGACACTTTATTCAACAGGAAGAACAGCTCGTTCCGCGCGTCATACGTCATTGCACATGCGCGGTCCTTTCAGTTTCGGTTTTCAATCCGATCAAGTGTTGACATGTTCTCTCGATCGCATTACAAAAGGAATAAACCACCCCTTTCAATCCGATCGAAATTGCATTCGGATCGAGCTCAATCCGATCGATTAAGGTGTTTACATGAAGATTTTTTTAGTCCGATTGAGCCGTCAATCCGATTATAAGTGTCCATGTAAATTGAAGCTTCACAATGACAGTATGAAGCACGCGAAATGTATAGACATGTACATATCCCGTGACGCAGCAGCAGCACTCCCTACTGCATTTCGGCGTCAAGCAAACAGAGCAAGTGAGGAATCTGAATTAATTAAGTTCAATGTGGCTTATAATATAGCCTTATTTGTGGCTTATATTTCACTTAATTGTGAAGTAGACATGCATTTTTATTTTTTTATTTTTAATACTGAATAGTCAATAGCTGCTGAAAATCTATTATTATATTAATTTATGGATTATATTTATTTTATTTTACGAGTTCAGGAGTCTGCCCATCTGTGGCAACCATAGCATGTTGAAATCCAAAAGAAATTAATTTAGCACATTATTGTGTACTGTATTTTCTATTGCAGTAAATCTATCCCAACCAATGTTAAAGAAAACAAGGCGGCATGTGGTTTAAAAGATGGAAAGTAAAATAAAAAGCCCATCTGTATGCAATACAGTTTCATTATTGTTCATTATTATCCAGAGCGGCTTACTATAAATAATTTGTGCGACCAAATCATGTTTTGCACCACTAACTGAAAAAGTTAGTAGCGCAAGTGCCACCAGTGGAAAAGGTTAGTGTAGTTCCCTGCCCTGGCCCGGTTCATGAAGCCCAAAAGTGCTTCCCAACTTCGGTTCCCTTCCCAGCCGGCCCAATCTGACCATCAGACACGGCATGCGATTCTTTTCGCTTGGCTACCACCCAGGCTAAGTAAACTCGTCCATGGGATGAGGATCTCTTTTCTAGTCTGGAGATGGATTCGGTCCACTGCATCTCTGAAAAAGACTGGGTGGAGGGTTAGTGCTGTATAGAAGTGAGAAAGGTTCCCACTGAAACTCTTCAGAGGCTCCTGGGGCATATGGTAGACGCAGACGCTTGGCTTCCTCCATATGAGGACCGCTTCAGCACTGACTTCTCGACCGAGTCCCGAGGTGGCCATGGCAGAACGGCACGCTCCGTGTGAAAGCACCCTGGCCTGCCGTCAAACCCTCAGTCCGAAACAGGCCTTTGTTCTCCGGGCCAACGGTCTCTAGAACGAGTGTTTAATAACGACTGAGGGGCCACGTACAAAGGGCATGCAGTAACGGAGGTCTGCATTGGCATCCATTGCGTTGAGTTGCAGCTGTTCGTCTCGCTTTGAGACCCCGCTACTCAGCGAATTTGTGCTGGTCTGGAAAGACAACATTGCGACCGTTGCGCTACACTTCCCTCGCATGTCACAACTCGCCCGCCGCCACCTCCTCAGAGTCAGAAGCTTCTGAGGTCGCTTCTTTCCACTTATTACTTCTGGCCTGCTCAAGAGCCTCACGACAGCCTATGGCCCAGGGAGAGTGGAGACTTCGTCCCCAGGCGGTTCAGCTGCCTGGGACCACTTCGGGGCCGCACAGTTACATATGTTGCCCCTCCGGACTCGTCCCTCCGCCAGTTGTCTTTTTCTCCTGTCTGAGTGGACATCCCTCGACACAGGAAAATACTTGGCCACAGCTTGTTCAGCGTCCATGGAAATCTGAGTGTGTTTGTGAAGCATTTTCATGTTGGCGACAACTTGGCTCGTGCACATTTCCTGCAGAAGCTCACCATGTCACCGTGTGCAGAAGCTCATTATATTCAGATGTGTTTTCTCCATAGAAATGTGTTTTTTAATGGCTTAAAACAATCTGAGTTATGATTTATGTGATTAGTCTGAAATATTTGTTATTCATCTCACATCATGTCTGTTGGAAATGACACTTGTTTGTTTTTGGCAGAACTACCAGAAAGCATGTGGAGGGAAAGGACCGAGAGAACGAGGAGAGTGAAAAACTGAGTGAAGTGGAGGAGGAACATCATGTCAAACCTGGAAAAAAAAAATTGAGTCGCTCAAAGACTAAAAAGACATTTTTAAAGAAAAGAGACAAGAAATCTTTCACCTGTACTCAGTGTGGAAAGAGTTTCACAACCAAAGGAAGTCTTAAGCGTCACGTTAGGATCCACACTGGAGAAAGGCCCTTCGAATGTGATCAGTGTGGGAAGAGCTTCAAAACTAAAGAAAGTCTTGAGTTTCACAAGAGAGTTCATTCTGGAGAAAAGCCGTACGCATGTGATCAGTGTGAAAATAGTTTCTCAAGCAAAGGAAACCTTAAGAGCCACATGAGAGTTCACACTGGAGAGAAGCCTTTCACATGTGATCAGTGCGGGAAGAGCTTCACTCAAAAAGCAAATCTTATGGGGCACATCAATATCCACACTGGAGAGAAGCCGTTCACATGTGATCAGTGTGGGATGAGTTTCAGTCAATCAGCATACCTTAAAGGACACATGAGGGTCCACACCGGAGAGAAGCCGTTTATGTGTGAACAGTGTGGAAAGAGTTTCCCACACAAATATAGTCTTGTAGTTCACAATAGAGTTCACACCGGAGAGAAGCCGTTCTCATGTGATCAATGCGGCAAAACATTTATTAGTTTATCAGCCCTGAAGACACACCTGACAGTTCATACGAAGGAGAAGCCGCATTCATGTTCTGTGTGTGGAAAGCGTTTTTCACTGCAGCACAATTTAAAAGTACATGAGAAAATTCATACTGGTGTAAAAGCTCATATGTGCTTTGAGTGTGGGAAGACTTTTACTACAGCAAACTGTTTAAAAGTGCACCAGATTATTCACACTGGAGAAAAACCTTACAAGTGTTCACACTGTGACAAGAGATTCAATCTGTCAGCAAATCTGAAAGCGCATGAGAGGATCCACAGCAGTGAGAAGCCACACACATGTGATCAGTGTGGAAAGAGTTTCGCTTTTAAAAGTCACCTAAAGCTACACCTGAAGATCCATGCAGTGGAGAAACCACATAAACGCAGTCTGAGATCACGGTAAGTAGTTCATATTTATGTGCTGAGCAACCAAGTCTCTTCTAAGGTAGTTTCCTAACAGCCACGATAAACGACGGGACATTTTCACATGAACACGAATTTTCGGCTTCGTGGTAGTTTTGAATTTTCGAATAATTTTATGTAGTGCTTTTTGTGCATTCACGCGTTTGATGCGAAATCGAGTCTGCCGCCCTAGTTGAAAAATCTGAACTTCTGCGTCAATTCGCGCCACGTTAACCAATCAGGAGCCTGCTTGCTTCATGTGGCATAAAGTGACATAACATAGCATAACAAACTCCCGCTCGAAGTCACTCATTCAAAATGGAGGAGAAACTCATTTTAGCTGTGAGTGGTCACCCGGAATTATATGACTCAATTTCATACTTTTATAGAGACAGGAACAAAAAGGACCTCGCTTGGAAGAAGATTAGTGAGGAGATTACTAGTGAGAGATAGATACATTAGTGAGAGATTGCTCTCCAGAGCAAATACATAGCGGTGACTCTCTGGATAAATGATCGATCAACATCAGATATCTTGTAAAAAGATGACCGCCAACGGGTTTCGAAACTTTCGCCTCTGACGCGCGTAAATTTCGCTTCAAACTTATGTTTTTACGCGTAAATATTTTTTTATTTGCTGTCAGTTAGCAACACCGTCTGTCGTGCCAAACCAACAGGTGTCGTTTTAACCCTAACCTTAACGCCATGTTGACCAATCAGAAGCCTGAAAAAATGCTATTACCGCTTCTGGTAGGGTAACAGCCTGTTGTCATAAGCAGTGACCGGCGTAGTTTTGCATTCTGACGCCTCTGTTGCGCAATATAATGGGAGAGCTGTGCATATATCTGTATACATGTTATAAGCACTGTTAGCACAGGTATTAGCAGTAATATTTTGGGCACGTTTGCCATTGCACAGATTCGCCCAATCTCTGACTTCAAACAAAAGAGATAACAGCGCACACTCCAACGTCACCAAGCAAGAATCAGTTTCACCGTCTACACGACAAACACTGCAACCAGAGTTTCTGAAAATCTTCACCCTGGCAGGAGTTTTCAAAAAAGTTTGGTTTCAGATGCTGCGTTTGTGTGTGGATGAACGGCCAAACCAAAATCTGCGGTTTTGAAAATACGGTTTTGATCATCAAAAACAATCAAGAAAATGTTTTATTGCTGTAGCTTCGATAAAACCTGATGATGGTGACATCAATATGTTTTTGTTTTTTTACATGTGATTAGTCCGAAACATCTATTACTTGCATCATATCTATTGTAAATTAATCTTGGTTGTTTTTGGCAGAACTGAAGGAGAGGACAGAGATAACGCCAGTGATCCAGAACCTGCAGAATAAAACATCATGAATACTGAAGAACAAAGAGGTTGGTGCTTAAATTCTCCAGAGAATGTTTCAACATTTTTGTTTGACCTTGAAGCAAAACCGAACCAAACTATTTAAATATTGTACAAGCAAATTGGTTGCGGAAGCAGCAGCGGCCAATCAGCTTGTGCCGTGAAGTAAACGATGCGATTTCTTACAGATTACATGTCAAGTCTGCGTCATCTAGAGTGTCATGACCAAACTAGTGATTTATAATTTTATTTCACATTTGTCTCTCATTTGAAATCTCACATGATTTAATGTTTCTTTTAGACCTGATGGACGTGAACAAGAAAGGAAAAACAGAAGCCAATAAATCGGTCTCCTGCCCTCAGTCTAAAAAAATACTTCACGTGTAAACAAAGTCTGAAGGTTCACATGAGAGTTCACACCGGGAAAAAATCACATGAAGATCCACAGCGGAGAGAAACTTTACACATGTGATCAATGCGAGAAGAGTTTCACTCGTGCCTTCGTTCTGAAATCACATCTGCCTTCTCATCCTGAAGAAGAGCACCAGAAAAACTACACTGGGAAACTACACTTTTTCAATCTCATTAATTGTTTGAGATCTGTAATTTTTGTACTTCAAGTAATAATTGCTTAAAATAATAACCATTTTATCAACAGCTTATTGTTATTGTCCAATTTTATTTGTATCAGGAATATTTTATAGCATAGAATAAAGGAATTAGTTCCCAGCAAACACAGAACGGTCCCCTAACATTATTTTAATGTCTTTTTTTTTTTTGCAACAATAAAATATCTAGGGATGGGCAAGAATACTCGTTCGTGACAGCGACGAGCGACCTTGAAAACGATTTTCTGAACTGACCTGATAAAATGTCTATTTTTCTGATTGGTTATTGCAGCATTTGGGGCGGTACCTGAGATCTGATTGGTTAGTGTTCAGCACGCCTTCCAGACCGGAGAAATAAAGTGTGTAGCAAATTAGCTGTCAAGAAATATTAATAACCAATCATAACTTGTTATAATTGATTATGAATATTTGGATCAGTTAATAGAATTAACTTAATGTAGTAAAATTAATATTACAATAAATTAACCTGTTTGTGCCGTGAACACTCAGTTTATTAATTCAAATAAATGTGCTGTTATGAGGTGTGGAGGAGATGAACCCATATGCAGACCGTATGCAATTGAACAACGTTTATTGTAGGGAAAAAAAGGGGAAAACAAAACCCACAAGGGGGCAAAACATAGACAGGACAAAAGTGACTAAACTAGATAATGACTTGACAGATAACTAGACAATAAACAAACAGCAAATACAGAATCAGAACTTTCTCTAGACAATACTCTTGACAGGATACTCACAAGGTTTCACAATGTAAGACAATGAACCGGCACAGGACAGCAAACATAAGGGGATTAAATGGGGAGAAACTGATAATGACAACAGGCGACACAGATTAAACAATGGTAAATGGACTGCGTTTATATAGCGCTTTCACAGACCCAATGGTCACCAAAGCGCTTCACATGTTGCCTCACATTCACCCATTCATACACCGACGGCGGTGTCAGCCATGCAAGGCGCCATCCAGCTCGTCGGTAATAATGACTAACGAGGAGAACAAGGGGGCGGGGTTGAGTAACGAGACAACACAAGCACATGGCCCAAACAAAAGATCTGTCATGATCCTGCCTCAAGACTAGAGAAAATCAAGGACAAGAAGATCTCATCCATACCTACTCCCCAGTTCGCACACTTAGATCTTCCGATACCGGTCTGTTGACGATCCGTAGGCACAAACTATCATCGTTTGGTGGAAGGGCTTTCTATACCGCTGCCCCAACTCTCTTCTATTCCCCAACACATCTGATTTTTATGTATATGTATCTCTATCATGTTATCCATCTCAGTTTATTTGTATCGTTTCTATGTCATGTTTATTTGTACTTTATTGTACAATTGAGTTTTCTGAAAGGTGCTATATAAAATAAACATTATTATTATTATTATTATTAAGAGATATCTTGACTTGGAATTATTCCTAGTCAAATCTCAATTAAAGATATCTGCAATTTAATTATGGATAACTAAATCTGATTTTTGACTAGGAAGATCTTTCTTTGGAGATATTTGCATTTAGCTTTGTGACTAGGAAAAACTTCAATGTAGATTCAAAATCTACAGTCAAAACTCATTTTTAGATATCTTAAACGTACATGCAAGTACACCTTTGCTAAGCCCCACCTTAAACATTTTATTAACCAATCCTTCACTTGGAAACTGTTGTCTTACACCATTTTGTCTAGGAATTGTATAATAAAGGTCCTGCGTCTTTGGGTCATTTAAATCTGCTTTATACAGAAGTACTTCAAAAGTATGAAAATAAAAAGTATCTGGGGCACATGTAAAAGTGACATATAAAATGCAGAAAAGACTCAAGAAAGTGTTTGTCCTATTCTACATCTTAAAGAAGAATGATGTTGAGATGTGCATGCTGTGGATTAAATTGTGTTAGCCTTTATTCCCAAAACGAACACATTTAAAATCAGTAAGCATTTGTAGTGTCCTCATGTCTGGTGCAACATTTGCTATAATTTTAAAATAACTTTTCACCGGCACCGGCGCTCAACACTGAACACAGCAAAATATCGTCATCACGGATCTCTTGCTATAATACAATACAACACTACCACCTTGTGGGTTATTATTATTATTTTATGACACGAGTAAACCTGCATCAACACAGAAAGCACAATCCATACACAACGTAATGTACTAATCAATGTCATCAGTACACGTTAATGCCATTTACACTTTTATTAATTTATAGCCTACATTTAAATTCTTATCTTTTAAAATCAGCCTTCACCTTTTCTAATTGGGTCTGCCTTGATTCTGAAGCATTTTTCTTGTCCATCACATGTTTATTTGTACTATTTTTCATGTATTTGATGACTAGCGTTACTGTTGTTTGCAGTTAGCACTAATCATTAGGAGCTGAGTAAATCTATTCTCACGTCACACAGCAGCAGATTCGACTACATAAGCAAGTACAATTCAGATATCTTAAAATATAATTGTGACTAGTCGGAACTGAATTAGAGATATCTCTAACTACCTTTGCGTATGTGTGACTCATCAATTGAATATATCGATGACATCATTACAGATATCGTAATGGAGTTTTGACTAGTCAAAATGTATTTAAAGGGTAACTAAACCCTAAAACTACTTTTTTAGTTAATGATCTGTAAGACCTGTAAGGGGCTTTATTAATGCTGTTCATTGATTCAAGTAAATTTTTTGACATTTGGGTATAAAGTGTTTTAATTCTACAATATATGGTGTAAAAACGTGTGCTTGTCACAGAGTGCTGCCCTCTTCAGGTTGAACGGTGGCTACTGCAGTTGAATTTTCCTATTGGAAGTTGTGGTGCCCTGTGACATAAGAGGGCACCAGCTCACCACGAAATCTTTTTTTTTTTTTTTTTGCCTAATTATTAACACTACATCATACCAAAACTAACCTAAATGCATAGGTTTTAAATTTTTGATAGTTCGTTAGCATTTGCTATGAGCATTACCCTAAATTAGCCCCAGCCCGGTTCGTCTCTATCTCCACTTTTCCAGCATTCAATTATTGCCATTGGGTGGAGTCAGGCTCTGACCAGGGGTTGAGTTACCCTTTAAAGATATCTCAAATCAGATTTCTTACTTGTGCAATTATAATTGCAGATATCTTTAAATATTATTCTGACTAGTCAAATTATAATTATGACTAGTCAAAATACATTTATGACTATCCAAAATATATTTATAGATAGTCAAAACATAGTTGTATATCCTAAAACGGCTTGCCATAATAATGCCTAGTGCAAAATCCATTATAGATATCTTTAATTACAATTTCTAATAGTCAAAACTCATTTGAAGATATCCGGAAATATGTTCCAATGGAAGAATATTAAATATATTTTATATGCTATAACATTGTAGATATTAATTCCAATTTCGACGAGGCAACATTGGAATTAAAGATATATAGAATTTTAATTTAGAACTAACTAAGCTAAAATACGACTAGTACAGCCAGGGGTATTTAATGTTAAGGCGGCTTGCCATAGGCGCGTCCTCGATCACCTACCGTTAGCTGCCGATGACGTCACCGCTCGCGCCGTCTCTTCCGGCTCTCTTGAGTTTCAGCGTCGAGTCTTCTGAGGTGAGGAGAGCAGTTCACGGTATTTCTCATATTTACACAACCATCACACACACTTTATACAGTTTGATTAAGCGACAGGCTCATTTCTGTGTTGTTTTCATCGATCACAGCGATACTTGTGCGTCTTTTCTGGCGTCTTCTCACTGAAATAAACATGTAGTGCAGCAGCAGCGAGCATGAGGAGAACATATTGAGTTCATTCAGACCTGAGAGATTTTGAGTGCTTGTGTTCGTTTGTGTGGTTGTTTCGTCAAGTCAAAGTTTAAGATCTGTGAAGGGAATTAATGTAAACCGATCTCAAGTGTCATACTGGAACAGATTCTGCTAAATGCTTTACATTAAGCCTATGATGAGCCACGTGAGACATTAAAGCAATAGCCTACTAATAAATATGAAAAGCGTTTTACTCTTGGAACAATAGTGGGGGAGAGCTGGGACAGTTGAAACACTTCAGATAAACGTCGTTTTCTAAGATAAGGTTACAGATTTTTTTTAAATCAACAACTCACATGTGTGTTCTTCGGTGCAAATATAGGGTAGGCAAGGCAAGTTTATAGCACATTGCATACACAATGGTAATTCAAAGTGCGTTACATAGAAGAAATTTAAATAATAATAAGAAATACGAATAATTAAAACGGTTTAGATTAGAGAAATTAAAATATTCAAAAGAAATTAGAATAATTAAAACGGTTTAGAGTAGAGAAATTTAAATATTCAAAAGAAATTAGAATAATTAAAACAGTTTAAAATAAAAAAATAAATAAAATACAGTGCAAACAGTCGGACGCACAGTAGCACAGTGCTCATTCAGTAAATGCTAAGCTAAACAGAAGTGTTTTGAGTCTGGATTTGAATGTGGCTACTGTAGGAGCACACCTGATCTCTTCTGGAAGCTGGTTCAGCTGCGGCTGGCATAATAGCTAAAAGCGGACTCTCCTTGCTTTGAGTGAACCCTTGGTATTTCTAGCTGATGTGATCCTAATGATCTGTTGGGTTTATATTCAGTGAGCATATCTGCAATGTATTGAGGACCTAGGCTATTAAATTATTTATATACCAGTAATAATACTTTAAAGTATTAGCCAGTGTAAAGACCTGAGGACTGGTGTGATGTGTTCATGTGTAGGGCTGGGTATCGTTCAAAATCTTTCGATCCGGTGCCAATTCACCTTTGGCTAAGCCACGCCCTAGAATGTAGATTGACCAATCACAGCGCAGCCAAGAACGAGCTCCCACAGAGGCTCCGACACTTTTTCACGGCGCTCCATTGACTTCAACACAGGCGTCTCATATTTTTGGTCTCGGCAGGCTATTACGTCGTCGTTTTATAAAAAATATGGTTAAACGTTGTGCCTGGGGCATTTGTAACACAGATACGCGTTTCCCAGAGAGGTTGGAGGGGGGTGTCCGTTTTATCCCCTTCCCAAAACCGAAGTCAAATCCTGACAAGTGTCGTCTTTGGATTAAACTGTGTGGACTTCCTCAGTCAGCGAAACCCCTCAAGATCAACAACACACTTTTGTGCTCTAAGATACATTTAGTTTGAAGTTTTAAGTCATAAGTTTTATGCTGGTTTAGGTTATGATTTCGGTTCTCTGCCCTAATTGTTGATACGCTAGTAGGGGTGTGCAAAAAAATCGATTCACGTTTGAATCGCGATTCAAGCTTTGCCGATTCAGAATCGATTCATAGAATTCCAAAAATCGATTCATATATATATATATATTTTTGCCGTGTTAATATTGTCCTGAAATGAGTTTAGCTCAGCATTCCTATAGATGGCGCTGCGTCGAATTCACACTGACGCCTGCACACGCTTGTCATAACAAAAGAAGAATTGCAGCAAACGTCATTCGGCGCAAACCTCACAGAAAGAATTATTCAACCTGCTCCATCCTCACTGAAGGCGATAATTTGGGCGCATTTCGGCTTTTATAACCTCGAGGGAAAGACGGAACTTGATAGGACTCATGCTGCTTTGCAAAGCAAAAGTTAAGTATTTTGGAAACACCACAAACGTGAGAAATCCCATGGTACGCCATCACCCAGAGATTAAGATTAAAAAGACCGCAGTGCGTGACCGGATGAGTGAGTGAGTGACGGACACAGGCTGCTCCACACACAGCAACAGAGAGCTAGGGCTCGGCTGAGCGAAAAAACACTTAACTCCATCACTATTTTTGTTGAACAGATTTTTGTACCTTAACTGGGTTCCTGAGGCAGTTTATAACTTTCGAGAAGCGGAGATTGATCGGGAGATTATTGACATCTGCAGTCGGGGGCTCTCATGTTCGCTCTGTTTACGTCAGCTGTTTAGCGCGGTAATTTAGACAATAGGCTGTTTGTTTACAGAGTAACGTTAACTTTCGGTTAAAAAGGTTTAAAATGCTTGTGTAGTTGTGTCGAATTGTATGCACGTGTGGGAGTTATATGGTACGTTTAAGTTACTCTGTCTTTTGCAGACAGCAAGATGTAGGCTGTAGGCTTCATAATGTTCACAATGGTATTTCATTAGTAGTTGGTTTAACCATGGATGAGGTAATGGCTGTTATGTTATTTTCTTTTCAATGACGTTCCTTGTTTCATTGCTGGATTTATGGAAAAACATCAACCAATATTGCATATCCATAATTATTATAATGGATATAATTAAAGAATACTTACACTATAACGTAAATTAGAAGTGTAACGCAATTTTTTATTTTTTTTACGCCTATTTTGAATTTTACTCGAATACAAATACAAATACTTTTCCCCCCTCAACAAATACAGATACAAATATCGGCTGCTTTGCACACCCCTAGTCTACTACAATCAATCACATAGGAAAAATTAAACTACATTTACATACTGTGAATCGTTTTTTTGAATCGAGAATCGTTTTGAATCGAAAATCGATTTTGAATCGAATCTTGAGCCTAAAAATCGGAATCGAATCGAATCGTGACATTTTCTGAATCGTGCACCCCTATACGCTAGCACACGCTGCTAATAAATACAACTTTATACTCGCGTAGTCCGTTTGCTTTGTAAATAATAACGATTATAGAAGTGAATAGAGACCCACCCAGCTTTGCATGACAGTGTTTCTCCTGATATTGTTAGTCACAGCCTCCGTCTCCATTAGGATATGCGCTGGGTCATGTTTTGACTGTGACCGTTATGCTTTTGCCTCTATTTGGATGCCTTGTTGTTGCTTGCGTTTCACCGTTTGTCTTGAATATAGCCTTCGAGCGCACACTGCAGACACTTTTGCCTACTTCTATCGGACACTTTATTTGCTGCTTTATAAAAGTTTGATAAAATTTCAGCAGGAAGAGCTGTCACAGCATAAGCCATGTTGATACCAAACCAGAGCCCAGATGAAGTTGTCGGAGGTAGCAACAGTAACTAAGGGGGGCGGGGCTTAGCCAAAGGTGAATTTCGATACCTGTTTCGATGCAGGTTCCTAACGATTCTTTTTTCAAAACCAATTTTATGAAATCCATTTTAACAAGATTACATAACATATTACCTCAGAAAAACTTTTTAAAAAAAATGTATTTAGGCTAGTTTTATTTTTTCAGTTTGACTCATGCTCCTTAGCCAGTGCACAAAGGAACAACAAATGTTTTATAAAGCGCTCATGCTCACCAAAGCTGAATTTTTAAATACAGTAAAACTTTAGTAATATTGTGAAATAGTATTACAATTTAAAATCGTATCTAATATATTTCAAAATGTAATTTATTCCTGTGATGTCAAAGCTGAATTTTCAAAATCATTACTTCAGTGTCACATGACCCTTAATATTTTGTAAACTATGATATATTTTTTTATGATTCTTTGATGAAATAAAAAATTCAAAAGAAAAGCATTTATTTAAAAACTAAATATTTTGTAACATTACACATGTTTTAACGTCACCTTTGATAACTTTAATGCATCCTTACTGAAAAAAAAAAATCTGACTAACCAACACAGTTTTGAACGGCAGTGTACATTCAGTAGGTTATTATTTATTGCAATATAAACACTGTCCGAGTGATCAACAAGATATCTCTTCATTTACCAGTCGAAGACGGAGCAACTTTCTGCTCTTATGTTTACTCCGTGCACTGTCAAGGTCTTCATCATATTTGTCGTGGTACCGGTCTTTGCAGCAATTATTTTACCGCAAATACTGCATCGCGCGCTGTTGGCATCGAGCCTGGAGAAATGTACCCACACTTTTGATCGACTTTTCCACATCTTTAAGGTATTATGTGTGTGTGCTCGCGTCTCATATGAATATGTGCGCGGAGAGTTTGTGTGTGTGTGCTCGCGTCTCATACCATAGACAGTATATAAACTGGACACTGAGCGACCCCATAGGTTTCAACGGAGAAAAATGAAGTCAATTAGAAGCATCACTTCCTGATGGCTGGGCGAACTGCGCAGGCTCAAACTGAGCTTGACGACGTAGATGTGTCGTGAGCAACCTGTAGGTCTTCTAGTCGCTGTGCCGAGATAAATCTGAATCATTCCTTTCTGAATCTCGCAGTGACGGAGAGCGTGAGCATTAGCTGTCCATGAGCTAGGAGCGGGAGCAACTTTATCACTCTCTATGGGCTTCTCTCTTGACTTTATGCCTCCACGTCCCCCCGATTGCCTGCGAGCTTCTCCGCCTGTCCATACGGTAATTTCTCGACTTGTGCGACAGAGTCGCGCGGTTCTGACGCAATCGTTAGCCTATTTTTATAAAAAACGCTTCTACGGGGCCATAACGTAAGATACAAGGCAATGGAGCCTTTTATACATTGTCGTGTTTCTTTAGAAATAAATAATGGACAAATGGAGTCTTTAAACGCCTCAGATGTAAAGTTATTCGCTGTCAAAGTGACGCAAAAATGAATGGGAGTCAATGGAATGCTAACAGCAGGTGGGGGTCCGCTAGCCAATGGCGGCGCCCAGAGATGATTCAGTTTCCGGCGGATAGATTACCCCCTTGTCTCATACAAGTATGCGCGTCGAGAGTTTGTGCGTGCGTGCGCGCGTCTCAAATGAGTTTGTGCGCGGAGAGTTCTGCGCGTCTCGTGTGTGTAGAGTTTGCGTGTATGTGCGTGAGCGACTTTATGTGTGTCGCGTTTATGTGTGTGCATTTCATATTTGTTTGAGCACTGACGTTGATGAGTTAACTCCTTAGGTATCGAAATCTGGAACGAACAACATGTCATTTTTCGATACTCGACAGTATCGAGGCAATTCGGTCGGTACCTAAAAAGTATGGAGACTCGGTACCCAGCCCTATTCATGTGTTCTGGTTCTGCTCAGCGTTCTGTACGAGCTGCAACTGTCTTATGGTCTTTTTGGGAAGGCCAGTGAGGAGTCCATTTAGGCCTGTCGCGATAGTCGATAAATCGATTAATCGCACGATAAAAAAAATGACCTCGATAATTTTCTAGCCGTGATAATTTAATTTGCATACTTGTTTGTTATCCGCGACTGAATGACAACTCTCGTTTCCTTAGCGTAGGAGAAGTGAACCCTCTTGTCAGTTGCATTGTCTTTTGTGTGGGAAGGCGGGAGTGCTTGAGGCGACTGCCGAGAAGAGCGAAAAGACATAAGTTGTGACATGGAATTGGTTTCAAAGCCAAACGCGACAGCTGCAGTGTGGGAGCACTTCGGATTCAAACCGAATGACCGTGGTGAACCACTTAACCTGAGCGAGCCGGTATGTTGCATTTGTTGTAAAACAGTATCGACTAAAACCAGTAACGACGTTCACTGAACGCGTTCATATTTTCGCCGAACGCTGAACTGAACGAATCACTTTTCATACAATGAACGTGAACAAGAGATTTTTCGAGAGAACTCATCTGATTTTTTGTACATAGCATAGCCTATTTGTTAGGATTTTAGTATCATAATGATTAGGCTAATAAATGCACGCACAATTATCCGTGAACTTGATTTGAACAAATGCCTTTCAACTTGTGTGTGCAAACTTCAGAATTAAATTAATGTGCAGAAATTTGTACAAATAGAGAATATATGTAGGCCTACTATACTATAGCCATTAAAAAAACATTTATATTTGTTTCATATTTGTTAAAATATAATAATGTTATTTTTTTTCCATTTATGTTGATTTATGAGAAGTGAACAGCACGACCGAGTAAGATGTCTCATATGTGCAATATGAGACATGGAGCGGGTCAGACATGATTTTGACCGTTGAAGTTGTTATAGAAAGCCTTTCTTTAAAGTGAATTTCGTTTTGTATAAATTGTATCTTAATTTTAATCAATTTTTCATCAACCAATTGCCTGTATTTAATGAATAGGCCGACGAAACAAATATAACGGAGGCGCCCGCCGCGCTCACTTGCGCACGTGAACTAGAGCACATCCTAACTTAACGAAACTCAGTGTATCCCACACACAGACATGACAAATACATCAAATACACAAAGCTTGAAATGTCTTTAAACGAAATAATTCAAAACGAAAAAAGAAAAAGGCTACTCTCTGATTATGTAATCCATTATTAGGCTTATTTATGTGCATTTCTCTCTATAAGCGCGTTCACACAGAGATGGAGATTGTCAACTTCATCTTTGCAGCCGAGTCGACACTTTTAGAGAAAAGACTTGTTTATTAATAAAAATCAATACACGCGTCACCAGATTTACAGATGCTGTGTTGAAATAACATTATTATTAATAATAGCCTACATCTTTGTTAAAAGAATTTAACAAATGAACATGAACTAGTTCATTATCATCTGTGTGAACTGAGAGACTGAGAGTCCATTGCTTTTATTGTTTTTGGTTGTTTTGTTCATTGTTATTGTGGATATTGAAAATGTTTTCCATTTTCAGTGTTAAATAGTCTTTGGAAATAAACGTTTATTGAATTTTGAAAGGTGTATGTGCATTATTATGCCATTATCATTATTCTAGATGAAAATGGTCTCCGATCGACAATATTATCGTTTATCGCGATAATTTCTTGGACAATTTATTGTCCAGCAAAATTTGTTATCATGACAGGCCTAAGTCTATTACAATAATCCACCCTGCTGGTGATGAAAGCATGCACAAGTTTCTCTAAGTCCTGACTGGAAACAAAGCATCTAATTCTTGCAATATTTTTTCAGATGATAGTATGCTGTAGTTCTGCAACTAACGATTATTTTAATAATCGATTAATCTGTCGATTATTTTTTCGATTAAGCGGATAAAAAAATCAATAAAAAAACCCATTAATTTCCAACCCTTTATTCAAAAACAGAACTGACAGTGCAAATTCACAGTGCAAATGAATCTTCAGAAAGTGCACAAACAGGCTCGGCTCCTTGAACATCCCTGAGCTGTTAAAGTAATTTCAGTTTCAGAAGTGAATTCGGGATCGCGCACTGTCGCTTCTGGTGCGCCTCATTCAGCCCGATACAACATTAGAGTTATTTTTTCACAACTTACTGTGCATAATTTATAACTTGATAGTCTTTTCGAAGATTCTCGTTAAACACACGCGCCTCTGACTTGATCTCCGCGTTGACTTGAATTTCACTAAATTGTGCTGTTTTTGCAGATGCAAAATAAGTTTTTGCAGATGCACCCTTCAACAGTTCAGCAGAACAGGGTCTGCAAACGGCCATTTTTGCGTCGTTTTTGGAGACTCTAAAACGCTTCCACACTGACGACATGTTTGCTGGATTCATAAAGCGTGAGCTGCGCGCCGCTGCCTCTCACTCTATGCTGGTTGCCATTTGATCGCGTCATTGTTTGGTAAAAATTGATTCTGTCTTTTCACTTCACAAGCACTTTCACAAGTGCTGATGTTGATATTTTTGGCCAAATAATTTGTTGCTGAACATTCAGTGCATCCCTAGAAAATGCACTCAAACTTTTCTCTTTGATTTCAGACCCGATGGAAGAGAGCGAGGAGAGTGAAGAACTGAGAGAAATGGAGGAGAGTAAAGAATTGAGAGAAGTGAAGGAGGAGAGTGAAGAACTGAGAGAAGTGAAGGAGGAGAGTGAAGAACTGAGAGAAGTGAAGGAGGAGAGTGAAGAACTGAGAGAAGTGAAGGAGGAGAGTGAAGAACTGAGAGAAGTGAAGGAGGAGAGTGAAGAACTGAGAGAAGTGAAGGAGGAGAGTGAAGAACTGAGAGAAGTGAAGGAGGAGAGTGAAGAACTGAGAGAAGTGAAGGAGGAGAGTGAAGAACTGAGAGAAGTGAAGGAGGAGAGTGAAGAACGGAGAGAAGTGAAGGAGGAGAGTGAAGAACTGAGTGAAGTGGAGGAGGAACATCATGTCCAACCTGGAGGAAAACCTTTGAGTCGCTCAAAGACTAAACAGACATTTTTAAAGAAAACAAGAGCCAAGAAATCTTTCACCTGCACTCAGTGTGGAAACAGTTTCACAAGCAAATGCAGTCTTGAGCTTCACATTAGAGTTCACACTGGAGAGAAGCCGTTCTCATGTGATCAGTGCGGGAAGAGTTTCACACAAAAAACAAATCTTAGACAGCACACGATAATCCACACTGGAGAGAAACCACACACATGTGATCTGTGTGGAAAGAGATTCCCATACAAACAAAGTCTTCAGATTCACATGAGAGTTCACACAGGAGATAAGCTGTTCACATGTGATCAATGCGGGAAGAGTTTCACACACAAACCTAATCTTGATGCGCATCGGAGAGTTCACACCGGAGTGAAGCCGTTCTCATGTGATCAATGTGACAAAACATTTATTAGTTCATCAGACCTGAAGAGACACCTGACAGTTCATATGAAGGAGAAGCCGCATTCATGTTCTGTGTGTGGAAAGAGTTTTTCATGGCTGCCAACTTTACATAGACATGAGAAAACTCACACTGGTGTGGGAGAGTACATGTGCTTTGAGTGTGTGAGAACTTTTGCTACAGGGATAGATTTAAAACGGCACCAGATAATTCACACTGGAGAAAAACCTTACAAGTGTTCACACTGTGACAAGAGATTCAGCCACTCATCAACTCTGAAAACACATGAGATGATCCACACTGGAGAAAAACCTTACAAGTGTTCACACTGTGACGAGAGATTCAGTCAGTCATCAACTCTGAAAGCACATGAGAGGATCCACACTGGAGAAAAACCTTACAAGTGTTCACACTGCGACAAGAGATTCAGTCAGTTATCATCTCTGAAAACACATGAGATGATCCACAGCGGAGAGAAGCCGCACACGTGTGATCAGTGCGGGAAGAGTTTCTCTATTAAAAGTCACCTGAAGCGACACATGAAGATCCATGCAGTGGAGCAATGCCGCTGCTAGCCATTTTGGTGCCCTAAGCATAATTGCATAATTCCTTTATGATGCCCCCTACCCCGAGAAACTTCGGCGGGGCGGGGGAGGGGGGGCATATTACATGCTCTTCATGAGGCACACGCGCGGTCTCTTGCTCTCTCTCCCTCTCGGCCGTGCACACGCTACGCGGTTTGGAGCACAGTCTCTGTCTCGCGGGCGCGCTCGCTCTAGATTCCAGAGATTTTAACTAATTTGCAGGCATCAGTGAGCCGCTATCAATATGCGGGAGACTCGGGATGTCTGTGTTTCTATACTGTAATAATATCGGCATTATAATTATTGATTTTTCATTAGGCTATTTTTTTGGTGCCCCCTCAGCTCTTGGTGCCCTACGCACAGCGCGTGGTGGGAGCGGCGGCGCTGCAGTGGAGAAACCACATATGCAGTATTTAGTTTGATCAAACTCTTCAGCTGTGTTCCTGTAACTCTTCATCTCGTCTCTCTCTGCTGTGATCATTAAATACTGCAGTATGATGATAACCAACAGAAGACAAACCAGCCCGAGACTCACGGTTATTAAAACCATCACCACACACCTGCTATAAGTGGAGATCAGTGTTGCCAGACGTACGATTATTATCGTATCTGTACGATAATTTTGACCTCTGTTCGATTTACGATCAATAATGGAAAAAATCCCATAATGTACGATAATTTCAGAATTGTGACTCTTCAAATGATGGTGGTTGTAATCATAGGGCTTCTCATTGATCTAGCTGTGGATTCTACGTCTACCGTGAGAAGAACCTGAACGTGGTGATACGCATGTCTTTCATCTCATCTCACGTTATGTCTTCTCGACAAATCATTGTGGAGAATGACTCTCTCATGAGCACAAGTTATTGTTATTTTGTATATTGTATACAAAGTTGTATATCATTAACATGTCATCTCTGTATGTAAAAAAAAAAACATTCCTTCCTCTTAGGTCAGTTTTTTCCAAGCTGAGGTTGATATTTTAGCAAAAAAAGTCATTTTCATGTGTCAAAAAGTTTTTGGTCAATAAATAGCTGTATACGATAAATTTCTTCCAAATACGATCATTTTGAGCTTCTGGTACAATACTTGGACATTTACAATCTGGCAATACTACTGGCAATACAATCTGATGGTTGTTGTTGATGCTGATTCTTGCTAACATCGGGCCTCTGCTTGATCCATGGATTTTAAACAAATAGAGCAGTATTTCAGACGAGGACTAACAAATTGGGAAATACTAACTCTACTGAAAGAGGTACATGGAGTCAAATTTAGCAATCGCACCCTTGAGCGACTTTTGAGTAAACACCAGCTTTGGAGGAGGAAGAACAAGACTGATGAATCTGATGTGGTAGCTTTCATTCAGCAACAACTACAAACATCAGGGCAGTCGCATGGTTACAGGTGGATGCATCAGAGATGCTGGCTCAATGGAATTATCACTGACAGAGAGACAGTGCGGGTGTTTTTACGGTTGCTAGATGGCGAGGGAGTTGACCTGAGGTCTAGGAATCGACTTCGCCGCCGAGTGTATTTTAGCCGTGGACCTAATTATGTGTGGCATATCGGTGGATACGATAAATTAAAAAACCATACGGAATTGGAATAAGTGGGTGCATCTACGGGTTTTCAAGAAAAATTATGTGGCTTGAAGCTTACAGAACAAACAATGATCCTCGGGTTATTTTTCCCTGCATTGTTCTCTGTTGGAGTTTTACGACAGCTATGGCCATCCAAAACCTCAAGCAGTTCTTCTTTGTCAACGGTGTTGAAGTCAGATCGCCAGGCTTCAAAACCTACTTGTTCTGATTCTGGAACAAATTTCAAGAAATTCTCAATGACATCGCTTTTCGCACTTCCAAAAGCGGCCTGCTCCAGGATTACTGGAGCTATTTTCGCAGGAAGGTACTTTTCCTTTTGCCATCCAAAGGCAATTATACGGCCTACACTTTCCCAGTTCATTTGTCCAAAATCATGGCGAAGGGATGGCACCTTGAAAGAGCTGCCCATAGTGCACTGTTCATGAAACTCTTTCCAAAACTCAGAAAGACAGTCTCTCACAACTCCTCCTTCATCATGGCCCCTCTCAAGTTTTCCATCTGGTGCAACAATTTGAATTTTTATTTCACACCCTAACACGCTTTCATCCAAAAAATGAGCAATGAGTTCTGGGAGGACATGACCACGGTGGACAACTAAGATCCTCTTTATTTGTTCACTATGTGCAATGGTGTTCAGAGGTGAGATAGGTAATGCATCATCCAAAATTTGATCATCCACATTAAAAATGTCTCCAGTGACAAATGTGACAGTGTTGCTGTCATCCAAAGCATTATCATCTAGGTTGGAGGAAATTATCTCTGTTGAATAAAGGAAAGGCATCTCTGGTTCAATGTTCAATGTTCAATGTTGCTCCCTATGTAAACCACATCGGTGTTATCTGTATTTCCTGATCTTTCAGCTGGCAAATTTGTTGGGGAACTGTTCAGTTCCTGTGTAGTGAGAGCCACATCCATTTCCTGTTGCATATGTGAGCCAGAGTTACGTTTCTTCTTTGTTGTGAGGTAGAACTGTAAAAGTGGTGACCTAGTGTCTGCATACAGTTTTCCAACTATAATGTCTTCATCAGTAGACATTTCTTTGTAATCCTTTAAATCTACATCAAACTCAGTGATGTCTCCCTCAGGGCTTTTTCCATCTGCAAAAAACAGCTTGACTGCTTGCTGAATCAAATCAGATTTCTTGGATTCTTTTGATACATCTACTTTTCATTTGCCACCACCCCTTTTTGTTCTCACTTGTTTGAAGATTTCATTTTCTGTATCGTAATTCATCCATCCTAATTCTACCTTTCTCATAGTCTTCTGAGCATTCTTTGCTGCGTGTTGTTGACTTGTTGTGGCAGAATCATCATATTAAAATTTTTTGGATAATTTAGATTTCAATCGCTCAAAAAAGTTTTGATTTCCTGTTATTGGGGTCATTCCTGTTACTGGCTTTCTGTCTACAAAATCCCAAAATGGCCAAACGATCACCATATGATGAAAAGTATGTCTTTAGCTGTTCATCTGTCATTTGTTCGGTGACACTGGCATCAATCTAGAAAAAAAGGAAATGCAGGTTTAATATTTGACATTTTGAGTTTGCATGTCATACAATTTTCACTGATAAATGGTTTTATATATATATATTGTGATGTCACGAGAGGCTGGGTCCTGGAAGGACGCTACATTCCTCTGAGATGGCTGCAACCACGAACAGCTATGGCTGTCGGGAACTCCACCCCTCAATACACAACATTCCCGCACACCTGAGACTGATCAGGGTGTGACGAGCTGAAGGGCTTTTTAAGGGTTAGAGACACAGTTAGAGGGTGTGTGAGTTTTGGGAGAGAAGCTTCAGGCTGTGCTTTCTGTGGAGGACCAGACCACCCCACTGTCGTTTCCACGAGGAACATTAAAGGTTGGAAATACTTACCATTGGAAATACTTACCATTGGAAATACTTACCATTGGAAATACTTACCAGACATTGGAAATACTTACCAGACATTGGAAATACTTACCATTGGAAATACTTACCAGACATTGGAAATACATTACCATTGGAAATACTTACCAGACATTTGAAGGACTTACTGCTGGATTGGCCATGGGCTGCAGCACCGATTGAAGTAAGGTTGGAAAAGACTTTTTACTTACCTGAGGGAATCAGGATTATGATTTCACCACCAGAAGAGGCATCATATAAGTTTTGACTGTTGAAGACCAACCTGATCCTTAGTTACACTCTTGAGTGTGGAACGCTGTTTCTGTTAATTCCCAAGAACTTTAATAAAATCCTTGTTTATATTTGAACGTTGTGTCCCCGCACTACTTGAACTGTCCCGCTGAGAGCTGTGAAGCCTCTCATGACATCACACATATATATACACATTAGTGCTGTCAATGTTAACACATAAGATAAATATTTGAGCGAGTTAAACTGGACAAAAATGTAATGCAATTAACGCAGCATCTGTTTTTTCTGTCGTCGTCCTTTAGCTAGCATTACATTATATGACCACGCTATTATTCATGCAAATGCTTTTAAACCATTCAAGAGAACACACTGTCTGTGAATGTCCTGACACACACACACACAATGCACAGAAAGACACGTGCCAGTATCCTGCGCCAGAATATAGTTATTTCGCGCTTGAACAACCCAGTCAATACGTTGTTCTCACAGTGATGCCACCATGTGGTCACAACGTTAGTAATCTAGTTCACAGTGATCTAAAAGTGTAACCTCACAGCGCACTCACTGTGTGCTCATACTATGGCCACAAAATGTTATTGTTCTATGAATGATTTGAGAGCATTATGTTCTTGTAATGTTTTCTGTAGCTAATTTTAGTTTTGTTACCAGAATGTTCTGCTAAAAAGGTAGGATAACACTTTCTAAAAAACAGTTTAAACATGGTTAGTAATAACATTGATGAAACATTAACCCCTAATATTCTAAAGATTTAGTGGGAAGTTTCCCAGCAGACACAAGACTGAGTTTCTTAAAAGAAGTTTGTTTGAAAGTAATAGTTTGGTTTGGTCACCATTGTGGAGGTCAGTGTTTGCTTTAGTTGGGCTCTTTGGCCTTGACTGTTTAATGTTAGTGTTTCTCTGGCTGCTGTAAGTGTTTGTTATAGCAAGATAAAATGTGATCAAGTATGTTGGCTACTTGTTGATTAGAAAGATATTATCATCCTGATTTCATCCAGGGGAATGGTCTCTAGAATCAATGTTACATGATTTTAAAAGTCCAGGATTTATACAGCATGAGATCCTGCAGCATTTTAATCTTTTACATTTTTAATACAGAGTATTTAATATTAAAAAACAAAAACTGTGTACATTTACGTTTTAAATCCCTTCATTGAGACTGAGATGAATCTCAGAAAAGGTGCAATGAATTCTGGGTGCATCATACAAAACTCCTCAGTGGCTCCCAGAATGCATTGCGGCATGAAGCATGTCACCGTTATTGAGATTCACACGCTGATTCTTGAGGTTTGAATGTGTCTAAGTGAAACAGTAGTTCAAAATGTTTTTTTTATTTATTATTATTATACAGATTGTCTTATTTAATTAGTGTTGAAAGTCCTGCTATATTAACATTACTATAATCAATTATTAGAAATTAATAGCAAACATACATTAACTGTCTAGAAGAGAGTCATCATCATCATCATCATCATCAAGTAGCTGACATCATCTGATCACATTTTCTCTTACTGTTCTTGCCGTAAGACAGTTACAGCAGCCAGAGAAAAACTAACATTAAAACATCAAGTCAAACTGCCCAACTAAAGCAAACACTGACCACCTTAATGGCGACATCAACCCAAACTATTAATTTCAATAAATCATCAACATCTAAACCTGTGTTAATCTCAATAAGGACTTATGTAGACATATGCCAGAAATAACGTCTGGTTAGTAATAAGTGAAGCTGGTAATGCTGTTTGTGGAGATGTTTAATGAAGTTGGAGCCTGACATCAGATGTTTAGACGTCAACCCAAATTTCATTTTCAACCAAAATTTGACATCTGAGCGATGTTGGAGTCCATGTCCAATAACATTTCTAGCTGGGGTGACTCACACTGTGGCCATATTATGACCACACAGTGAGTGCGCTGTGTGGGCCGGTTACACTTTTAGATCACTGTGAACTCACATTGTGAACTCACATTCATCATATGGAGACTAGAGAGATCACTGTGAGATCAACGTGTTGACTGGGAATTATGTCAGTTTTGTCAAAAATCCTCATAAGAGCAGTCTTAAATGAGTTAAAGTCTTAAATGAACGTAAAGAGTTGTGAGAATGTGATAAACAATTGAGATCCTGTCAGCAGCGGCAGGTCTTAAAGTGACAGCAGCCAATAATGCTGTCTGTCAGTAAAGTTATTTAAAAAATAAGAACAAATGTAACAGAAAATTACTCACTGCTCTTGTACTCAAAAACTTTTGTAGCTTTGATAAGGATTAATCCATATTTAATTTATGCAGTGCAGACTGTTTGATAACTTTATTCATTTTTTCTGTATATTTTCTACCTGTTAAACTTAAGGGGCACAGGTAAATATGACATTTATTATGGGTTTATGTGAGGATTGTTTTAAGTTCACTTAAATTCAAATTTTAAAGGCTAGTAAATGTTTGAAATTGGAGGGGATAATTTTTAACGAGACATCATTAACGAGATACTGGCCTTCATTCGTAAAAAGATGACATTAAACGTACATAAAAAGTATTTCAAATGTAATGTCTTTATATTCTTTCTACATTAATCTGGAGATTAACTGTGAAATAATTACATTATAAAAACGTATTAAAAACGTGTTTTTCGTTGCGATTAATCTCGATTAATCAAATAATTTGTGATTAATCTAGTTTTTTTTTTTTTTACGATTGACAGCACTAATATAAATGTTTGTGTGTTTCAGACGCATAACTTTTGTACTCTTCCTAAAATCAAGAATAAGTACATCAATTATTTTTTTATATTTATATATAATTAAATTCAAAGTGTTACATAGACTCATACATTTATTTATTTTACATGGACCCTTTTCACAGACTGTGCTGATGATGCTTTTCCAAAGTTATCACCAACACAAATCTAGTACAGTTAATTTAGCCAAATGAAGTAAAGTTAATACACATTTATAATGCTATATATTGTGTTATATTACCTTGTCAGTAAATGACAAAACACAACAACAACAAATCAACGCTGATGTGAGGATGTTCTAATACAACGGCTGAGGGAATGATGGCAGTTTCACATCATTCTCTATTCTGACTGCAGTAATCAATCTCTCATTTTTATCACAGATTTTTTTTTCTTTTGCTACTGGAGCAAATGAAAAAAAATATATATTTGCTGTCATCTATCGTTCAACACTGTAAACGTTTACCAAACTATGACAACTTTTCTTTCTGAGAACCCATGAAATGGGAAAAGGGCCCATTGTGAAGAATCTAAGGATTTCTAATAGTAAGCTGAGTGCATGTGCAGCTTCAAGAGAGCAAACATACACATGTTGTACTTAATTTATGCTATTTTATATCTTTTCAACATCTTTATCTCACAGTTCATCTCACTTAGCACGGCGTTCGTGGCTCGACTGGTCGAGACTGTTTTCCAAAGATGGCTCCTGCCTGTATACGCGCAATGTACTGTCTTTATGAAATATCTTCTTATTAAACTGTCTGTACACTTATCCAGTTCTCAATGCTTCGGTTTTCATGTAGGGACCCTCATTATGCTACCGTGTTAGTGTGAGGCTATTTTGAGCCTTGTTAGTGGTATTAACTAGCGATTTACTTTTACTTATTTTATGCCCCATATACTAGCGTTATAAGCTAATCAGTTTTTAGAGATAAAACTCTTTACATTCGATTATCATGAAAACACATCCCAGAGAACGATCGACTCGGTAACCATGTGTTAATTACCCCTAGGTTCATTTTGTGCCGGAATTGTCCTTTAAGTATTTAGTTACGTTGCACTGATGGCATGATTGTGCAAATGACAATTCAGTCATGTCCGCAAGAGTGTGATATCACCGCTTGCCTTGTGCAACACATTTTGAGAGACAAGAGAGAGAAGATGCAGCAGCACCGCTGAATACTCAAGCTGTTTGTAAAATTGGGTCTCGGAGAAAGTTTGGTTGTACTCGACGGTGTGTCTTTGCTGACCTCTTGTAACCAAACCACTTCCATACTATTGAAGTAGCTCCCTTTTTATGTAGTAAATCGTCATTGGAGGCTAACAGGCTGCTCTTACTCTCAGACAGGTGTTGTTGTGTGCGCTAGGAAACGTAAATGTGCCATACGTCATCACGTAGCTATATCATTGAGATCGCGATATGACGTTTTTATCATGTAAAAATGTATACCGGTATTATCGTGGACGGTATGATATGGCACACCCCTAATGTACACCTATTTCAATCATTTCATATTACTGTTTAATATTGTGTGCCATGTTGTCTTCACCAGAAATTTAGAGAGAAGTGAAGGTCTCCACCTCAAAGTTTTTATTTATGTTGTGAAGCAGTACTTTTTCATCACTGTTGCTTGAGTATAATAACACTTATTGAATTTGTACTGGTGAGATGAATTCTCATTGAGAAATATAATTAAGATTATTTAATAGACTGCCCATTCTTATCACTTTGTCTCCTGCTTCTTGCTCTTCCACTGCCTCTGTCTACCTCTTGGGCTGATAGAAAAATTAAAGGGCACCTATTATGACATTTAAAATTTTCCAAATATTGTTGTGGGAGTCCCCAACAACAGTTTTACATGCATGCAATGACAAAAAACACTTTTGTTGTCGTATAATATGCATTTATTTTTACCTGATTTGCTCACAGACTCCCAAATGATTCGTTCAACGACTCGTTTTTCCAAACCCCTCCTCTGCGCGACGCTAATCTGCGTTGATTGGTCAGATGACCCAGCAGTGTTTACAGAGATAATATTTATTGTTTAACACGGAGTACAATGATGCTTTTATCAATTAAATTTTGTTTGAATAATGATTATAATCCACTGCTTTAGTTTGTAGTAAAAAAACTAAAAATAAGATAAAGAATTTAATGTTATGTTAGCGAGCATATCCCAGAGTTCATATTGTAAAAGCATAATCAGTCTTTGTTTGCGTTAGCCCGATGCATAAACATAACGTTTAAAAAAAAAAAAAAAAAAAAATGCAGTTACGTTACGAGGTATTACTCTATTCTTTAAGACAACTCCAAAAACAAAGACAAACACTTCACATATCTCAATACAATTGTCATTGAAGACCTAGAAGCTAAACGGTGCTTACACAACAAACAAAATAATTATTAAGCATGCTACATAAAACATAAAAGCAACAATTATTAATAACACTTACAGGTTGTGATGCGGAGGAGGAAGCAAATACACTTGGAACTGAACCTTCCTTCAATATCAGCCGGCTCGCGAATCCAAGTTTGATTGCATTTAAGTTGGTAAAGCAATCGTCTTCAAAACGGCATGAACAAATCCGGCTCGAACTATACTTCTGTGGTATAGTTATATGAATTGTAGCCACTTAGTCTTCAAATGCTCCTCCTTGGGCTGATGAAAAAAGTTGGCTTTTGAGTCGCACTTCAGAACACAGCGTCTCGTCGCCCTGATGTTTCCCTGCTGGCCTTGGAGCGCAATAAGTGGGCGTATCGTATTCAAATAACTTGACAAGTTGACGTCAACTAGTCAGAGAAAAAGCTTCGGTCTTCTAACGATTCATAAAAATGACTCCGAGTCGACTCTTACTTTTGAAAGACAATAACTTTATATACGGTGCACTTTCATATTTCAAACTTTGCAGGATGTTTTTGTTCACTTAGATCTATGTTACACACTACATGAAAGGTACATTTCAAAATTCCATAATAGGTGCCCTTTAACAAAGTGTTGACTATATTTAATATTAAAACCAACTTTGTGATAGATGGTTTCACAGACAAAGCTAGTCTCAGACTAAAATGCATGTTTGAGCTGATTTAACTGAAAGCAACTTGCACTGACAATCCTAAAATATATTAGTGTCATTGTTTTGTGTCAAGATGCACATCAGTAATGTTTTTTTCCAAGGCACGTTTATAAAAGCTACATAAATGTCATAATTGAACTAATGGTGCATTCAAGTCATGTCGTAAAGATCGTATTTACGGGTTGAATGAACATCAACACCACCACAATGCTGTAAATACCAGTGGGAAGCTCTGAATTTAGGTATATATATATATACAATAAGATATATATATATATATATATATATATATATATATATATTTATCTTTGCTTATGTGTGAGTCCTCAATTGAAGATATCTATGACGTCATTACATATGACTAGTCAAATTATAATTATTTTAAGTCAAAATACATTTATCACTATCCAAAAAATATTTATGGATAGTCAAAAAACATAGTCTTATATGCTAAAACGGCTTACCCCAATTATGCCTAATAATAGTTGGTTTAAATTATTAAATGTTAAAACGGCTTGCCATAGGCGCGTCTTCAATCTACACAGTTGGAGGCCGATGACGTCACCGCTCGCGCCGTCTCTTCCCTCATTGAGTTTCAGCGTCGAGTCTTCTGAGGTGAGGAGAGCAGTTCACGGTATTTCTCATCTTTACACAACCATCACACACACTTTATACAGTTTGATTAAGCGACAGGCTCGTTTCTGTGTTGTTTTCATCGATCACAGCGATACTTGTGCGTCTTTTCTGGCGTCTTCCTTCTGAAATAAACATGTAGTGCAGCAGCAGCGAGCATGAGGAGAACATGTTGAGTTCATTCAGACCTGAGCGATTGTGTGTTCGTGTGTGTGATTGTTTCGATGTTTTGGAGTGAGAACTGTTCCTGAATGTCAAGTTTGTTTTTTGTGTGATTGTTAAAAAGTCAAAGTTTGAGATCTGTGAGGGGAATTTGCCTAATGTGAATCGATCTCAATTGTGTCTGGAACAGATTCTGCTAAATGCTTTAGGCTACATTTACATTGAGCCTAAGATGAGCCACGTGAGACATTAAAGCAATACTAATATATTAATAGCGTTTTACTCTTGGAACAATAGTGCTTGTGGTGCTCTTTTTTTTTTTAAGTTTTATGATCATTTTCGGTTTCTGCGCATATAACATGTTATTATTTTAATGATCTACCTATTTTATAGTGATTAATGTAGTTATCATAAGATCAAACTTAATTTGAACATATTATGCTGCTGTAATTATTTCTCTGTAGCGTTAGTGGTTGATGAAGATGAGTGTCATTGGTGATTGTTTTTGTGTTATCAAATCCAATGTGTAACAATCCAGCCGTCTCCATTGACTTTGCATTGCGAGAGGCTGCCTCCTTGTCATTTCTTGCTTCTAACTAAAGACAGAAAAATGCCTTAAAGCTGCTGTGTGACGAGGTGTACAGCAAACAAGCTAAGAAACACAGAAATACGTTTTTATAAGCTGTCGACCCCAAAAAACGAATGTTTAAGGACTTAAATGGACTGCATTTTATATAGCGCTTTCACAGACCCAATGGCCACCAAAGCGCTTTACATATTGCCTCACATTCACCCATTCACACACCGACGGCGGTGTCAGCCATGCAATGCGCCATCCAGCTCGTTGGGAGCAGCTGGGTTTAGGTGTCTTGCTCATGGACACCTCGACAGTTGGTCAGGTGGAACCTGGGATTGAACCACCAACCTTTCGGTTTGTGGACAACCTACATGAGCCACTGCCGCCCCTAAAGACTTAAAAGGGGACACAGGCTGGAACGAATAGGTAAATTGTGGGATCCTGACTCAGTATGCACTAAAAATACAGTTACGTGTGCAGTAAGTTAAACATTTGGTCACTGGTGAGTCAAATATCCAAATGTCAGTTTTATATATTATATTTCTGTAAGATAAGCTATCCTGTGTTGCCGATGATGTTCTCCTCCAGCGGGCATACGTTAGTTCTCAGAGTAATGAGACACATTACGCTCTGTCTCAACTGCCTGATCCACTTTTAAAGGGTAACTAAACCCCTGGTCAGAGCCTGACTCCACCCACTGGCAATATTTGAAAAATGCTGGAAAAGTGGGCAGAGCCCAACGGACGAACCGAGGGCGGGGCTAAGCGGGTGATTGACAGACCCGCAGTGACTGACAGCTGCTGTCAGACTCGCTAAGATGGAGAGTGACGCAAGTAGCTTTGCAACAGAGCGGTCATTTAAAGTTGAGGACTTTTCTCACCTGAAGTGGAGGAATTGTCTGTGGACACAGAGCTAAAATCATATCAATTCGAGCCGCTAGCTCAAACTGCGGTGTCGCATCGCATTAACTCCCGCCTCGCGATCGGCATCCGACGATGCTAGCGAAGCAGCCGCGCTAGAGAGAATGGGTCCAGTATCTGAGTGGATTATTATTACTATTGACCTACGTTAAGCATATTTTGCCGCTATGTGAAAAAAAATATCCAGCAAAACGCGCCGGCGGTTGTGGAGTCCATGCAGGAAGAGCAGCGTTTGGCACACAAGTGCATGTAAACACTGGCGCCTAATTTCTAAGTCTGGTGGGAAGTTATACAGTCCAGCAGTGCTGTTGCAACCGGCAACACTACACCTATACCAGCCTAACCACTGTACTAAATACAGATAAAGCTAATGCTAAAAATCTACACTATCCTAACTGATACAATACTATGCTACTAACTAACTATGCTTCTAACAACACTAACAACTATGCTAAATAACTACCTAGGATACACAAAATAATCTAAATAACTATAAATGCTATGCTAACTAGATGCTAAAATACGCTATCCTGATCGTTTTCAATACTCGTAATTCCAATTTCCAGCTCCTGACTCGCTCTGGTGTTGAGTGTTGACGGAACCAGATGCTTTTATACAAGGGGCTGCCAGGGGCGTGGTGAGCTCGCAGCGTCAGAGAGTACCCCTGCTTCAGGAGATTCCGTTTAACCTGAAGAGGGCAGCACTCAGACGTTTTTACACCATATATTTGAAAATTAAAACACTTTATACTCAAATGTTAAAAAAAGTACTCGAATCAATGAACAGCATTTATGAAGCTCCATTCGTACAGATCATTAACTAAAAAAAGTTGGTTTAGTGTTTAGTTACCCTTTAAGTCCTTAAACGCTCGTTTTTTGGGGTCGACAGCTTATAAAAACGTATTTCTGTGTGTGGGCGTGGCCGAAATACACTCTGTCTCTATGGCTTGTTGAATAAGTGCTGATAGTCTGAGGCTCATCAATATTAACAGATCTGCTGAAAACACTCTTTATTTCATGAAACTATTCATCGTACAGTAACTGATGGCAATTAATTCATTTATTATTTTTTATTGCTAATCCTAACTTTATTCTGCTTCTTCATTAAAATACAGGTATCTAGAAATGTAGAAAAAATAATTTTTTTTAAATTCTTCCCAATATATATAATGGTAAGAAAAACAGTTAAAATCATAAACACAGAAATAAACGTATATAGTATCCAACAAATACCCTCAGTCTGCTGACACCAATGAAATGAGCTTTAAGTGACAATTTACAGGAGATCTGAAGACATCAGCATAATAAATGAGGTAAAACAGTAACTAGATAGACAGACATAAATGCTTAGTGTCATTTATTATAAAAACAAACTCAGTAGGCCTAATTGATATTTTTTATTTTGGCAGATCAGCTCCTCCTATGCTGGAATACATCATCAGTGAAGCTCCTCCCACTGTAAACACATCATCAGTGAAGCTCCTCCCACTGTTATAACATCATCCATGAAGCTCCTCCCACTGCAATCACATCATCAGTGAAGCTCCTCCAGCAATTCTCCAATAAATGCTGTAAATTCCCATCAGCTACAAGTGAAGAGGAGCATGAAAGCATCAGGAAGAGCTGAAATCTGCAGAGACTGAGTTTATTAAAGAGGACAGTGAGAACATGAGTGATCCAGAACCCTGCAGAATGAAACACACTGAAGATCCTGAAGAACAAAGAGGTTGGTGTTTATTCTTCATTCGTTCATGATGCTGCAGAACATTCATGTTAGAAACATTCAAGCACATCATCAGATTTAGATAAACAGTTACACTATGAAATGGTACAGAATGTTCTGGGTTTTCTTCAACAAATGGCCAGTAAAGGGAGATTTGAGACATTTATAAATTGATTGTCAACATCAGATCAGGCTTAATACTATTTTAACTGTTTTATTTGTCATTTATTTTATATCTGGTATAAAAAACAAATGTTTTAGGAATAATCAGTAAACGCCAAGTTACTGATAAAGTTGTATTAGTCAAATATCATACAAGTTAGTCATAGTTATAGAGATTCTTCTTACAGTAACTTTGGTAACAGGCAGTGGCGGTTCTACACCCTGGGCGAGACCTCCTTCGAGTTTTAGTTGATCATAACTAGAGATGAAATGGCATGAAATATCTTTAATTTATTTTTATTTTCAGTGTTTGGGTGCACCCCCATACTGAAAAGTTGACATTATTTCATCTCGCTACACCCCTTCAATTATGAGCGCGCTTCCCGTTCGCCTACATTTGAAATAACGAACTCGAGCGCGGAAAAGACACGCTATGTGTACGGCCCCTTGGCGAGCTACCTCCAATCAGGCCACAAGCTACTTGTAGCTCACGAGTGACGTGTTGGAGACCCCCTTGACGTAGCTTCTGTGCACGGTACCTTATCAGCAAGCAAGGGCGCCAATTTGCCGCTTCGCGGCACAGAATTATTATTTTTTTAACTGCTCGTGCCGCCCCCCATGTGACATGATAAAATGCTGCCCCGGGCAACTGTACCAAAAAACGCTCCTGGTAACAGGGTTGATGAATACAGTCAATGCTACAGTTTTTTATTTTTTTATTTTTATATATTTTTATTTTTTTTCAGGTCCATACATTACAATCAATGAAAATACCTGACATACTTCTCATTAAGCCATCTGCCAATATACATTAATAACCCATAAAAACAAGAAAAGCATCACAGGCTCGGTAAACAGTACCAAAGTAAGCAGGGACCCTTAGGTCTTCATTCTACATTACATACGCATAACCTTTTTTTAGACATAGTAAAATCCGACCTGGAACTAAAACGAACATAATGGGGTAAACCTCAATAACTTATAAAGCCCTCTACTGAGGGACAATAGGGAGAAGACAAAAAAAAGGGAAAAAGAAAGAAAAAAAGTGACATCAAAATCCACTTTAAACAAATGATGGGCGTAATGGAGTGATATACGCTAACCATCTTTCCCATCTTTTCAAAAAAGTTCCCTGTTGCAATCTCAAAGCAAAAGTAATCCTTTCCATCTTAAAAATATCGTAGACAATGTCAATCCATTCCTCCACAGTAGGTTTCTCTGGTTTTAACTACCTTCTAGTAATAGCTTTTCTACTAGCAGCACTTAGGATTTGAAATAAGTATTTGACATGAGAAGAAACATTTTCTGTTGTTAAGGCCCCTAAATATAAAGACTCAAATTTAAATTGAATGTCCATCTGAAAAATGCTTTGCAAAACTTACACCTCCCGCCAAAATGGAATCAATAATGTACAGGACCAGAAAATGTGGAAATGATTTGCTTCATGGCACCCACATTGTCGCCAACATGCCGAAGAATTGGAGTAGTGCTTCTTTTGAGCAGGAGTAATGAAAAACCTTATAAGGTTTTTCCAGCAAAACTCTCGCCATAAAGATGAACTGGAAGTTTTCCACTGTATCTCACATAAGTTTTCCCAATCTTCTTCCTTTAGAACAAAGTTTCCTTCCTGTTCCCATTTTTGTTTTATATACAGTGAACTACCTTTTCTTTGTTGTAGCCCCTTGTATATTCTTGAGATGAGCTTCCGGTTAGAGCCAGCAAGATAAGCATCTATAAACACTTTTAACAGAATGTCATCCCAGCCTACTATTGTACACCTCTTCTGCATTTGGTCAATATAATGCCGGACCTGAAGGAATCTATAAAAATCGTCCTTATCTAAGGCAAATTGCCTCTTCAGATTTTGAAAGTTATTCGTGGTCCCCTTTTGCAGAAATGTGCAGTATGCTGTTAAACCTTGCGAAGTCCATCTCTTAAATCTTGCGTCCCATCTATTAGGCAAAAAAATGCAGTATCAAATGCACACCATCTCAGGACCTTTACCCCCTCCTTCAGGTTACTTTGAGCTATTACCTTGCTCCATATCTTAAGTGACAAACCTATCCATGGGTTTCCCAATTCTTTTAAATTGTACAACAAGTCCTTATCCCCAATTGCAGCCTGAATTGGAAATTTATCTGACATAGCACTTTCAATCTCCTTCCATCTAGCACAGTAATCTGGGTTGCACCAGCATACTAATGGCCTCAATTGAGCAGCGGTATAGTAGTCTTTTAAGCATGGGAGAGCGACTCCGCCCTTGATTTTTGTCAATTGTAAACTCTGATATCTAATTCTTGGCCTTCGTCCCTGCCAAATGAACCTTGAAATATGTTTGTCACACTCTTGAAATTGTTGATCAGGTATATCTAGTGGAAGAGATTGAAAGAGATACAGCAATTTCGGCAAAATAACCATTTTGACAGATTCCACGCGTGATCCGAAGTTAAGAAAAGGTAAAAGATCCCATCTCCTTATGTCTTCCCTAATCTTTTTGTTCAGGGGGTGGTAGTTAAGTGAGAACAAATTTGTCAAGTCTATTGGAATGTTTACCCCCAAATATTTAATTGAAATCGAGTCCCATTTCAAATTATGCTTATTTTTCATATTTACCGAAGGGCTGTAGTTAAAACAGAGAATTTGTGTTTTTGGAACATTCAGTTTGTATCCAGAGAAGGATCCATATTGCTCCAATAATTCCAATAGACGTGCCAAAGATTGCTCAGGGTCAGTTAAATACACCAGTACATCATCAGCGAACAACAAAATAATTTGTTCTCTCCCATACATAGCGATTCCTTTAATATTATTGTCCTGAAAGATCCATTGGCTCAGGGGCTCAATAAAGATTGCAAACAGGAGGGGGCTAATTGGGCAGCCCTGTCTTGTTCCTCTTTCTAATGAAAAGGGGCTAGAGACCGCCCCGTTTATTTTAATTCTTGCCCTTGGGCTATCGTAGAGAGCTCGTAATGTTTTAATAAAGGAACTATGAAAACCAAATTTGTCCAAAACTTTATATAAAAAAGACCAATTTACACAGTCAAAAGCTTTTTCTGCGTCCAGCCCCACTAGTACTGCATCTAAATTATATTCTGTTATATGATTAATTACATGTAAAGTCCTTCTGATACTATCTTGAGTTTGTCTTCCGCGAATAAAACCTGTCTGGTCAAGACTAATAATTAATGGTAGCAGTCCCTCTATTCGTTTGGTTAGTATATGGGTAAATATTTTATAATCCTGGTTCAACGCGCTTACTTGTCTAAAATTCCCGCATTCAGACTTGTCCTTCCCCTCCTTCAGAATTAAAGATATTACCACCTCCCTCCAGGAGGGAGGTATACTGTTCTCTTTAAGAACCCAGTTAAAGGTAGACTGCAGCATATAGATCAAAGAACCCTCCATGACTCTGTACCATTCAGAAGGGAACCCATCCGGGCCTGGAGCCTAATTTGGTTTAAGATGCGATATGGCTGAGCGAATTTCTTTCTCTGTTATTTCTGCTACCAGATTCCTACTTTGTTCACTATTCAATTTAGGCAGATTAATTTTCTGAAAGAAATCTTCCATTTTCTCTCCATCTACTTGAGGCTGTGAATATAGTTTTTTATAATAATTTTCAAAACAATCTTGTATTTCGTTTAATTTGTAATGCATAGAATTAGTAATAGGATTTTTTATTTTATGAATTGAATTCTCTGCTTGTTGTTTTTTCAGCCTATAAGCTAATAATTTGCTGGCTTTCCCGCCCCCTTCATAATATTTCTGTTTTGTAAAAATTAACTTTTTTTGTATATCCTTTGTATAAATCTCATTTATTTCGTTCTTTTTTTTCCTAATTAGCTCTCTATTTTTATTATCATTTGTGTCTTTGTGGCGTTGTTCCAATTGTTTCAATTCTACTTCCAACTGAATTAGCTCTTTTTGTCTTACTCTCTTTAGGTGAGCACTGTATCCAATTATCTTGCCTCGAAGCACAGCTTTACACGCATCCCATAATATTGGGGGGGAAACTTCCCCATTGTCATTCTGTTCTAAGTATTCAGCAATATCCTTCTTAATTTGTTCCTTCATCTGAATCAGTACCAATGTATTTAACCTCCATAAAGTGTCTTTCCGGTATTGTTCAAGATTTAATTTTAGATAAATGGGGCTATGGTCTGAAAGGTCCATGCTCCCCACATCGCAGCCAACTACCCTGTTTAGATTTGAGCAAAAGTAAGAAAATAATCAATTCTCGAATACGCCAAATGTGGATTTGAAAAAAAAGTGTAATCTCTCTTTGAAGGGTTTAATTCTCTCCAGATGTCAATTAACCCAATTTCTTTCATAGCCAGATTGATCTTTTTACTTATCAAATTGGGGTGGACTGGGTGTATATTTGAGGTGTCCAATTTGGGATTTAGTCTAATATTGAGATCCCCCCCGCAGATTAGGACCCCCTGGGTCTCTGCTGCTATTAAATCGAAAATCTGTTTGAAAAACTTCCAGTCAGAGTTAGGAGGAGCATAGATGTTAAATAGAGTAACCAATGAGCCCCCTAAATTTCCCCTCACGAGTATAAATCTTCCCTCTGTGTCCTTTTTTTCAAAAATGGGTTCGAAACTAGTCTTGTTGGATATCAATACTGCCACCCCCCTCCTGTGTCCCGCCTTATACGATGATGAGTACTGATGTTTAAAGCCCAATCGTTTTAATTTAGCGTGTTCTGTATCCGAAAGATGTGTTTCCTGTAAAAACGCCACCTCAACTCTTTCTCTTTTTAGTTTAGTTAATATTTTACTTCTCTTGATGGGATTAACTGGTTGTTAATCCCATCTATTTTATATGGTTGCATTCAGTGTATACTAAGGGAAATGAAATAAACAATATAAATATATAGGTTATACCCCACAAACTACAAAGAACAGCAGCAAGAACTGCTGCAACACACAGAACACAATAAGAACAATAAAGACAGAAAAAAAAGGCTTCCAACTGTGGGGTCTTAGTAATGACCCTGATGCAGCCCTGATGGAAAAAGGGCTCTGAGGTAACGCCTCCCCCCTCACAGGTGGGGGAGGGCCTTCATGCAGATATCGTCTCTGTCTTGGCAACATATAAAAGAAATCTCACCGACGTTTACATTATACTCTTAGTTATGCAGCCCGTTCCATGCTTCGTTAATAAGCAGAACGTGTTAAAATACTTAATTCCTCTCTCTACTGGGAGTTCCGAGCGAAAAAAACGAAAAAGCTAAAATAACGACTTAACGGACTCACCCGTTATAATTCCAGCAAACTCGCACACAGCAGTTTTCCGTTCACTAACAGTCATCCTGAATCCTGATGTCTAAAGGCCTGTAATTTTTCCTTATAGTCCAAAGCCCTGCTAGCTCTGTGCCGGATCCCTGGTCTCTTGACGGTATGCCACGTGAACCGCTGGATCCGCTCCAAAAGCGAGTCCGGGTGTTTGATTACCGTGACCGGGAACCCCCTCTTTGCCATATCCTCCGTAGCATCCTCCGCCGAATCGTACATCACAACTCCCTCCTGGTAGAAAACTCTGAACCTGGCGGGAAACGGCGTCTGAAATCGGATTTTCTTCTCCTTTAATACCGCTTTTGCTTCGGCATATTCCCTTCGTTTTTTCAAGACATCCGGCGCATAATCGTGGTCGAGATTGACTCTTTTCCCAAGATGTTGAAATCCTCGCTTTTGCCAGGCCATTCTCAACAGCTCGTCTTTCATCCTGTAGCTTGACATCTTGACATTGATGGACCTCGGCGAGGCTTCCCCAGGTGGCCTCGGCATCAAGGCGCAATGTGCTCTTTCCACTCGAAGTTCAAATGTAGCCGGAAGCTCCAGTCCCTCTCGCAGCAATCGCTCCACATACACCACCATCGTTGGGGAATTTTCCTCCGCTCCCTCTTTGACGCCGTGAATTCTGATATTTTCTCGTCTGGAGCGGCCCTCTAAATCCGTCAGCTTAGCGTCTAGATGTATCTGAAGATGTAGCAGCTCCTGCATGGTATTATCCGCCACTTGTAACCGTGTTTCAGTCGCGTCAATCCTCCTCTCCGCCTCTTCGATCCTAGTATTGGATTTATTGATTTCTTCCCGAATCGCATTCAGCTGCTGAGTATGAGGCCAAAGTCCCCGGTCTCGCTTTGACCCGCTCTGAGTTGCGTATGTGTATCATCATCGTCCTCCATTACGCTGCTAAGCGATGAAGTTTGGCTAGCTCTGTCGACATCGAGTAACTCCGTCTGCTTTGACTTTTTATTTTTCCCTCTGGGCATTCTCGAGACCCACTGTCTTAAATCACACTGAAAACTAAGTTTGTTTTAAAATATTCGGGTTGTAGTGGGTAACTATGTCCGAAATTGTCGGGAGCACGTTCACTAAGCTGCCATCCCCTGGTTCGACAAACCGGAAGTCTCAATGCTACAGTTTGTGTAAATACTGAGTCAATGGATTGAGATTATCCTCTTCCCATCATGCAATAGAAAGAGCCCAGATGATGTCACTTCCTGAGTGTCACAGTTTTAAGAAATGTTCTGTTTTAAAAGGAGGAAAATCATGTCAGAAGTAACAGGGTTGAGTAAAACCTGTAGGACACTGAAATGTACCTCATTCATGGAAGGTTTAAGGACATATAATCAACAGTGGTGTGATGTAACGAATTAAAAATACAAGTGTTTTTTTTCACATTGTACTTTTTTTAGTAGTTTAAAAATTGTGTAATTTTACTTTTACTTGAGTATATTTTAAGTGATGTAAGTGATGTATCGGTACTTTTACTCTGCTATTTCCCTTCCGTTTGTGGTCATTACTCGTTACATGCTTGTTTAAAATTTTTATTTTTATCCATCAACGTCATTGGATCGAGTAATCGTGTCAAATCAAATTCTGCAATAGCAAACTTTATCCGCTAGCCTATATCTGCTGTTACTCGTGGCTGTGCTGTGGAAGTGCATTCTTCAAGCATCAACTCAATAGAGATCATAGTAAGCAGAAATGTGAAATGTAACTTAATTCAATTCAAGTTTATTTGTATAGCGCTTTTCACAATACATATAGTTTCAAAGCAGCTTTACAGAAAATGCATTTCAGAAATGTACATACAAAAATACTGTTAGTTAATCATAAATTTATGATTATCATATCGCCGGCGTTGGGTCGTCTCTTCACAGGCGTCGAGCCGTCTCTTCACAGGCGTTGGGGCATCTGAAGTCTCCATTAAAGGCTGGATACATAACTGGAGCTGACGAACTCTATTTGAGACAGGCGTCCCGAGATAACAACAAAAAAGGGCAGATGGGAAATAATTAGCGTAGCTGCTGTTCATAACATGAATGCATTTGATCTGATTTAACTGTAGTATAAAAGGTATGAGATGCATCATGTGAATGCTTGGCGAAAGAGATGCGTCTTTAATCTAGTCTTAAACTGGGAGAGCGAGTCTGAGCCTCGGACAATATCAGGAAGGCTATTCCAGAGTTTAGGAGCTAGATGTGAAAACGCCCTCCCTCCTTTAGTGGACTTAGTTATCCTAGTTACGACCAGAAGCCTCGAATTTAGCGATCTTAAAGAGCGCGATGGATTGTAGGGCGATAGAATATCCCTTAAATACACAGGAGCTAAACCATTTAGGGCTTTATAGGTCAGTAGTAGGGATGGCGAAAACAAAAAAAATTCTTGACCGACCACCGAGCCTCATTAGCGGGTTTAAACCGGTTAACCGATTAGTTTAAAATATGCTGCGCTATTTGAAATAACAGCCATTTCGAGCCGCGCCTGCAATTTCGCAACTCTGTCGCATCTCTCTGCCGCTCACACACACACACACAGCCCCGGCGGCGCCCTTCCACTCACGTCACTTTTTCAAATCCCCTACAGCGCGATACATGAGTCCCGCAAACGCGGCGCCGAGGAGCTTGTATGTAACTGGAGGACAAATGTCTCCTTCGTTTCGAAATGGTTTGGATACAAGGTGATCGCGTTGAAAATAAAGGCGCTTGTCTGGCATTAGAAGCTCATTTGAAACATTGCCGCGGCTCATTTAAGAAAATGACAGCTCCGAAGAGGCTTGCGGGTGTCGCGTTTTCAGGTGATACATCATAGATGATGTGCTACTACTGTATTTAAGCGCTGTATCACACAAGTTGCCACTTACATCTGTGTCATTCTTGTTGGTGAAATAGTCCCACACGCTACTCTTCCTCACACGCTTCCTCCTGTCGTCTGCCCTGGCTCTAACCTCGAGTGTGTTAGCCTGTAGCCTTTACTGTTCACAAACCTTGTGAGCGCGCGAACCCAAACGCTGTGACCTCGCGACAAATGTTTTTATTGGTCTATTAAGTACAAACAGGTGAGTTATGAAAAATTGAGAAAAATTCACACAAAAAGATCTTGGAATGAGATGGCAAACTGTAGTAGCGTTTAGTCCACTGTCTATAATAGCCTAATTTAGAGCTCACTTTTTTTTTTTTACCGACTACCGACAACTTTGATCGGTTAACGTTGATACGGTCAACCATCGGTCAAACGGTCATCGGTTAACATCCCTAGTCAGTAGCAATACTTTGTAATTGATACGGAACTTAATAGGTAACCAGTGTAGAGATGATAAGATTGGTGTTATATGATCATATTTTCTTGACCTAGTAAGAACTCTAGCGGCTGCATTATGGACTAACTGTAGCTTATTTACTGAGGATGCAGGACAACCAGCTAATAGAGCATTACAGTAATCTAGTCTCGAGGTCATGAATGCATGAACTAACTTTTCTGCATCAGAAACAGAGAGCATGTTACGTAGCTTAGCAATGTTTTTAAGGTGGAAAAAGGCTGTTCTTGTGACATATGAAATATGATTTTCATAAGACAAGTTGTGGTCTAGTATAACACCCAGATCTTTTACTGTAGAGGATAGGGCTGGGTACCGAGTCTCGATACTTTTTAGGTACCGACCGAATTGCCTCGATACTATCGAGTATCGAAAAATGACATGTTGTTCGGTTCCAGATTTCGATACCTAAGGAGTTAACTCGTCAACGTCAGTGCTCAAACAAATACATATGAAATGCACACACATAAACGCGACACACATAAAGTCGCTCACGCACATACACACAAACTCTACACACACAAGACGCGTGGAACTCTTCGCGCACATACTCGTATGAGACGCGCGCACGCACAAACTCTCGACGCGCATACTTGTATGAGACGCGCACACGCTCAAACTCTCGACGCGCATACTTGTATGAGACGCGCGCATGCTCAAACTCTCGACGCGCATACTTGTATGAGATGCGAGCACACAAACTCTCCGCGCACATATTCATATGAGACGCGAGCACACACATAATACCTTAAAAATTTGGAAAAGTCGATCAAAAGTGTGGGTACATTTCTCCAGGCTCGATGCCAACAGCGCGCGATAAAGTATTTGCGGTAAAATAATTGCTGCAAAGACCGGTACCACGACAAATATGATGAAGACCTTGACAATGCACGGAGTAAACATAAGAGCAGAAAGTTGCTCCGTCTTCGACTGGTAAATGAATAGATAGTTTGTTGATCACTCGGACAGTGTTTATATTGCAATAAATAATAACCTACTGAATGCACACTGCCGTTCAAAAATGTGTTGGTTAGTCAGATTTTCTTTTCAGTAAGGATGCATTAAAGTTATCAAAGGTGACATTAAAACATGTGTAATGCTACAAACTATTTCGTTTTTAAATAAATGCTTTTCTTTTGAATTTTTTATTCATCAAAGAATCATGAAAAAATTTATCATAGTTTCCAAAATATTAAGCAGCAAACTGTTTTCATTTTTCTGAAGGGTCATGTGACACTGAAGTAGCCTAATGATTTTGAACATTCAGCTTTGACATCACAGGATTAAATTACATTTTGAAATGTATTCAAATAAGATTTTAAAATGTGTTATGTAATCTTGTTAAAATGGATTTCATAAAATTTAGTCAACGTAGATTAATTTAACAAAAAAAATTATCTAATTAATTAGAGGCTTTGTAATTAATCGAAATTAATCGCATTTTAATTGCATATAATTATTTGACCTGAGAACAGTGAGAAGTAATTTTTTTCACATGGATTTTTAGTATACCATTGAATAATGACTGAATACATAAGCTTAAGCAACAAAATATTGTTTATTTTTGTTCAACCATGTCCAGCAGACCAGTGCTATTTTTGCCATTAAGTGTAGCAATAGCCGTTCCGAATTCCTTGTCGCATAGCTTGCACACAACCATGCTCTTATCGACGCTTCCATCCGCTCGTTTCTTTAAATAACGCGCTAGGGTGCTCAAGTTTAGCTATTCATTCAGCGCGCGCAGCTCAAACAGAAATGCACGACTAATAATAACGATGAATAATTTGGGACGGACATATTACATAACATGAGAACACTATTGTATTAAATGGTTGTGAATGCATTGGGTTTAGTTTAGGGCGTTAAAGTCCCGGCTCTAATAAAATTGGTATCGAAAAAAGTATCGTTAGGAGCCGGTATCGAAACTGAGGTATCGAAATTGGCACCGGATTGAAAGATTTTGAACAATACCCAGCCCTATGTATGCTATAGACCATTACGCTTGATTAAAACTTTTGTTGCTACTAAAAGCAGCTTGCTATTTTTGGCTGAGTGCAGCTGAAGCAAGACTATTAAAGAAGAGGGATCAGAAGGATTCTTCGCTCGTCCTTGATGAAGAAGTCTTAACACGCCAGCATTTGTCAGACGTAAGAAGCCATTGAAGCCTAGCTAGGATCTATCTGTTAGTTAGTACTCATTTATAATCTGTAACAAGTATTCTTTTCATTTGATTCTTTTTAATAAATATTGTTAAACATTTATTATAATCATCTGACTGGACCTTGGATTTCTGAGTACGAGTCACATTCTTCTACCTGGATCAGGAAGATCCTACTTGAAGAGAACGACACAAGAGCATTCTTATGATAAAAGAATAATCACTATGAGATTTGATTGATCATTAACCCTCCGGGGTCTAAGATGTTTTTGGGGTCCTTGAGATGTTCTGACATGCCCTGACATTTGTGCTTTTTTCAGTTGCTTATAAACATATTAATGGCAAAGGTGTAATTACACTCTATCACAAACAGGGCTACCATAATATGTGAAAAAAATATGCACTTGGGGCATTTTGGGGCACTTGGTTTTTTGGACCACCGGAGGAAAATAGGGGAGGGTCATGTCTTTTTATTCTTTGTTGAGGGGAGGGTCATCTGACTTTTTTTTAGTCTAGGGGGAGGGTCACCCAACTTTTGTATTCATGAAAACAGCAAAATTTCAAAGTAGCTCTCTCAGTCTCGACCCCCTCAACAGAACGCTAATGAAATGTTTACCCGGCAAAGCTTTAAAGCACCAACAAATAATGACATTTTGTGATTGCAAATAAGTGCAGTGTCCTGTGAGTGAACTCTACCGCTGCATTAACATGTGATGTGAATGTACGTCGAGTTTCACAGTATTGGAACTCAAGGCGCCAGAACTGCGCCTGATAGAATGTGCGCTGTAGCACGATACTGGGCAATTCCAGTGTTATGGACGTGACATTTGCAGTCAAAACTTGAAATATAAATTCTCAGAAAATTCATTTAATACCAATATAAACTTTCAGTTGTCGCACAGATAACGTAGTCAAAACCGCCAATATTAAACTTCAGAACAATATTAAAATCCTCTAGATCACTCTTCAGCACCATATATACTTGTCTCCTGAAAGAAACAACATGCTTCAACAATAGAGACTTACAATCTGACCTTGTCTTGAAAGTTCCCTCTCTAAATTTTCGTCCTTAATGAAAGGGGGCACATTCGAAAGCATAACTTTCTTCGCTGGATTAACCAGAGGAAAAAACATTCAGCGTTATTCCTTTCTCAATAACATCATTCACTTTTACAATCTCATCCAAAAACAGAACAACAGCACAGTTCATCTTAGATGCTGACCATATACTGTTGTATCCAACAATTTTTCCGATCGCTATACTAACCTCCTCCACTAAGCTCTCAATTCCAACCGGCACTTTAATTCCATGGCGCCGGATAATACATTTAATCGATACAACTTCTCGATCATCGATTAAGCAGGTTCATGCGCGTGCTGCTGCTCAACCGCGAAACAAAGCGAGCACGTTTTGTTTGGGACCATTTTACACCTTCATTATGACTAAGTTAGCCAGCAGCCATATCACCCTGTAGCCCAAGACTGGTTTCCCACTGAAGCTAAGCGGGGCTGAGCCTGGTTAGTACTTGGATGGGAGACCTCCTGAGAAAACCAGGTTGCTGCTGGAAGAGGTGTTAGTGAGGCCAGCAGGGGGCGCTCACCCTGTGGTCTGTGTGGGTCCTAACACCCCAGTGTAGTGACGGGGACACTATACTGTCAAAGAGCGCCATCCTTCGGATGAGCCGTTAAACCGAGGTCCTGACTCTCTGTGGTCATTAAAAATCCCAGGATGTCTTTCGAAAGAGTAGGGGTGTAACCCCGGCATCCTGGCCAAATTTGCCCAGTGGCCACTGTCCATCATGGCCTCCTAATCATCCTCCTATATATATACTAATTGGCTTCATCACTGTCTCCTCTCCACCAGTAAGCTGGTGTGTGGTGGGCGTTCTGGCACAATATGGCTGCCGTCGCATCATCCAGGTGGAGCTGCACATTGGTGGTGGTTGAGGAGATTCCCCACTTCTATGTAAAGCGCTTTGAGTGTCCAGAAAAGCGCTATATAAATGTAATGAATTATTATTAAGTTTGCGTGTTCATTCGCATCCTTTTGTTTTGTGCAAATGTAAGTTGTAATATTGTGTTTATTTTGTGTATGCCTATCTATATCTGATTTATCTTATATTGGATGCATCCCTTGAATTAACGCTGTAGTGCGCGTGATCAGCTTCAGCGCGCGCAGCTCAAACGGCACTGCACGACTAATAATGACTATTGGCAGGACTGTCATATTACATAACATTATAAAGCGAACAATATTGTAATAAAACAGTGTGCATTAGAGTTTAGTTGCCGTGTCGCGTTGCTCCAGGAAGAGCGTGTCCACAACATGAGTCATTCTGAATGAATGGCACGTAACTTAGTTCAAATTCACTTGTGCATTCGCGTCATTTTGTGCAGAAATAATTTGTAATATTATGGTTATTTTGAATATATCTGATGAATCTCATATAGGATGCGTTTCTTTGAGTTAAATAACGCGCTAGAGTGCTCAAGTTTAGCTATTCATTCAGCGCGCGCAGCTCAAACAGAAATGCACGACTAATAATAACGATGAATAATTTGGGACGGACATATTACATAACATGAGAACACTATTGTATTAAATGGTTGTGAATGCATTGGGTTTAGTTGCCGTCTTCAGTGCGTTGTTCCAGGGAGAGCACGTCCACAGTCACACACTCTGCATCTGAGGCGGCGCTGGTGACGCGTTGTATAGTAGTCATAATATTTGATAAATTAAATAATCAATGACATTGAAACATTCATCGATCGATCATGGGAATTTGTGAAAAATTACATCCCTAAACAACAATAAAACATCAATTGAGCAATATAACATGCATTTTTATTCAGTATATAAGCAATATTTAGCTTTTTATGTTAAAGACACTATTGATACCGTGAGAAATTTACATTCTCAGGAAAATAGCCGCTTATCAGTTAATCGTTAATCGATCGATAAGGTCAATCAACTAATGATGAATTAATTAATCGATAATTTGCATCCCTACCGCTGGGTGAGCTGGGCAAAACCCGCTCCTCCCGAACTATCCATGGCCGCCAGTTTAAAAACTGGCTAACCCTCCCCTATCCCACTCCCCCCCCCCCCCCCCCTACAAACCTACACGATACAATTCAGCAAGATATAGCAGAAAAAAACATAAGACCGTAAAAGTTGAGAAAAACTTCAGCCACGCTCTGAATCATCCTCCACTCGCTCCACAGACGCTCACGCATGCGCAAACGCAGAGAGAGAGAGAAGCTCATGACATTAAGCTTTCTTCTTTTAATCCTTTTTTTTCCACAAGTTTAAGAAGAGTGATCAGTTATACGAAAATCAGAGATGAAGAGTATGTGTGATGTAAAGGCTTAAATTTGCTGTATTATGACTATTATCATTATTATTACTATTTTTGGTTAATCCGTTATTAGAGAATGATAAAAAAGGGGGAATTGTAATTTTCATTGTTCATTGTTCATCCGTCCTTCGGATGAGACGTTAAACCGAGGTCCTGACTCTCTGTGGTCACTAAAAATCCCAGGATGTCTTTCGAAAGAGTAGGGGTGTAACCCCGGCATCCTGGCCAAATTTTCCCAGTGGCCACTGTCCATCATGGCCTCCTAATCATCCTCCTATATACTGATTGGCTTCATCACTGTCTCCTCTCCACCAGTAAGCTGGTGTGTGGTGGGCGTTCTGGCGCAATATGGCTGCCGTCGCATCATCCAAGTGGATGCTGCACATTGGTGGTGGTTGAGGAGATTCCCCCCTTCTATGTAAAGCGCTTTGAGTGTCCAGAAAGGCGCTATATAAATGTAATGAATTATTATTATTACTATTATTATTAGTAGATATTACAAAGTAATCTGTGTCACATGTTTCCATTGTGATATGTGAACGGGAAAATGTATGTTTGTGAACAGGATATATGCATGTTTAGGTACCTGTGGAAGTGGCTGAGTGTGACACTTCAGGAACATATGGGACAGGACCTTTGACCCTAGTATTGACTTTTGGTGATCTGAAGTGACAACTAAGTGATATTACAGATACACAGAAACTTATATAACAATGGGTCTCTTATCTGTGGAAAGAAGCCTGCTGAAGAAAGGCCTTAAAATGGTAAAAAGACTGCCCATCTCTTCCTGTCCACTCACTTCACAGGGTAACTTCTGTGTGGGGACTGAGCCTTTTTGCAAGAATAAATACTTTAAAAAAAATACTTTTTTGATTCAGTGTCTCCTACGCAGTGATTGATGGTTTGGTATAGATTTTTGCCACAACAATGTCCTTTCACTTTTTCTATCCATTTCTATCTTTTAATGAATTTGATGAACTGAAATTTTTATTTAATAATTTTTTTCTTTCATGTCAGACCTGATGGAAGAGAGCGAGGAGAGTGAAGAACTGAGAGAAGTGAAGGAGGAGAGTGAAGAACTGAGAGAAGTGGAGGAGGAGAGTGAAGAACTGAGAGAAGTGAAGGAGGACAGTGAAGAACTGAGAGAAGTGAAGGAGGAGAGTGAAGAACTGAGAGAAGTGAAGGAGGAGAGTGAAGAACTGAGAGAAGTGGAGGAGGAGAGTGAAGAGCTGAGAGAAGTGAAGGAGGAGAGTGAAGAACTGAGAGAAGTGAAGGAGGAGAGTGAAGAACTGAGAGAAGTGAAGGAGGAGAGTGAAGAACTGAGAGAAGTGAAGGAGGAGAGTGAAGAACTGAGAGAAGTGAAGGAGGAGAGTGAAGAACTGAGTGAAGTGGAGGAGGAACATCATGTCCAACCTGGAGTACAACCCTTGAGTCGCTCAAAGACTAAACAGACATTTTTAAAGAAAAGAAGAGCGAATAAATCTTTCACCTGCACTCAGTGTGGAAACAGTTTCACAACCAAACAACGTCTTGAGATTCACATGAGAATCCACACCGGAGAGAAGCCGTACACATGTGATCAGTGTGGGAAGAGTTTCACACAAATAACACATCGTAATAAACACATGAGGATCCACACCGGGGAGAAGCCGTTCTCATGTGATCAATGCGGCAAAACATTTCTCTGTGCATCAGTCCTGAAGAGACACCTGACAGTTCATACGAAGGAGAAGCCGCATTCATGTTCTGTGTGTGGAAAGAGTTTTTCACGGCTGCCATATTTACATAGTCATGAGAAAACTCACACTGGTGTGAGAGAGTACATGTGCTTTGAGTGTGAGAAGACTTTTACTACCTCAAACTGTTTAAAACTGCACCAGAGAATTCACACTGGAGAAAAACCTTACAAGTGTTCACACTGTGACGAGAGATTCCGTCATTTATCAAATCTGAAAACGCATGAGAGGATCCACACTGGAGAAAAACCTTACAAGTGTTCACACTGTGACGAGAGATTCAGTCAGTCATCAAATCTGAAAACGCATGAGAGGATCCACACTGGAGAAAAACCTTACAAGTGTTCACACTGTGACGAGAGATTCAGTCAGTCATCAAATCTGAAAAAACATGAGAGGATCCACAGCAGAGAGACGCTGCACACGTATGATCAGTGTGGAAAGAGTTTCTCTGTTAAAAGTAAACTGAAGCTACACATGAGTGTTCACACTGGAGAGAAGCTGCATGTATGCCATCAGTGTGGAAACAATTTCACATACAAACATACTCTTGCTGTTCACATGAGGATCCACACCGGAGAGAAGCCGTTCTCATGTGATCAATGCGGCAAAACATTTCTTAGTGCATCAAACCTAAAGATACACATGACAGTTCATACGAAGGATAAGCCGTATTCATGTTCTGTGTGTGGAAAGAGTTTTTCACTGCTGCAATATTTACATAGACATGAGAAAACTCACACTGGTGTGGGAGAGTACATGTGCTTTGAGTGTGGGAAGACTTTAACTACAGCAAACTGTTTAAAACTGCACCAGAGAATCCACACTGGAGAAAAACCTTACAAATGTTCACACTGTGACAAGAGATTCAGTCAATCATCAAATCTGAAAACACATGAGATGATCCACACTGAAGAGAAGCCGTTCTCATGTGATCAATGCGGCAAAACATTTCTTAGGGCATCAGACCTGAAGGCACACCTGAGAGTTCATACGAAGGAGAAGCCACATTCATGTTCTGTGTGTGGAAAGAGTTTTTCACAGCTGAGCAATTTACATAAACATGAGAAAACTCACACTGGTGTGAGAGAGTACATGTGCTTTGAGTGTGAGAAGACTTTTACTACAGCGGACAGTTTAAAACAGCACCAGAGAATTCACACTGGAGAAAAACCTTACAAGTGTTCACACTGTGACGAGAGATTCAGTCGATCATCACATCTGAGATCACATGAGTGGATCCACAATGGAGAAAAACCTTACAAGTGTTCACACTGTGACAAGAGATTCAGTCACTCATCAAAACTGAAAAGACATGAGAGGATCCACAGCAGAGAGAAGCCGCACACGTGGGATCAGTGCGGAACGAGTTTCTCTATTAAAACTCACCTGAAGCGACACATGAAGATCCATACAGTGGAGAAACCACATAAACACAGTCTGAAATGTGAAAACTCAGATGTGCTGAGCAACAAAGTCTCTTCTGTGTAAGTTATGCCTAGTTCACACTACACAACTTTAAACGTCGGCAGATCGCTATGCTGTTTAGACTACATGACTTGCTTTGGAGTCTTGAAGTCGTTGTGGTTTTCACACTGCGTGACACCACGTAAATGATCTGCAACAGGGGGTTACACACTACACGAGCTGAGAACAACTGTCACCCAATGACTCTACCCGGTCCCCAAACCACGTTTTGTCACGAAAGCACACGCGAGAAGTGGAATGTGAAATGACGAAGAAAAAATTAAAACTTGGTTGCGCAATGACTTGTTTAGAACCCCGAAAAAAAAGAATATGGGTGAAAGGATGGATAAGCACACCGGGCAGCAGGGATTGTCTGTCAGAGAGAGTTGGAGGAGAGTAAAACATCTTTATAATGTAAAAGCAGCTGCCTGCTCGTGTTGTGGTTTGGTAATAATGGTTACAAATACAAAAGGCTTGTGTGTTTTGTGACAAAAAGCTGATCATTGGCTGTTGCGACACATGACACCACAGGCTGTCGAGTCGGCCGACAGCTCCAGATATTTAGCATGCTAGATATTTCTGGCGTCGCTCGGAGCAATACTAGACAGCGGTTTACTCGTGGGCCGATCTCGATCACGCAACAACATTACTACCAGTGATGCGCGGGTTGATCCAAAATGAGCCGCGGTTACGAGTCATCCAAAAATATTTTTAATGATATTCGGGTCGCGGTCGGTCGGGTCGTTTGAAATAAAGATGCCAATTAAACCTTTGTAATTTATATAGTACTAGACCAGGGGTGCCCAATCCTGCTCGTGGCGATCGACTGTCCTGCACAGTTCATCTCCAACCCTAATCAAATACACCTGCCTTTAATTTTCAAGTGATCCTGAACTGTGCAGGACAGTCGATCGCCAGGAGCAGGATTGGGCACCCCTGTACTAGACACAATTTTCTATGAAATACATAGGTCTACACTTTATTGGCTGAATAACTGGCGCGATGATGACGCACGAGCTCAGTCTGCAGGCAGATGAAAGTGGGAAATCCTTATTTACCTTTTGAATGTTGAGCGCGTTATTAACTTTTGAATAAAAGCTGACGCGGGACAAAATGCCTGATTTCCCAACACGTTGAACTGAGCAATGCCATTGTGCCATTTTAATAGGCTACTTTTAAATGCATATAGCTCAGTAATGTCAGTTTTATGTATTTTCTGAGAGGGGGCGGGATTTTTGTTGGGAAAGTCGGGGGAGAGACGCACACTTCGATTAGACTGGATAAACACATGCAGCATCTTAATTGTTAAGAAAATGAAACGAAATAAAAGAATAAATCAAGCCTTTATTACAAAACACTAGGCCATATCATACAGCATTCAGAAAAATGCGCACCCCTAGTTCCTACGTCGATGGCCCAATGACGCTACGATGAGCATTTACTAGCTACTTTAAAAAAATGCAGGTCGGGTACAATATTTTGTTTCTTTTTTTTTTCGATCCGAGTTGCTGATATTTGACCCAAAAAGGAAAATTAGCCCATGATTTACTCGCCCTCAACTAATCCTAAGTGTGTATGACATTCTTCTTTCAGACGAATACAATCCGAGTTATATAAAAAAATGTCCTGGCTCTTTATGTGCTTATAATGGCAGTGAATTGCTGTTTCTATTTTGAAGTCCATAAAAGTGCATCTATCCATGATAAAAGTGTATCTATCCATGATAAAAGTGCTCCACATGTCTCCGGGGGTTAACCTGTTAGCCTTCAGCGCCACTTTTGAAAAATCCCCAGAAATTGCATACCCAACCTAAAAAAGATTCAATTCATTGACCCTTCGTCCTAAAAGCTCAAGTATGGTCTCATTTGAAAGCTGACACCTGGCACTTTATTGGAAATGTAGAATGAATTATTGTCATAATGAAAAAAAAATTATGAATAGCTTCAAAGTTGTGTAAGTTATTAGAAATTTATTTTTATGAAACATCTTCATGAAAATTAAATTGAAGTTGGCCCGTCAGCACTCTAGAAATGCACTCCAGCTAAAGACACATGTCTGACCATGTTATATTTAAAATTTGAAGGTGATAAGTCTAAAACTCTGTATTTTGTTAAATGTTTTTCAAGATCATCTCAAATGACTTTATTTTGAATTGACTCTAAAATGCAAACTTGTGTTTATTGTCATCTATTAGCATCTATTCAGTCTATTGTCTCTATTGTTTTGTGGTGCAAACGAGCCCCATTCAGTGTCACTCTCTCCTGCTCACATTTACACCTTTCCAGCCGGCTTATGGCCATAAATATTATTTTCCTTTGTCTCCATTATAATCGCTAACGACTGGCTAATCACGGTGTTTCACCCCCTAATTTCTTTCATAATCTTCACTTCACATTTGAAACTGTATCAAATGCCTTTCTCAAATAAAGAAATATTTCAGTAAGCATTCCGATTTAGAAAAAAAATCATAAAAAATAACAGCTAGATGGCAGGTGCAACTAGAGAGCTAGCTAGCATGTTAGCTTAGCACACCATCAATACACGACAATTTATGAGATTAAAACCCTGTTTTATGCTCCAAACTTACTTTATAGCGCAAGTCGAGTGTTTTAAATAATCTTCTATGAGCTTATTTGGCTTCAGAAAAGAAAATCAGACAGAAAATAAATGAGTTTATGGTATTCTGCATGTTTGTAAAGTCTATATCGATTAGCATTGCATTATACATATAATCTATTATTATAAAAATACCTGACATGGCTCGAAGAACACAGGTAAATCAAATATCATTGCAATCATGTTTATTGTCTTCAAAACATCTTTATCTGCATGTTATAGCGATCTCTGAAAGCTAACGTTAGCTGTGTTTATGTCAGTGACGTCCTGGAAGGTCACAGGTTATTGTTCTTCTTCGTGAGCTCCCATATTTGGAAAAAACTGTGCATAGAGCGCCCTCATTCTGCTGTATGGATTGAAAACACAGTACATCAGAGTATCCAGCGCTCTTTATGTATACATCGACGCATTTGGATATAAATTCAATAAATATTATTCCTGTCTATAGAAATATGATGTAAACCTATGATAATATATCAATATTTCTCCAAATCTGCACATTTTTGAGCCAAAAGCCCTGAGGAACGTTGTTTTGTCACGCGTTCTCAAGACAACAGCACCGGAGTTTTTTTCTGAATGGAGCAGCTGACGCTCATAATTCATATTAAAGGTATCGACTCATTTTTTCATTACATAAATCCTGACACAAATTAAGACATAACTGTCACTATAAGTTTCTCAGAATACAATAGTGGTCAAATACTGAAACGTGAGACTTATATATTTTTAATGATGTATAGTTTGTCAAGGTAATAACATTAAATCTGATAGTAACTTTGAACTATTTAAAAAAAAAAACGCTTCAGAGCGTCCTCGCTCTGGTGAAGGCTAACAGGTTAATAAAGGCCTTCTGAAGTGAAGCCATGCGTAAGAGAAATATCCACATTTAAAACTTTATAAAGTCAAATAACTAGCTTCCGGCCAAACAAACATACAGATTTGACTTAAAGGGGACCTATTATGCAAAATTCACTTTTGCATGCTGTTTGGACATAAATGTGTTTTGGCAGTGTGTACACAACCACCCTTACTTCAGGAGGGCCCTAGAGGACGCCATGCCTCTGGTAGAATGACCCCTAATGGCCAAAGGTGAAGACAAAAATGCGCACCTTGTAGGCCGAGGTAATAGACTGAACAATCCAATTACTGATGGTCTGTTTGAATGCTTAGAGCCCTTCTTAGGTGACCCAAAAACACACTAACAGTTGGTCCGACCTCCTCCAGGAAGAGGACCTCTCAAGGTAAAAACTCAGAGCTCTGACTGGGCAGAGCAAATGGTGCCTCTCTTCTTCTGCCGACACGTGAGGTGGAGGATGAAATGCTTGCAGGACCGTGGACCTAGCCATGATCAAAGGCACTTAGGCGCATAGCCGGGTCTTGGGCAAAGCCGACTAGAGGGGTTCGAAGGGATCCAGGGATAGCCCTTCGAGAACCACCGCCAGGTCCCAGGAAGGAACCCTGGACCTGACTGTCGGTCTCATCCTCCATGTACCACGGAGAAACCGTATGACCAGTTGGTGCCTCCCCGAAGGCTCATTACTCAATGATTCATGAAACGCCGCAATGGCAGCCACGTACACCTTAAGTGTGGATGGGGAGAGACCCGCAGAGAAACAATCTTGAAGAAATTCCAGAACTGAAGCCACTGGGCAGTTAACTGGATCTAACTCATGTTCTCTACTCCAAGTGGAAAAGACATTCCACTTGAGGCCATATAATCTCCTCGTAGACAGAGCCCTAGAGCTAAGTATGGTTTTGACCACCCCAGCTGATAGACCAGCATCTAGGTACTGAGCCCCCTCAGAGGCCAGACCCACAATTTCCGCAGCTGTGGGCGAGGGTGAAATATTGTGCCCTCCGCCTGAGACAACAGATCCCTCCTCAGATGAATCTGCCATGGCAGAGCTATCAGGAGTGAAATTATGTCCGAAAACCATACTCGGGCAGGCCACAATGGGTCTCCCAGGAGAAGACTGATGCCCTCCTGACGGACCCTCCAGGACTCCCGGGAGCAGAGCGATCGGGGGAAAAGCGTACAGGCGAAGCCTCGGCCAGGCCTGTACCATGGCATCAAACCCCAGCGGGGCTGGATGAGTGAGGGAGAACCAAAGTGGACAGTGGGACGTCTCTCGAGACGCAAACAGATCCACTTCCATTGGTCCAAACCTCTGCCATATCAACTCCACCACCTCTGGATGGAGTCTCCATTCCCCGGGGCTCAGGCCCTGCCTCGACAGAATGTCTGCTCCTTGATTCTGAACCCCCGGGATATATATTGCTCTGATAGATAATATTTTCCCTTGGGGCCATATAATTATGTGATGCGCCAGTCTGGAAAGAGAGAGCGATCCAAGTCCCCGTTGTCAGTTTAGATAAGCTACCACTGATGTATTGTCCAAACGTATCAAGACGTGGTAACCTTTGATATCTGGAAGGAAGCTCCTCAGAGCCCTGAACACCGCCAACATCTCTAGGCAATTTATATGCCAAGAATGATGATGGTCCTGCCACAGACCCCTGGCAAAGCTGCCGTCCATGACCCCAGCTGGTGAGGGAGGCGTTTGTCAAAACGGTTTTCCAGCGACATGACGCTCCTAACACTGGGCCTTGGGACAGAAACCAAGACCCTGATTATACGGAACGGATTCCCTTTGGGAGATCAGTTGTGCCCTGCCTCATGTGCAGAAGGCCCAAAGGAATTATGTCGGATGCCGCTGCGATGAGACCCAGCAGTCTTTGAAATTGCTTTACAGTGATAGCCTGGCCTAGTTTTATTCCGTACACCATGGCCAGGCTGGACTCGATACGCGTGGGAGACATTTGTGCCCGCATCGTAACCGAATTCCATACCACGCCCAGAAAAGTAGTTTTCTGAGCTGGTTCTAACACGCTTTTCTTCGTGTTGAGTCTCAACCCCAGGTTCTGAATGTGGCCTTCAAAATCGGCATTGTGTGCAGGCATGCACCAGGCCGACCCGTCGCCATATAAGCCCGGCCAACCAGTGCAGAAGTGTCCCTGCACGGTTTGCCGGGCAGCGTCGGGGCTTTAAGGCGAGACACGGCAGGCAAAAACATTGTTTTTTTCACTGGTCAGTTTTGAGATTTTGGGCTATTTGTCTTCAATAACATGTCGTCTTTCAGACTTGTGGTGAAAAAGTCTTAAATACACATTTAGGTCTTTATTTTACTACACTTTTATCTATTTGTGTCTGTAGATTTCTCCAAAATTCAACAAAAGTTGGCGTTCTAAATCAGCGCGCTGCTCTGCGATCTCTGTGTTCTTCCTTTAATCACGCACATCGTTGGAAAGCTCTCTCTCTTCTGTACAATGCTGTCGGATACAAATATGGTCATTTCCTTTTAATCAGCAACCAATCGTGAAAGTACAATGGGTATTTAACTGTAAAAGCTAAATCTCATTGGCTGATGTCAATTTCTGACAACGTGATTCGTTCAGATGCATCATGTGACGCACTCTGACATATAGATGTGTGTTTTGGACTGTTTTTCTGCCCAGTTGAAGGCCATAAATGCTGTGTTTATAAGTTTTGATGTGATTTAGGTGGTTTGTATTGTTGTTGCTAATGATTTGATTAGATATTGTGTCAGTAAATGGTTGTTTCCACTAAAAAAGTATGAATTTTTACATTACAAATCTTTAAATGCCTTTTTCTCAAAATTAGTTTTTTGTCATCCTCCAGTAGAAACATCTCAGCCGATGTAGCACCTATGTACACCAAACTTTCCAGTTATACACTTAGCAGTATTCTGAAGATATGTTCAGAGGGATTTCTTAATAAATTATTCCTGGCCTGATTTATGTGACATTTTAATCCAAAAAAATATATATATTTTGTATAGACAGTATATTTTGATTTCCTAGGTAATGAAAGCATATCTCCTGAAATCCCTCTGAACATCTTTTTTCATCTTGTGTGTAAATAGCGTATGTTCAGATCTATCTACCGAAAATATATTGCAAAGTGTGCATATTTAATGAGATAATGCCTAATTTGCATAATTAAACATATACATTTCAAAAACTTGTAATACATTTTTTTATGAACTTGTGTAAGTTATCAACTGAGGAAGTTTCATGGTGATTGTCTATTATTTTAAAATTGTACCCTATTCACCTGTAGTGTCTCGCCTTAAGCGAAGATGTTGCTTCAGGAGAAAGATAGCTCACTAAAGTTCCTTCATCTGCGGCATCTTGCCATAACCCGCCTCTCTCGCACCCACCACATTAGTATAACCGTATACTGTAGGTGATGAGATACGAAACGAGTGGGGGTTTTCCCAGGATCTAGCGATCTCTTTATGAAGATCCGGGGAAAACAGTAAACCCCGGTCGCTGAGGTTGTGAACGGTGCTGCAGAAATCTCTCGTCTAGTTTGCTTTGACGAGGATCATCCTGCTTATTTTGTGGCCAGCTGATGTTGAGTCTGGCCAGAGCACGCGTCACAACTTCCACCAGCTCCTCATAAGCGGGAACATGAGCCGGCGAGTGTGACTCATGTTCCTCGCTCCCGCTCGAGCATCGGGCACTCGTCACGGGCAGAAGAAGCTGCAGCGCAGTCTTCTGCGCCATGAGCGAGCGTTATAGAATCTGCGGATGAGTGCCTCGTTCTCCGTCTCGTTCTCATCCGCAAGATCCTTCTGCGATCCCCACGATCTAAGCCGTCACGCCGCCTCAACGGACGCGGGACCCGAACCGTGGGGATCGCGAGCTTGGCCGTCATCATTGAAGACAGCCAAGCGGGAGCGCAGCACTTTTAAAGGGAGTGCTTCACAGTGATCACAGGCAGCCTCCTCAAGAGCTGCCTGTGCGTGCTGCGCTCCCAAACAATATATACTAGGGCTGTCAATCGATTAAAAAAATTAATCGCGATTAATCGCATGCTTGCCATGAGTTAACTCGCGATTAATCGCACATTTTTTATTTGTTCTAAATGTACCTTAAATTAATACTTTTCAAGTTTGTAATAGGCCTACTCTAATCATTATGGGCATGGATAAATATGGATGCTTTATGCAAATGTATGTTTATTATTGAAACCATAGTCAACACAGAGCATGAAGACGAGACATGTTTCAAAGGTCATAGATGTTTTTCAAAGAACTTGTTCATGTCTATTAGACACATGAAGAAAGAACAAAGAAATACCAGGTTCCCATTACTTCTCTTTCTTTAAACTGAGCAATTTACTAAAACAAACATGTTTAGATTTTTGCATGACAGGGCAGCTCTTCTGAAAATGCTAAATTACATTTATTTATTATTACATTAGTTTGTCTCTCTCTGTGCCCATTTTGATGAAGCTAAATTCTCAATAAAAAAGTGTTCATTGGTATATTTTACTGTTTCTGTTGTCAAACAACGGAATGAATATGAAATAGTGACTGAAACGCGACAAATTAAACATAACCAGCTCTCCCTTCCAAGATGTTAATCTGCCCAACAATCCTGATAATCGAGCCGTCGTCTGATCAAATCAAATACACATAGGATAAAGACAATATCTGTGCTGTGATTTCTGCTATACGTGCATGTAAAATTAGAGAAGCAACATAATATCTGTGTTTAACTGAATTAAAGCGCTGCTCCTCTCTAGAGAGAGAGAGAGAGAGAGAAAGAGAGAGAGAGAGAGAGAAAGAGAGAGAGAGAGAGAGATATATATATATATATGCGCGCGTGTGCGTGCTGGGAGAGCACCGGCGATTCTCAGAAACAAAAGGTTTGGGCGCTTTTTTGAAGAGAAAAAAATCGCTAAAGGGGTCTGCAATGTCGCTAAGTTGGCAACACTGTGTATCTCCATTTCTCCAACTAGGGGTTGGGCCACGGGTCAAACTGAAAATATGCGCTGCGTTAATCGCGCGTTAAAAAAAATAGCGCCGTTAATATGATGTTGCGTTAACGCCTAATTAACGCGTTAACTTTGACAGCACTAATATATACACAACTGATGTGTCCCCACCCGTGATGAATCTAGGGCAGGGGTGCACACACTTAGTATACTGTTCACTTGCCATAATAATATATATACTGAGATCAGACAGACAACACCTAATAAGACCGACAACAACAGAGAGCGCTTGCTGAAGAGCGAAAGCTAATGTGTGCCGGCGTCACACTTATGCATCCAGTAATGCCGTCAAATGTTACGTCATGACGCAACACCAATCAGGATTGGATTAGTTTCATTCATACTTCAGAGGCGCACGGTAAGGAAGTGTCCCCAAAGAGTCGTTTTCAACGACGCAGTGTTGAGTTCCCTACGTAAGTAAGTAAGTAATTTTAATTAATAAAGCACATTTACACAGCGCAAAACTGACCAAAGTGCTGTACAATGAATAACTATAAAAAACACATATAATCGATAATCATAATAATCTAAAACATGAATAAAAAGAAAACCTTCAATATCAGGGCACACGACACAGAAATACAGAAAACAAACAGGAATGCCAGGTTAGGGAACAAGGAAGGCCATGGAATATAAATTAGTTTTTAACCTGGATTTGAATACAGCAATGGAGGGGGCAGATCTAATATCCTGGGGGAGCTGGTTCCACAGACGTGGGGCAGCACCTGCAAAAGCTCTATCACCCCTCTGCTTGAGCCGTGAGCGCGGGATGAGCCCTTTAAGGATCTCAGTGACCTTCGAACTGAGTATAGCTGCACAAGGTCTGTGATATAGGAAACAGCATTTATTCAAAATAGAAATCTTTCCTAACAATACAAGTCATTACTATCACAAAACACATCCTTTCAAAAAAATAAAAATAAAGGTAGTGTATACTGTTACAAAAGATTTTAATTAAATGCTGTTCTTTAATATTTTTTATTCATCAAAGAATCCTGAAAAAACTATCACAGGTTATAAAAAATGCAAAGCAACACAACTGTTTCCAACACTGATTTAAAAAAAAAATCATATCAGAATGATTTCTGAAGGATCACGTGACACTGAAGACTGAAGTAATGATGAATCACAGTAATTAATAACATTTTAAAATATACAGTTAGGCTATTTTAAATTGTAATTCCATTTCACAATATTACTGTTTTTTTTCTGTATTTTCTTATCAAATAAACACAGAGTTGATGAGCATAAGAGACTTCTTCTAAAAACATAAAAAATGTTTGCAAACTTTTGATGGATACCTATATAAAATTCTACATATACCTATTAGGGATGCAAACGATTAATCGATTATCGATTAATTGTCGATAATACATTAATCGATCAAACTTATCGATCATTGATTAAGCAGGTTCATGCACGTGCGTGCTGCTCAACCGCGAAACACAAACGAGCGCGCCGGAGTTATGTTTGGGACTGTTTTACACCTTCATCATGACTATAAGTTTGCGTGTGCATTCGCAGCCTTTTGTTTTGTGCAAATGTAAGTTGTAATAGTTTATTATGTGTACGTTTATTATGTGTATTATGTGTATCTATATCTGATTTATCTCATAGCCTATATTGGATGAAGCGTGATCTTTAGCGCGTGCAGCTCAAACGGCAATGCACGACTAATAATGACTATTGGGACTGTCATATTACATAATAACATTATAAAGAGAACAATAGTGTAATAAAACATTGTGAAGTATTTGGGTTTAGTTGCCGTGTCGCGTTGTTCCAGGAAGAGCGCGCGTCCACAACATGAGTCATTCTGAATGGCACGTAACTCAAGTTCACTTGTGCATTCACGTCATTTTGTGCAGATATAATTTGTAATATTATGTTTATTTTGTATATATCTGACTAATCTCATATAGGTTGCGCTTCTTTGAGTTAAATAACGCGCTAGCAAAGTGCTCAATGGTTATTCATTCAGCGCGCGCCGCTCAAGCAGCATTAATGCACGACTAATAATAACGATGATTAATTTGGGACTGTCATATTACATAACATCAGAACACTATTTTATTAAATCGTTGTGAATTCATTGGGTTTAGTTGCCGTTTTCAGTGCGTTTCAGTGCACGTCTAACGTTACACACTGCAAGCACGCATCTGAGGCGGCGTTGGTGACACGTTGTATTATTAGTCGTTATATTTGATTATTAAATAATTAATTTAATTTAATTATCATTCACATCGAAACATTTTACAATCCTACTAGCCCTTCATTTGGATTAAAAACCATTCTCATTCATTTGGTGAGTAACATAGCGTTTTTAACAAACCCTGTCATGCTGTTGGCCATATGCACTGCAGTAGACGCATAGTTGATCGTTAATTTAAATTACGATCGATCATGGGAATTTGTGAAAATTGACATCCCTTCAGTTCTATATTTGAAGTTTCCAGGTCTAGTAATCTTACGGTTACCTTTCTCAGACCAAGCATCAATAAGTGCTGCTAATGTTTCAAGTTTTTCAAGTTTACCAGATAGATTATTATGTAGACTTAATATAGTTTAGGCTAAGCCTACCCATATAGATTTTTATTTAACATTTATTTTATGTTGCTTAATGTTTGCAACAGGTGAGCCAGTGCACAATTATTTTTTTATGTATTTAAATTTTCTGTGCATAATTTATTTTGTTAAACTACATAAATGCCATTCTGTACCGTATCCCAACTGTTACAATAAAACATCATTTGAGCAATATAACATGCATTTTTGTTCAGTATATAAGCAATATTTTGCTTTTTATGTTAAAGACACTATTGATACCATGAGAAATGTACATTCTCAGGAAAATAGCCGCTTATCAGTTAATCGTTAATCGATCGATAAGGTCAGTCAATTAATGATTAATGAATTAATCGATAATTTGCATCCCTAATACCTATATAACATATAACCAGGGCTTGACATTAACACCCGCTAATTTTGCTCGTGACGGGTAACCCAGTCACTCCAACTAGCCACTTTGGCGGGTTGAATACCCCACTCTTCCTTCCTTTGCTTGAGCCGTGCAGAAGAAGCGCCACGCACAAAGGATGCCAGAGCGGATGGACACAAGCGATGTTCACGCCCGCGGCTAGCTCTCTTTACGTTACACGAGAGCTACCACACCCCCGTTTTCGCACATTACGCGACCCAGGCGGACAGTGTGAGTTTTCAAAACTGCGTCACTCAAAGTTTTGAAATACACAGAATTTCCCATTGTGGCTCAATAGGGGATTATCACGCTTCCGGGTTTCATGGGCGGGATTTTTCAACTTTGTGCATGTCCACTTCCGGCGCAGTTCAACAATGGCTGAAACGAAGGCTAGATGTCACTGCTCTGTTCCACTTTGTCAACCAAACAAACAACGCCAACCTTATTTAAGTTTCCATGGATTCCCGACTGAACTGAGTCTAAGGAAGAAGTGGATTAAAGCGGTTCGCCGGGATGTAGTGGAGGCTAAACGCACGTAAACGCCGTTTGCGCACCTCCCAAAATTCTGAAATAGCGTTTACCCACCTCCAAAGTGCGTTTATCCACCTCTAAATAGCCTATAGTCTATAGCCTAAGCCATTTTAAATTAAGCTTATTTCGTTCTAGTTTAATATTGTTCATTATTAGTTTCATAGGTTGTTAAACCTAGACGCTGCATTACTGTCAGTAGCTGCGTTTCCATTCAAATTGCGCAAATTGAAATTGCGAATTGAAAATACGCACAATGGAAACACGTAAATTTCGCATGAGGTGGTTTTTCAGGCAATTCGAAAAAGGAATATTTGGAAAGAGTTTTTTGCGCATTTACTTGACCGTGTTTGGGGTCCGTGTAGCCTACACAAATAATAATAATTATTATTATCATTATTATAACATTTATTAGGCGACATATTTAGAAGACGCTTTTATCCAAAAAAGGAACAAAGCAATTCATCAAATGTCATTCATAATACGGGTTAGACAATAATAATACAGGGCTAAGAATATCACAAATAAACACAAGATTTTGACGCATATCCAAGGGTTTGTGGAGCGGAGTGTGAGCGCGCACTGCATGGCACGGAGCCGCGGACGCGAACACTTGCATTTTCCTATCAAAAGTGGAAACAACTTAAAATACTCTATAATTTCTGGTCATACAGAATATAATAATACATTATTCGCAACTACTTTTATTTTTGTAAACTCACAATAACAAGAAAACGTTGTGCTTTTGTAAAATAAAATAAAACAATCAGGCGCGCTTTCATGATCTCCGTGAACTGGAGCGCGAGAACTGAAACTAAATATAGCCTATGTAGGCCAGTGATGCGCGGGTCAATGTATAAACAACCCGCACCCGACCCGACCGACGTTTTCAACTAACCCGCGCATCACTGATGTAGGCTAAAGCTTGAAATGTCCACTTTAAAACTAACAAATTCGAATCGAAAGCTAATACATTCTTCTGATTATGTAATGCGTATGAAAGGTGCATTTCTCTCTAAAGGTGCATCCAACAGCGGAGATGGAGATATGTTTTTTAGCCGACACATATTTGGAAAACAATAGTTTATTAATAAACAATTAAAATGCCTCGTTATTTTTTCAGACACATTTATTATTATTAGCCTAACTCCCCTAAATCACATTGCTATGGCTCTTCTCATTCAGCACTGCGGGGAAAAAAATATAATTTCCAGGTTCTAATTTTGTCTTAGAAAAATAGTTAAATAATAATAAAAAAAAAATCCATATTCATTTGTGAATATTTTAAATGTTTAATAAAAGGGCAAAAAGTCATAAACAAAAATTTGTCTATATATATATAAATCTTTTTTTTTTGCGCAGCATTTGGTGTAGCCTACAGTTTAAATTTTGGTGTTCAACTTTGCGTTTTAAAAATACAACAACCGTTTTCGTTTTGCAATTACGGGTTAAAAAATATTTTTACTCTCTGTTTTTTAATTTATAAACTTTATGAGGGATGAGGGAACAACCAGTGATACCAAGGTAGTAGGCCTAACATCAAATGATAGCCTATAGCGATGTCATCATGATACACACCGGGTGACCACGTCGTGGTCCACCAGAATTTATAGTTTACCCACCTCTTTTTTTACCACTAAACTTTAAAATAAAACAAGGTAGCACGTATGTTTGTATAAATATATAATGCAGAGGTGGGGATGCAGTATAAATAAACTTAGGGTCGTCCATTATGGGTTCGCCAGAGTGATGAGTGATTCACCGGAAGTGGCAGTGCACAAAGATCACTGAATGCGGAAGTACTACGTATCAGCGTGATAATCCCCTATTAAGTAATTCTGAGTCTGATTCTGATATTTAAACGGACAGTGTTTCTAATGCTAAAGTTTTTTTCAGTTTATTTTTTTATCTTTTTTATTAATCTTCTACATCCATGCACCACTTTTATTATGCAATAAGAAGCTGCTTTTATCTTAATACATGGTTTTATTTTAAAAAATGAGCTTTACACACAACCTTATCAGAGCTAATGATAATGACCTGTATTGTTATACATTTATGTAGTCTTGATTTGGGTGTATACAGTGGTTTTATATTTAAAATGGTTGTAAATCTAGTTCAAGTACATTTTAGCACGCCATAGTCAACTTTTATCAGGTAATTTCACAACAACAAAAATGTGGCTAGTAAAAATGCTGTGTGGCTAGTAACTTTTGGAAAACCACTAGCCACATTGGCTGGAGAGCAAAAAAAGTTAATGTCAAGCCCTGCATATAACCTATATAGACATAACCTATATATAACTGTATAAGCTGCTATATAACCTACACAACGTATAGGTCGACTGACTTATACTTTACAAAAATAAAACTTAAGACATATACTTGAATTTACACATGAAACAACATGTGGTGGTAAGGTCCATCCTGCGGGCAGGAATCACGCAGTCTGTGGAACCGTGTCAACATCAGTCTCTGTTTTCCATGAAAGGGTGGACTTGCACTTGGACCTGTTGCTTGCCTGCTTGTTTGCATTGGAACATGGAAAAGTCTGAAGGTTCACATGAGAGTACACTGGAAAAAACTTTCATGTTCAGGGAGCTGAAGAAGAGGCCGTAACACTTTCAACAGAGACATGAATCTGATATTAATTTTAACGTGTTCATTGTTTGAGATCTGCCTCGTTCGTTTTCACTTTTAATTAAACTATTTATAATTTTATCAACAGCTTATTGTTATTGTCCAATTTGATTTGCATCAGGAATAATTGTATAATTTTCAGTTCTGAAAGCCAAGTATTACGTTTGCTTCTGGGGCTTCCCAGCAAACACAGAACGTTCCCCTAACGTTAGTATTTGGTTGGTATCTCTGACAACTAGGCAGTGGTGTAGTCTAGTTTTTTGTAGTGAGTATACTGTGACCCCCCCGCCTAACCCGTCTCATCAACCCATAAGCACCACCACACTCACTAATGCATACAGTATACAACGACATGTAATTGAGAGCATTATGAGACTAAGTGTTATCAACATGTCAATTTATTATAAGCAACACAAGACTTTAACAGCCAATGACATTTACAGCTGAGGAGACTGGACTGATTTTCTACTGTTTAGTGTTAATCACCATTTAACTCAGCCAGTTAAGAGCTACATTTAGCCTTAGATGTTATATGAATATGGTCCCTGAAGCACAGGTTTTATCAGCTGACAATAAAAAAAAATTAAAATAAAACATTATAGGCACAAAATACAAATTTACTTTTAGAAATGGTGTTTTTGAAAGAAAATTGTGTTATTGTTTTGGCAAGTTTACTGTTTAAATTAAAACGTATGAAAACTTGTGTGATATTCCTTTTTAAAATAAGTTTTAATAGATTTCATCATTATTATTATTTTACAGTACATTTTACTGTGCAATTTCTTTCATAATTTCTTTGAGTTTATACCGAACTTTTATTTTGACAGGTTGTCGTAAAGACATTGCAGTTTCTGTGTGTGTGTATGATACGAATGAATGACGATAGTTTTACCTTAGAAAACGGTTAATTGTACAGTTTATTTAAGCGACAGGCTTAATTTCTCTATTGTTTTCATCGATCACAGCGATACTTGTGCGTCTTTTCTGGCGTCTTCTCACTGAAATAAACAAAAAGTGCAGCAGCACTTTTAAGTCAGTAAAAATGTTAATGCCAATTTAAAATGGGGGTTTAACAGGAATCTCACCAAGGGTGCCAAAAAGGCTAGAAAACGGCCCTGGATGTTCTGACACCATCACACACACTTTATACAGTTTGATTAACCGACAGACACATTTCTGTATAGTTTTCATCGATCACAGCGATACGTCTTTTCTGGCGTCTTCTCACTGAAATAAACATGTAGTGCAGCAGCAGCGAGCATGAGGAGAACATGTTGAGTTCATTCAGACCTGAGAGATTTTGTGTTTGTGTTCGTTTGTGTGATTGTCTCGGTTTTTGGAGTGAAAACTGTTCCTGAATGTCAAGTCATAGGTCAAAGTTTGAGATCTGTGAAGGGAATTGATGGGAATCGATCTCAAGTGTTGCTGCTGCCATTTTATTTCTACTATTTTCACATCTTTGACAGATCAAATTTGTTAGTTACTTTACATTATTAAAATATACTGGAACAGATACTGATTAATACCTTACATTGAGCCTATATGACATATTTTAAGTCTATAAATGGTATTAGTATAGATAAATGTGAATAAAATGTTATATGTTTGATATTTTTGTGTCAGATGGTGAGAAATAACAATATTGTCTTGCAATATAGCAGTTTTACAGGCTTTTATCATATATCCTGACTCAATGTGTTTCTAACAGCAAAAGTAAGATGATCTGCTGATGATCCTGAATGGCTTGTTGAATGAGTGTTGATAGTCTGAGGCTCATCATTATTAACAGATCTGCTGAAAACACTCTTTATTTCATGACAATAGTTCCTGTTTTCACCTCATTTATTATGCTGATGTCTTCAGATCTCCAGTAAATTGTCACTTAAAGCTCATTTCATTGGTGTCAGCAGACTGAGGGGATTTGTTGGCTACTATATGTACCTTTATGTACCTTTCTGAGTTTAACTGTTTTTCTTGTCATTATTTTATTTGGAAGAATTTACATTAAGATATTTATGTTTTTCTTTATTTCTGCATATTGTAGAATATTTGTATTGGTTATTAACGGGATTAAGTTAAATCTATGAGAATATTATCAAAGACATTATACTATTATATCTGACTCGGATATACCTTGATTACCTTTGAGGTGTATATATGTTCGATACTGGACTCGATTTTGCTTTGTTAGATAAAAAATAATTATTATTGGATAGTAAAGTTTATTAATCAAAACCCCAATACTTTAATATTGATTTTTAATGAAGTGACAGACTCCACAACAATATTTGAATGAAGAAGGAGAATATTTTTTGGGTTCTGAGTTGAATGAGCATCATTAACTTTATGATAGACAAACAGACATGATGTACACGATTTTACAGATGTGTCATTTAGTAAAGAAAAACCTCACTAACTGATCATTTTTTATTTATTTTGGCAGATAAGCTCCTGCCACTGCAATCGCATCATCAGTGAAGCTCCTCCCACAGCAATCACATCATCAGTGAAGCTCCTCCCACAGCAATCGCATCATCAGTGAAGCTCCTCCCACAGCAATCACATCATCAGTGAAGCTCCTCCCACAGCAATCACATCATCCGTGAAGCTCCTCCCACAGTAATTCTCCAATAAATGCTGTAAATTCCCGTCAGCTACAAGTGAAGACGAGCATGAAAGCATCAGGAAGAGCTGAAATCTGCAGAGACTGAGTTTATTAAAGAGGACAGTGAGAACACGAGTGATCCAGAACCCTGCAGAATGAAACACACTGAAGATCCTGAAGAACAAAGAGGTTGGTGTTTATTCTTCATTCATTCATGATGCTGGAGAACATTCATGTTAGAAACATTCAAGCACTTCATCACATTTAGATAAACAGTTACACTATGAAATGGTTACAGGTTTTCAACAAATGTTCAGTAGAGGGAGTTTGGAGAAACTTTCATATTGATTGTCAACATCAGGTCAAATTATCTCCCTTAATTTATACTTATTTTATATCTGGTTCACCTTTTTTTTAAATTATTAATAAATAAAATAATAAAATTTCATAACGTACTGATTTGAATAGCTGGGTATCGCGATACCTTTATATATATATATATATATATATATATATATATATATATATATATATATATATATATCAAGTATACATCGTATATAAGGTATATCGTGCAACACTAATGTGATCAACACTGTACAATTTGTGTAAAAACTGAGAAAATGGATTGAGATTATTTTCTTGTCTTCCCATCATGCAGCAGAAAGAGCCCAGGTGATGTCACTTCCTGTGTGTGACAGTTTTTAATAATGCTCTGTCTTTAAAAGCAGGAAAATCATATCAGACGTAACAGCGTAAGGCTGATACTTTGATCTCCTGAGACACACATGGCATTTGCAGTGTTGGGGGAAACTCATTACAAGTAACTTGAGTTACATAATCAGATTACTTTTCAAGTAACTAGTAAAGTAACACATTACTTTTTCAATTTACAACATAATATCTAAGTTACTCTTTTTTACATTTTTGACTGACAGCTCTCCTGTCCCTATATGTTTAAAGGAAAAATAAAGTGAGGAGGTCAAGGGTGTAGTTTTGGTTGAACATTGTGGGGTTGAAGTGTGTTCCCGTTTAGCGGGGTCCCAGCGCATCTCATGAGATTTATTTATTTGAGTTTTTTTTAGTATCATCCACACATTCATTGATCACATAACTGCAATATAGTAATAGCAGAGTTAGCATTTACTTGTTAAAATAGGATAATAATGTATTTTATTTTATTTATGCATCTATTGTTAAAAGCGCTATATAAATAAAAGTGACTTGACTTAAAGCTGCAGTCCGGCACTTTTTTGGGTTTAAAAATATAAAAAAGACATTTTTGAAAAAAAACGTAACCAGCCAGTGTTCAAAACGATCTGCTTGCCTTACCTCGATTCAAAACGGTAAGCTTGTAATAATGATTTTAATTCCAGTGGTACTGGTGGATTTCCGCGGGAATTTCGAGCATGTCTTTGCGTCATTACGTCACTTCTGTACACATAGAGAAGGAGTCCCCGGCTAGCGTGTGTGGATGATGGAGGTGGAGATTTAGCTTAGCACTTGGTATGGCGGATCCCGAAAGTTTAAAGCGACAATCACCAGTGACAACTGGAGATTCACCAGTTGTAAAACCCAAAGATTTCGCACTTCAGAGTGGCTACAGAAAAAATATATTTTTCACGTTTTGACGTGATATAAGCAATCGTTAGATTTAATCAGCATGATATAGCCTACTGCAATGCTTCCCCCCACCCCCCGAATTTGGTCCGAACAAAAGTGAATGTTACTTACTTGTTCAGATGACATTTTCTGATGAAAATTCTAATGTTGACACTTTCAAAAAGTATACTCTGAGATTGCTGATGACAGTAGTACAGCGACGCGGCAGCGACAGGTTCTCCTCAATACATTGTGTTCATCCGCGCTGTTTCATGCCGATTTACTACCCACGCACAGTTAATAATTCCGCGAATAACTGCAATTGCAGATTTCGAACAGAGATGGCGACAAAGAGGAAAAACGACGGACTGCAGCTTTAACTAACGTATCAATAAAAAAAAATAGTCAAAGTGCCATGGTAGGTCAAACTAACTTTACTTAACATTTTCTTATATTGAAAATGTTAATTTCCTGTCATCTCTTTGAATATCTGAAAGCCGGCTTTTTGCTAATATGTGTCATTAATATTAGCAGAACACATTTTGGGGAAATGTATGTTGGTGAAGGATGTTTCCCCTCTTTTCATCAGTCTTTTTAGTTTATGTGGCAGTTTTACATCATGTTCGACATTCTCCATTGTGTTTTAAAGCAGTACATTCTCATTAGAATTAATTTTATCATCTGAGTCGCGATAGGAACGGCTCACGCAAACCTTATCACACTTTTCTGAGTGGTGGTGATTCACGCGCGTTGCTTGTTTTGTTATTCGGGGGGTTACCTTCCCCCCATCACCCCCACAAACTACGCCCCTAGAGGAGGTGTTGCGTGCGCTGTGTAAACAAACATGATGCTTATTTTAGTCCTAAACTAAATGTGAACATTTACTCATCTCACTTGCACGATAACATTCCGATATTAGTTGAGGATGATCCTAATAGAGCCTTAGAGGCTTTTACTAGCTCAATAATACCAATCATGGATAAATATGCACCATTGAGACGAATAACTGTGAGAACCATTGCTGCTCCTTGGGTAGATTTACAACTTAAGGAGCACATAAAGCTGAGAAATGAATTAAAGGCTGAAACAATCGCATCAGGAAACAGTATCCTGTGGAATGGAGTATGCTTAATACAATAATGGGGAGAAAAGCTGAAATAGTGCCATCTTTTATTGAAGTTGACGGATCCTTTTTGACTAAACCTAGTGATATTGCAAATCATTTAAGTTCTTATTTCAAGAATAAAGTTTCAACTTTAAGACAAGGTATGAATCTGAAACAAAAAAGTTATTTAAATAATAGAACAATATGTAATAAAATAATGGGAAATAAAGCATGCAAATTTGACTTTGAAAGAGTAAGTACTACTACAGTTGAGAATTTATTAAAAGTAATTAACCCTCTGGGGTCTGAGGTGTTTTCTGGGTCCTGGAGGTGTTCTGACATGTGTGCTTATTTCTGTTACTTGTGACATTTTCATGGCTAAAGTCTTATTACACTGCATTCAGCACAAACTCTGCTACAATAATATATCAGCAGCATGTATGTAAAAGTTTGTAGTTTTGAGATAATATCATTTATGCGTGGTTTGTGAAAATGATTAAAAAAAAGTCACTGAAATAAGGTTATGAAACCCAAACTGATTATTTCTACACAAGACTTTTGAAGATTGTATCACGTAGCCTAGAATATTTGCTCCAAAACTATGTGAAAATCACCTTGACTACTCATTCAGACCAGACAATATATTGATTTAAAATTTGTAAGACATGTCTTGTGTAAGAAAGCTTTATGCGAGTAGGATGAATATTGAGTGTTTCACACCTGAGAGAGACAAAGACCCTCCCATAATGGCCCTATTAGGAGCTCTCAGGGCCTATGAGGAACTTTGACACATTAAATATCAGTATAACAGTTTGTGTCAAAATATGGCAGTATTG